>NW_028327172.1:15807994-16116648 GCF_987537825.1 Furipterus horrens
ACGTAAGTGGAACCATTTCAAATAGAGCGAGGCAGTAATTCCAGAGGAACTGCCTTGCACATTTTCCTCCTTGAATATTTGGAATGTGTGAACTGGGCAAATTAACCTACAGACTGGGCCAAAGTCATACTGAATTCCAAACAAATGTGTGTAAAGCTAACAGGAAAGCAGACATCTTGATCACAAGAACTGACAATTATGGACACTTTAAAATGGTGAACAGGATGAGGCAAATGTAGGTTTACAGTTGTGAGTAGGCAAAACAGAGTTTACTCTTGTATTGTTATTTATTAATTATTGTATTATTTTTTATACAAACAACTGTAAACCTACTTTTGCCCCACCTGTATAGCTAAAAAGTAACCCAATAGTTAACACCAATAAAAATTTCTTTCTTCTATTTATGTGATTATTTTTCTTTCTCGTAAGAACCCTTTGCCTTTACCCTAAAATCAGGACACAATTTGGGCTTCTGCCTAAATCTGTATCCCTAGTTTGAAAATCTCTGATCTCAAATACATGCGTATTGCCTCTCATTTTTACTTGTTATTTTTAGGTTAATAGCCCTATCCCTAATGATATGGTGATGGTCCACAATGTATATATTCATACCCTGAGGCTGTTTCCTTTGACTGAATGCTCCCTCACCCCTTACTGACAAACAAATTATATTCAGCCTCCATGGTATGACTCCACCTGCACTGTGAAGTGTGAAGTTTCCTATGGTTGAAAAGGACCTGAAATAATAACTGTTCTTTAGACTGCTTCTGCAGCCTTAGATCACAATCTTATTCTCTTTGTTCATTCCTCTTGGGTACCACATCAAAATGCCCTTATTTCTATTATTGCCCTTTTCCTATATTTGCTCACTATTTTGGCCTTGGGCATTAAATGCCTCAAAGTCAAATGCCAGAGAATGCAAAGAATGCGCGATGGAGGTTTTGACTTTAACTTCGTCCATTTTAAGATTCCAAAAATAGATAAGCTACATCAATCCATTGCACAACTAAATTTTCCAGAAAGTTTAACTAATAATGGGAGGTCTCAGTTACCTGTGAAGTTTCTAAAGACTTTGAATATCTGGCAAAATCCAACCTATTGGAATGCATAGAACCCCCAATAGAACTGGCTCTCTATTTGAATCCTCTATTTGGTCCTGTTGTGGATGGAAGTGAGGCTCTTTCACAGGATCGCAAACAAAGCATTTCACCATCCCATGCACGGGAGGTTGTGGTGTGGAGAGATTTATTTGGGTGGAAACAGAAGAGTGCCCCTGTGTCCCATCTCTGTCCTTCCTTCCCTGGAAAAAGTACAAGGATGTCTTCAGCAAGGCCAAGACAGAGGCCAATGTCCAGAGTTTATGTTTTATATTAAACTTCAGTCTTCTGGAGCCCAGAGGTGGCTCTAATCGGTTTTAGTCCCTATCCAGGTAGCTTAGCACTGTTCCCAGCTTTGTTGCTGTGCCCAAGTTTGTGCCTATGTTTGGGGTCTACCCAGCTGCTGGCTGTGTGGCTGCTATACCCACATGCCTACTATGGAGAGAACGCGTGAATGAACAGAGCAAGCGCATGTTCCCAAGCGAAAGAGAGCTTCTTTGTTAAGCTTGGTTATATTACAAGAGGGGATCAAAAAATGAAATTTATAAAAAAATGTGTATTTATTCTTATATGTTCAAACTTCAGTCATCTTCAAAGTACACTCTACTTTATGCAATACACCTGTCAAGACATATTTTTCACTGTTCAAAACAGTTTTTGAACTCATCAATGTTGATGCCTTTTAGTGCTTCTGTCATTTTTTTTTCACCTCTTCCACATTGGGAAAATGCTTCCATTTGAGGAGTTTTTCATCTGGGGCAAAAAAAAAAAAAAGTTGCTGGGGAACGATCAGGTGAACAGGGAGGATGGGGCACAAAGGTCATGCCATTTTTGGTCAGAAACTGCTGAACACTCAATACAGTGTAGGCAGATATGCTTGTAAATCATCCATATGAAATGGACAAACATATTGAAAGGGTCTTAAAAACATTCACTGAAGCTGAACACAGCCTCTCACAACAATGCCAGCTGGCACACTAACACAGATGGGTTCCTAGAACACTCACTTAGTGAGGGAAGCCTGTACTACAAGGGGCCTGCCCTCCAGAAGATAATGTGTTTTGGGGGGATATCCCCCTTCTATCTTGAGCTTGGGACAGGCGGGTGCTTCTTCAAAATAACCAGTCAACTTCCCAAGCTTTTGTGGGCTTCTGATGGGTCCACCCCTTAGCCAATAGATCCCTTTCCCAAGTTAGATTGACAGGCCTCTATGGTCAAGCACCTCCCTCTGTGCCATTTTGACTTCTGTTGTGTATGTGCTTCCCTCCCCCTGCTTCCCCTAACAATTCAGTACTGGAGGGGGGAAGGCGGGGGTGTTAATCCTTGTCAGAGCAATGTCGTGATGCCCTGGACTGTGTGAATCTATAGGTTTCTGGCTAAGCAAGCAGGCTTATGCTCACTAACTGATTATGTTCAATAATGTCCGACTTCCTTTGCTTCCTTCCTTTATTAATAACTAGCTAACTACCTACAATAACAGCCACAGTCTGAAAAGAACACAGGGTAGCTCTAGAAGTTTATATTTAAAAAACAAAACAAAACATGAAGACAACTCCTAAGTCTTTTTGCAAAAAGAGTGAAGGTTGACAATGTTGCTGCTTGATTCTGATTCAGACAATGAGCAGGGAGAAGTGAATCTCTTGAGATTTACCTCGTTTCTTTTTTTCTAAGGTACCTATATGGCTTTGGAATTGATAGAATTTAGGGTAAAAATCAGAAAGAAATTAGCCACACTCACATTCTCTGGATGGAAGCCAGGCTTCCTTGGGTTTTGCAGATAGTTAGGAAATTAGTCATAGACTACCCTGGAATGCAGAGGTGGGAGGATCCCTAGAAGGAGGACTTGTCATGATAAGCAGTAATCATTGCAAAACCAAGTTGTAAATCTTTACAGATAAGGATGCCTGAACCTTCAAGTGCCTGAGAAATCAGAGACTTGGCAGACCCTGGATTCCAAGTCCGACACCGCAGGTTCCAGACTCTGTGCAGGTAGTCTCCGTGTGCAAACAAAACAAGGAAAACCACCCAGCTCTGACAGTGCACTTTGATCCGGAGCACTGGCTTAATCTCAGAGCATCACGTATACGTTTACAGATGGTCCTATACTTAGATGATTTTACGGAAAAACTATATAATCCCCAGGGACTTCTCTCTCAAGCCCTTGTTAATTCATTTAAGAAATGCCCCATCTCTGACTTCTTCTTTCACTTTGATATTTATTGTGTGAATTTTATATGTCCTGCACTGTGGCACATTTAGAAATAAGTGTCGTCATGAAAATAATAGGGGCTATGGGACTAGACCATCCTACATTTCAATCCTCCACAGGCCCCTTTGAGTAGCCTTGTGCAAATTAGCTTCTCTCTCTGAGCACTAGTTACCCCAGTGATATTGTGGGGCTGAATAGATATAAAGGATATGGAAAGTGTTTCATAAATTCTAACACCAAAGTAAAACAAAACAACAACAACAAAAATGGATTCTACTTTGTAGGGGCAACGGCTATTTATTATTCATAATGAAAAGAGTGCAACTTCTTTCCACGAGGCATTTTATTTGAGGATGTAGATAGAGTATTAATAGAGGAGGAAATGATCAGCTTCTTTAGGCCAGCTCCCTAGAGGCAGCAATTACCAAGAACAATTAAGCAGAGGTTTTACCCCAATGGCCAGAAAGTCCTGGCTCACAGCTGCTTACTCTCTCTGACATGGATTCTGCTGACAGGCTTTGGAGAGAGTAGGATTACCTGGCAATCTCCACCAGGGACTGAAATATCAAAAGCTGCAGCTTTTAAAACCTTGAGCCATAACTCTCACAGGCCCATGCTGAGCTCAGGCAGGTGGCTTTATTTGCATCTCATGAATCATGAGATTCTGCAGGCTTTGAGTCTCAGCATCCTTAGTGGACCTGGATACTTGAACACCCCCTTAGTCAGGGGTAGATAGCCAGAGGAGCTCAGTTCCTACATACAGTTCTTAGAAACTGAGTATCTACTATGTGCCAGGCATGACATACCATACTTGATTTCTGGAATTTTCTGTCCTTTTAAGGTTATAGAGCAAAGGTAAGTTATTGTTTGTGGCTCCCCAGAGAGAGGGACTTCATGAAAACGCAGCCCACCACTAAAGAAATGAAGAGATCCAGATACTCCTTTTTCTTCTGAAGCATCTTAACGGTTTCAAGTGTATTTTGCAATGTTAGTAAGTGTTCTGTGCTATTAAAACTTCGGGCAGGGGGGATTTCTATGGGACTCATCTAAGACTTAGGGCACACATGAGTGTCCCTTCGGCTGAAAAAGCCATGATGTCTTGCAGGAGGCCATATAGTAAAGGCAGTAGCATGCTGGAGACCTAACAAGACAACACGTGTGTTCATGTGATTTATAGCCATTGTATTAGGGTTCTCTAGAGAAGCAGAACCAATAGAATATATAGAGAGGTTTATTAGAAGGGACTGGCTCATGCAATTTGGAAAATGAGAAGTCCCACAATCTGACATCTGAAAGCTGGAAACTCAGAACAACTGGTGCTGTAATTCTGTCTGAGCACAAAGGTAGGAGAACCAGGTGAGCTGATGATGAAGGTTCCAGGCCAGGAGTGCAGGAGAAGAAGGATGTCCCAGCTTAAAGCCATCAGGCAGGAGGGAACAAATGCCTCATCCTCTGCCTTTGTTCTATTCAGGCCATCAGTGGGTTGGATGATGCCCACCTACTGTGGAGAGGGAAATTTACTGAATCTACCAGTTCAAATGCTAAATCTCATCCAGAAACATCCTCATGGGCACAGTCCGAAATAATTCTGTATCAAGTTGACACATAAAAAACCTATCATAGCCATTGATAAGCAACCTTGCCACCTTCTGATCACGGATTGTGTTAACATTTGGCTGTCTCTCAATCCTTTTATGAGGCCCTGTCCCACCTGCAGGTCCATTCTCATTGTCTTAGGTATCCAAGATCATGCCTCTTTAAATTCTAGTTTCCTGCTCCTTGCCAGACTGGTTGATACTCCTTTAGTTTCCCTTTGACATAATTCTTTTCTTTCTTCTTATTCTTTTATTAAGGCATCTATGCTCTTTATATCTTATTATCTATATCTTGCTTCCTGTAGAGAAGTTTTGTTTATTTGTCCAATAGACTTTTCTTTTATCAGAAACTCCTGCCTCATGCAAATCAAATTCTTTTATTTAAAAGCTATTGTTTCTGATAAGGGCCACTGAGAGCTTATATTAGAAATCAAAAACTGAATATTTTCCCCTCTGCAACACTGACACAGTAATCTAATTCTTATAGAGTTTTATCACAGTATCTAATACATAAGTAAATACTCAATGTGTTTGCCATTATAAACTAATGTTAGTATTGCTGATGAAAGATCTGACAAGTACTTAAGAAGAGAGACAAAGCAGAAACTCAGATTTATTGGTTCTAAGTCTAGCAATCATTTAAACAGAAGATGATTGTTTTTAAAATAATTAGTTTCTCAGAGGTTTGCTACATGGACTAGAGGAACTAGGGAGTCAGAGGAAGCATCTCCATATAACAAATATTTAGTAAATGTGGAACAAATAAACAAATTTGTGCTAATGGAAGAGAAATACTAAAATTACTATTCAGTGAGTAGATGTAGAAATGGGAATAGTATAAATATTTTAGTATAAGAGAAATAGCAAATTTCAGCCTTAGATTATCACAGACATATGAACAAACAAGAAAACATGGCTTCATTACAGGCACATCAGTTTTACTGTCATAAACATGTAAATAAAAACAGAAAAAAAAATAAAAATGAAGGCAAGATAAAGGGAAATAAACAGAATAGGAAAGAACAAAGAAGGAGAAAAGTGAAAGTAAAGAAATGAAAAAAAAAAACATTGAATGATTGCTTAGGAAAGTCTCAAAAGACAAAATTTTAGAACTTTCTAAATTGTACTGATTATCTATGTTTATGAGTGCCTCCTCTTCTTTTCTAGAATAGTGTATAAGCTCCTTAAAGGCAGGCAGTAGCTTTCCTAGGTTGATCTTAATAACTTCTTTAATGTGTTTTCTAGATTATATACTTAAACTGAGAGAATAATAAAGGAATATAGAAATAATTGATTAAGAAATGAATACATTAAAAGTGACAGATTAGAAAATATAAAGAATCAATTTTCTTAATATAAGAAAAAGAAATCTATTACCAAGCTGGGATAGCCACGTGAGTAATTTTGGGTGACTTTTAGATATGATTTGAATGCTTTCTGTGAAGTTCTCCATCTCGAAAAACATATATACTTTACTGGCTATCAAAAAAGCCTGAAGTTTCCTCTTAGAGTTTATTGCTTTGGCCTCAAGAGCTCCTCTCCCTTTAAGGTTGTCTTTTAAATTATAGATACCTGTGGGATATATAAAACGTGAAGCTATTATCAGCTGGAACCTCAGGGAGGAGCAGCTGGTGGCTGTTTGTTGGGAAGGTGTGTGCCAGGAGAGAAAAGGAAGGGACCTAAACTAGCTGGATGTTTACTATGTCAGGTGTGTTACATATACTATCTCCATTAATCCTAAAACAAAATAAAATAAAAACACTGCACTGTGGTTATTTCTACACCGTTTTTATAGAGAGGAATCAATATTATAGAAGTTAAATCACCAGCCTAAGGTCACTCTGCCAGGAACCAGCAGAGCTGGAAATTCAGTGGTAATTTGTCAGGCTCCTTCCTTTCACTAGGCAGTGCCCACAGCCAAAGGCCAGGAGGAAGTTTCAGGTCTGGAAGAACAATAATTTTATTCAGTGCTGGGCATATTGTGACATTTCCCAGCTTCCTTTTCTGAAAGGCAACTAACAATTTCTATTAGTTTTCTAGAACTGCTGTGTAATGAAGTACCACAAACAGGGTAGCTTCAAACAACATAAATTTATTGGTTCACAATTCTGGAGGTTAGAAGTTCAAAATCAAGGTGTTGGCCAGGTCATGCTTCCTCTGGAGCTTCTAGGAAAGTATTCTCTTTTTGCATCTTGTAGCTTTTAACAGCCCCAAGGCTTTCTTGATTTTTGATTCGTGGAAGCATAACTCCAGTCTCCGCTTTCATCTTCACATGGCTATAATCTCTCTGTCTCTGTCTTCACATGGTGTTCTCTTTCCTGTATCATATTAGATTAAAATTCACCCTATCAATATGTCATCCTTTCAACCAGACTGCATATGCAAAGAGTCTATTTCCAAGTAAGGTCACTTTCACAGGTATGGAGATTAGGTCTTCAGCATATCTTCTGGGAGTTGATGAGGTTCAGGGCAGGCCACACCAAAATGTGTCACTTTGGCATATTGATTATTTTTGTTAGTGGCAATGTTGGGTCTCAGTTCTTGACCTTGGACAAGAAAGGTTTCACAACACGAGTCCAGATGATTTTTGGGGACAATGAAACAAAGAAAGGTCTCAAGATAGAAGAGACAAGACCGTAGCAACAGGATTGAGCATAGGCAGAACTGCCTTGGCCCTTCGGAAGGAAAGTCATGGAGGCAGACGAAGGACACTTGGAGACAGGTCCAAGGCGTTAGCTGGGGACGAGTTGCTGGTTATAGCTCTCCTGGGAAACTTTAGAGCTCAGGAGAAAGAAAAGCAAAGATACACACCTGCACCCAAAGAAAGAAGGAGGGGAAAGGCTCAGGCATGCTCTACAGAGAGAGAATGAACATGCACTGGGCCTTTTGTCTTAAGTGTTTTAGCTGCTTTCTAAAAGTGGGAATTTTAGGAGCCATTCTCAGGGGAGAAGGGTCTCAGTAGAATAGTCATCAGCTTTCCAGGTGTGTCCTTTCAGGGTCATGGTCTCTACTGATTGGTCAGTGCTAGGGTTGGAAGTTATTAGTCGTTGCATCTGGTGCTGATGTCAGCCAGGGCATCACTTCATCTGGTTTTGCTGCTCTTTTGGACCTGGAACGCAGCACAACTGATACCTAGATGTTATCTCTTGTTTGATCAAAACTCTGCCTCTGTGGTCAACAGACCTAAGACTTAAGGCTTTGTTCCTAAGATTATTTGATGCTGATCAGAACCTCATTGTCTTAAGGCTTCAGGGAGTAGTCCTGCAAGGGATAAGGCGGCAGGTGAGTCTGAGTGCTGGATGAGGTCAATTTGAATCAGCTCTCTGTTTCAGTTTCCCTATTCCACTTGCCAAGGAATTTTCCTAGCTTCTTACTAACCTGCCTCATTTTTAATTAAAGTTACTTAAGAAACTGCTGGAAGGAAGGAAGGAGGGAAGGAAGGAAGGACGGAAGGAAGGAAGGAAGGAAGGAAGGAAGGAAGGAAGGAAGGAAGGAAGGAAGGAAAATTCTGATCTTCATTTGTCATCCTGAAAGCAGGAATAAATCTTCCTGTGAAAAGTACCCTCCCTGTACTGAGAGGTAAGGAGGCACCTTATCAGCAGACATAGGAAATTCAAGGTTTAGAAGTTTCTGTTAACAAATCTCATACTTGTTTACTAATTTACTAACCCAAGCCCAAACTTCCGTCTTATGAATTCTTCAAAAATTTATTGTTTCTTTGTCTTACAGGTATAAAAGCTGCCTGCCTTGATCACTCCTTTGGGTTTCAGAATTCTATGAGCTCCTATACGTATGTATAAAATTAAGCTTTTTCTCTTGTTAATCTGTTTTATCACAATTTAATTATTAGGCCAGCCAAATAAACTAGAATGAAAGAAAGGAAAAGTTTTTCTCCCCCACGAGAGATGACGCAATTCAACCCACACACCGTTTATTTCCCCTGAATTACGCTGTGATTTAAATATATCTCCTTTCACCAACTGAATCTGTTTCAATGCAAGGTGGGGAAAGGAGGAAACAAAGTGAAAAGAAGGGTTAAAATTTGTTTTCTTAAAGAACTTGATTTTATTTTCATGCTGGAGGCCAGGGTCTCATTCATTTGCATTCACTCTCTGCTAAGAGTTTCAGAGGGATTATTGCCTCTGAAAAGCTTGGCTCTCTTTACTGTATGAATAAAATGTTGAGCAAGCCTTCCCAGTCATATATCCAAGCAAAGCAACTCAATATATTGCCGTTTTGGAGATGAGAATGCTTCAAATAAGATTACCTCTGTATTGCATTCGGGTTGCAATTGAAGGTGATTTAGATTTTCAAATGACCACTGTATTTTGCAAAACCCTCTCGAGTAACTGACTTTCTATTGCACATTGATTGTTTTTATTTGTTTGTTTGTTTTATGGTAAGCAAAGACTTTAATGATCAGAGCTGGAGCAAAGATACTTTTATCCTGCATTGAAAAGATAGTCTTGAGAAGACCTAGGATTCATTTTTAAAAATTTGTTTAGATGCATTTTTGTTTGTTTTTGTGATGCACAGATTGTAGAGTCTCTGACTGTGAATCATGATGGCTTTATTATTTCGGAGGCAAATTATTTACAGCCAATATTTTTGGGGTGTAAGCTTGAGGGGATAAGCAGTATAGGAGCTACTTGCTAGGTGGTCCTTTGGGTCAATTATTAGTCACAGCACACACTGGAGCAGATTCTGATGGACTCTCCTGTAGGTTCAGCACAGGTCTCCACCCTGCCACACCTTGTCGCACTGGTCGGATTTCTGAGCTGACACTTGTGAAGACGGTGGAAGATCTGTCTCCTGATCAAAACGTGCTCTTGGTATTTCCATGCAGACTGCCCTGCCTTACCTCTTCTTGTGACAGAGCCTTTCTGTCAGAAAATGATACTACTTCCAGAGAAATGTCAGCAAAATAGGCAATTAATATGAGTTGTCAGCACATCTCGGGGTTTGAAGATTAGAGTGAATTCTTCAAGCATCATTAGAATTTCATCCTTAACACTGTGTACAATAGAGGGCTAATGAGCTCCTCAAAAGGAACAATAATAGGATTATTCAGGAATAACCTTTGCACCAACACACTCACACACAATTATCATTGTCTACTATTTACTTTTATTTAATGCATACTTTAGCATTACCTTTTGATTACAATGCCCATTGCATGAGGTACAAATGGCCACAAAGCAGATGTCAGGCCCCCACAAAGCTAACAGTTCAATACGTGGAATATGACAGACACATAAATGGCTCTAAAGAAGATAGAGCACTAACCAATATGACTTCAGTTAACTTTATTTATTTTTATTTATGTATTTTTGGAGTAAACTTTAGATTAGTTTCTTTGGGCATCTATGCCCCCGGTTTCTCTATCACCCTGCCGCTTACAGAATATGGATGGCTTAAACACAGACGTCTTCCATTCTCCTTTCTTAGAGCATTTATTTTAGAATATTTGTAATTAATGATTTTTTTAACCTCTTTAAGATGTAAATCTTTTTAAAAGTCTCTTACCAGTTTTATAACCCTTGACTGTCTCAAGGACTTGGGAGCCATCCCTTTGAAATATAATTATCAAATATGATAATGCCCCTATTTTCCAGTGTCTGTGGGAGGACAGGAACCTAAATTTCCTGCTTCAGTTTGCAAAATCCCTCCTGTCATGAAGATAAAAAGTTGACTTTTCCTTTGGGAAAACCAATTGGCAAACACAGATAACCTATGATCTGCCCCCTTCACTCCAGTTCTTGAAAAGCACTTCCATCTTTTGTCAGTGGAGTTGTGTTCAGATTGTATTCTGGTTTATTTCTCCTATTGCAATAGCCTTCAATTATATTTTCCTCCTTGTTTAACTTGGTCCATTGAAATTTTTGCTTTGATAACACTAAGGTACAATGTTAGAAGCATATACCTTTTGTTGGGGGAAATTATAAAAAAGTTTCAAAGCATTGAAGGAACTCAAGAAAGATCTTTGAATTTTAGTAAGAAGTGTTTTCAGAAGGAAAAGTAGTGGAAAAATAAGAAGCAGCAAAATAAGCAAATGTTAAAAAAATCCATCAATTGGTCAAATACTAATTTAATATATGATTTTTTACCGAATGAAGGAAAATCAAAAACCAAAAGCTAAGTTTTGAGCCTAGCCATTGACAGTGGGTGAGTGCATGATGGGGGCTGTGGCTATGAGAACTAGAATCGTATGATGGTGAGCCTTGAATGGGATAACCTATGATGAGTGCAAGTTTGGGGCTCTCAAGAACACCTTCACTTCTGATACCTACCGCCAGTTCAGGGCTCCCCAAGACCATCCATAGGCTTAGTAATTTGCTCAAAGAACTCATAAAACTCACTGCAAGCTATTATTTGTGTGCTTATAGTTTACCATGGTGAAACGATAAGAATAAAATGAGTCAAAGGAAGAACATAGGGCAGGGTCCTAGAGCAACATGGGGTTTCCAGTTGTCCTCTCTGAGATGAGTTGTGCAGATGCTGCTTCGTTCTCCTTGCAGTGACGTGAGCCGATATGCACACAGCATTGCCAACCAGAGAAGTTTACCCAATCCTCGGTGTTTATAGTGTCTATTGCAGTTTGGTCACATGCACATTGTTAGTGACACATAAGACTGTCCTTATCCTTCAGTCCCTACAAATGTTAACCTAACAAGCATGGTTCAACGTCCACCGTCCCTACCTGCCCTCCTCTGCCCCCACCCCCGCCCTTCACTACACACACCCAAACCCCACCATAAGCCATATTGTTAGCATAGGCTATCTGGTATAGCCCAAGCCCCTCAGATAAACAAGATCCTCTTATCTGGCACAGAGAAGGAAAACTCTGATTCCAAAAAACCTCCGCTGCCTTGCGGCATACCTCTTCAGGGGAAAGGCTAAGGGAGTAAACCCCGACAGAAAATCCGGAGCCGGAGTCCCTAAGGCGGTTTGACGTTGTAGTCAACACCGGCAACTCCTGCGGCGCACCTGAAGCCAAGCTGTATTGACTCGTCTTTCCCTTGGACCCTTCAGCTGCGAAGAGAGGGGGGGTCTGCTGCATGGGCAACAGCAGACCCTCCATATCACCCTGCCCAGGCTCTGTAGCTTCAGCTCCACTGGAGAGGACACTCCAGCGTCATCGCAAGATGTCGATTCAACGCGGGAGGAGACAGATACCGTGTCACTCCCGAGTCGGACTGCACAGCCATTCTCGGCGGTGCAGATAGACTCTTAAGAAGCTACACCATCGTCTCTCGAGATGGACGGCTGCCGACTTATCTGGCAGGGCATACCAAAAGTTTAGAGATTACCTTTTAAGATCCAAGACAAATGGCCAAATATTTCTGTGACAGACATTAGTCCTTTACTGTATAAAAGACCTTGAGTTCAATGACAAGTCTCAGGACTTTCTGAGAAAACTAGTGAGGAAGCCACTGAATAAATGTTTTTTTCTTCTGTGATAATGTTGATATGGGAGAAAAAGAATGCATTTAATCTGCTGTGTTTTCTTTTATGTATTTTATTTTCCCTTCTTTGTTATTTCTATTTTAATTGCTCCCCTCTTATCTCTATTTCCTTTTTGTCAATACTGCATCTCCTCAGTAACCTTGAACTCTTTGTGGTGGCCAAATAATTTATGCAAAACAGAGGCCAATCTTTGTCTTCCTTGCAGAATCTCAGAATCTAAGAAAATGCTTTTAACTTCTTTTTCTTCCTTGACTGATATTTAGGTCGAGGGAATATAGCCTTTCAAATGCAGCTCAAAGACTACAGTTTTTTCATTTATATTATGACAATGTAAGAAACTTCCAAACCTGTACGAATTTTTATGAGTTTATTTGAGCCAAACTGACGACAATTGCTGGGAAGCAAAGCCTCAACAGATTGGGAAAATGCTCTGGAAAATGACAGTTTTGCACAATACGGTACAATATTTTCCAAAGAGGAGGCATAAAGGTGTTACTCAGAAAAATCAGGGCTCATTCACATGGTGCCTTGGTGTATGACCCAACAATTAGTGTTGAGAAAAACAGGTCTTTATTTACAATATTCCAACCTTGGGGGGGCTGGGAACACTTCCGCTTAGAACCCTGTTCTCCCATGAGACCCGGCACTTTCCTTGCTCCCCAAAAGGCCATAAACCAAAACCAAGCCCAAATTTTTCTCATTTTCTTATCTGTCAGCTCTCCTAAGAATCTGGGCTGCATTGTCATCAGCTTTCTTATAACAGTCCAGAAAAGCATGTTCTGTGTTACACTAATCATGGTGAAATCCAGGAAAGGCACAGGTCCTGAGAGAGTGTCCTCTTCTTATGTCCCAAGTTCCAAAGGTTTGGACAGAGTCTGGGACTGCAAGACAGAGTCCTGGATGGCTTCCGAATCAGCTGGAGCAGGCACGATCAAAGCAGCAGCGTGCCTACTTTCCGACTAGCCCAGGCCATGTGGCCGAATCCTGACTACAAACTGCATAGCTGCTTCTTCCTTCTCACTGTAGACCAACTTCACTACAAACTGCATAGCTGCTACTTTACTACTGGCACGATGGCTGAATCCCCTTCTAGCTCGCAGCTTCCTCCTCATGGCTCCTCCTCCTCTTCTCTTCTCCTCTCACTCTGCCCGCATGGTGCTCCCCCATGGCAGACCAGCTCTCCTACAAAGCTGCCTAGTTGCTACATCATGGCCCTCTTTCCATACACCAGACCTCCTAAATGACTTCCATTTATACCCTTTCAGACCATGTGGCTTCTCTTTCCATTCTCGTGGCCCTCCCTAATTTTAAGCGCTGCCCCAGAGCACTCTGTGTCCTTGTATTTTCAGCCCACCATCTGTTCTTTCACCTAGGGGCAGCATAGCTTCCCTTCAGGAAAAGCTAATATCTTAGTCTGTCATCTGTCCTTTTGCCCTGGGCTATCGCACAGCTATGATCGAGTTACCAGCTTGCCATAGGGATGCAAAGTACCTTAAAAGCTATATTATCTCCTTTCTTCACTTCCAAAACCATGAACTGTGGGGACTTTGTGGAAGGCCCTGCTCTGTTACAAGGGAGTTACATGAACTACATTGGTGATAGATTAGAGAGGCAGGAGAAAGTAAAGAGGGGGGTAACATTTAGGATTGGATGAAAAGGTAAAACGATAGACACATACTTCTTTTAAATAGGTGGGTATGGGATAGTTTATAGTCAACAGTTAACATGGTAACAATAATAATGAGGGTATTTGTTGTCCCTGCTCTAGTGTGATGGTTGTGCCGCAGGGATTTGGAAAAAAGGGAAGTTACCTGACTTTCCAAAGGTTTGTTATCACAGAAGCAAAAAAAAAAAAGACAATAGACAAGCATTAATTAAGGTAAAGATTGACTTTTTGTCACAGAAGGTTCTAGCCTAGGGCAATGACCTGCTTTTAGTTAATAAGTTTTCATTTCAGACTATCCTTTGTGGTTACTTTAGGTCTCTGAGTTTGTAAGGCTGTCACACAGTCCCCTTTTCATCCACAATTAGTTGATTCTTTTTGTAATGACAGATATTTCTCTCCCCTAAAGATTCTGATATCTGAAGAGATAAAGACATCCTTCTCTTCATTTTAATAATATTTTATCAAGGAAATTGTCCAATATATGGAACTTTGATGTATGACAGTTAATCAACGTAAGAAAACCTTTTAATCAGAATGTTACCAAACTAAAAGGGTCCATTTGCCTGCACACATCAAAGCCCAATCAAACATGAAAAGGAGTTTGCTGCTGAGAAAGTCAGGGTTTATTAGTTGAAGAAATGGAGCCAAGCCCAGAGGTACAGGTGAAGTAATTCTCAGAGACCCGGCTTCCTGATGGCTTCCAGGGCAAGGGTGATACAGGGGGGAAATCATTAATCATGGTGGCTAAAGGAGGTGGGCTCTATTGAATGGTTGGAGCCAGAGTAGGGGTAGTTGATCATTGCATCTAGTCCTGATGACAATCATGGCATCACTCTGTCAGGTTTCACAAGGGTGTGGTCACTGGGGTCCTTCTGCTTTCCGAATCTGGAGCTGAAACACGACTGAGGCCTACATGTTATCCCTAACTTGACTGATACTCTCTGAAGTCAACAGACCTGAGGCCTTTTCCTAAAATTACCAGAACCTCATTGTCCTGAGGGCTTAATGATTAAAGGGATGGAGGTTCAATGGACGTGGTGGTGGGTTAGGCATGGTGCTGGATGAGACCAGTTTGAATCAAAAGAAAAGAAAGAAGATAAGATAATATTAAAAAGAAATGGAGAGTCTGTGCAGTTGCAAGAGTCCTATTGAGTTATAAACCCCAAATATTTCGCTTTGAATCAGAGGTATCCTCCCACCCCAAATATCACAGACAACAGGGATGAGTACCAAAGAAGCTTTCTATATTCTACATAACATATAAAGGAAGAAAAAAAAATCAGCTATATCCCATCACCCATGGAGCATATAAGATATTCTAAGATAAATGGTAATGGAGAATATTCCTGAGACTGTTCAAAAATGAAAAAGGAAATCAAGCAAAAACAAAACACAAAAACAAGGGGTCCAGAATACCGAGAGCCCTATAATAAAACAGACTGAAATAAACTCTGCACTACTATGTCTTATTCCCTTGGAGGATCCCCTTTTTGAGGTCTTCTCACCAGTTTTTCTTCTTTCCTCTTCAAGTTATAAATCTCATGCAATGTGGTGGTTATGAATGCTGCTCATTAATCATTTCTGCCTTATCATTTTCTAGCCACTGGATATGATTACATTTCTTGGACTCCCTTGATTCAATGGGGCAGGTGATAGTCCTGGTCGATGAGTAATGAGCACAAGTAACTTGTATTATTTCCAGTAGGAGAATTGCATTGCTTGTGCAAAGATCTTCTAGAGCTTTCTTTCCTTCTTGTGACAACTTTTGATTTCCACACAGTGATTCCTCCATCGGCATGAAACACAATGATAATGAGCAGAGTGAGTGCCCAACCAACCAGAGGTTGACAGAAAGAATAGAGAGGTGTACATCATTGTTGTTTTAAGCCAATGATGCTTTGTGTTTTTATAGTGGCATAATCAAGTCCATCAATACACACACATAAGAGAAATGATAAATAAAGTTAAACTAGCAATTCTTAAAATAAAATTCACTCTTTTTTCTAAACTTTAAGCTTAAGAATAGTAATATAGAGCTGGACCCTGTCTGAATTACAGATTTAGACCTCTGAAAATAGTTATTTAAATTGTGTTGATTGTACTTTATAATAAAAAAAAAAGTGAATCCCACTTCATTCAAGTGGAAACAAAAAATAACCATGACTCTAAAATTACATCATTCTGTACACTGCTGAAAACTATTGAAAGATGTTGAGATATGATCAGTGTATCTATTTGAAATATTTCCACATCCAGGAGAGAGGGTTATTTAAAGTAGATAAAGGTATTGTTGGATTTTTATATCTACTGAAGAATGGATGTGAATAAGTTTCTAGCAATTTCCATCTTCCATTAGCACAATTCCTGAATGCTGGCTCTCGACCTTATTTTACAATTTTTTTCCCACTAATTTCCTTGGACCATAATTGAAAAAATATCTTCAACTAATGTGGTATTTGACTTATTTATTTATAGCTTTAATTTGTTACCAGTAAGGAGTGACAGTGTCAGAAAACCAACTTGGCAAGCAGCCATTCTTTTACTTATTCAGTGGCTGGTCTTTGACAGGAGTATTCTTCCCTGGAGAGACAGCTCTGAAAACAGAGGTACAAACCTTGTCATGGAGACTATGAGAAGAGTGCTAATATAACCAATAAGGGGTACACCTTTAATTCCAGAGGTGTTTAGAGCATCATCACAGCTTTGTGTAAGAAAGAGTCTGTGTGTACACAGTGATATGCAGTTAGATCCAAGGGCTTTAATATAAATTGATCAAGCTCATATGCTGTTTGACCTCAGATAATGGAAGTCCCATTTTAACCTCTGTAGTCATCAAACAAAATATTTAAATAGCAATACATATATATATTTTTGCTGTCAAACTTAGTTGGCATCTGGTACCACAGTTATTCTATTTGCGTAGTTATTCTATTTGTAGATGCCAAGAGGAAAATCTGCATATGCATTATTACTAAAGCAGGTCTCTTTTAAGGCTCCCAGGGTTTCAATATTATGACCCAAATCAGACATTTCACGAGTGATAGTGACAAACTGTAGATCTAGCAGGTGAGCTTTGGAATATGCTGCATAATTAATTACAAGATTCCTGGGACTGGCGGAAAAGGTCATCATTAAGTGAATGTCAAATGGCCCAGAGAAGAGACCATATGAATATTATCATGTCTACTTACAACACTACCTAGAAACCCACCTTGCAGAGTTGAAGCAATTGTTAGAAATAAATGAGCAAGACAACCATAGAATAATTATTATGGTGAGAGCTTTCCCATCAGAGGCAGAGGTCCTGGTCTCAGTGCTGTCATTTTCTAATACTAAGGCATGAAGCCAGTTCATTCATTTAACAAATATATATTAAGGAACTATTATATATGATTTTTTAAAAACTAGGCACTGGGGGTAACTTTGTGACATCAAACATACAAATAAGCCAGAGGCATGGTCGCTGCTATCATTAAGATGAGTAATATAAAAGAGACAACATCAATCAAAGGATCTACAAATAGACAGTCCCAACTGTTATGAGCATTACCAAGGAGAGTATATTATGGGAGGAACTGACCTAGTTAGACTCTTTTCTGTAAAATGGGATGACACTAATAACTATCTCCCAGGATTACTATAAGAATCCAAGAGGTAGTATGTATGAGTAGCTGACCTAAAATAAGGGCAGCATGCATCTCCCCCTTCTTTTTACTTCCTTTGATCTTCTAAATGCAGTTAACTTTAGGTCATTAATTACCAGATAATTTTTTCCACTTCCTTTTGTATTCTAAAGTATTATGAAGTTTTTATAGTCAGAAATGTTAATGGTCTGATTTGATCTACATAATATACTCTTCACTGATCACAATCCTGGCAGTTGAATTCTTCCTTCTTGCTCTGTCCCCAAAGCACTATCTTTTTTAGAAGACTGCCATTTGACACATTTATTTTCCCATCCACCCATACATACAGCATTGAGATCTTGCCTAAAAACATATGCATATTAAAAACAAAACAAAAAAAAACTTCAATAAAAATTGTCAAAAGTCTATTTTACAAATATGGTATCTAAGACAAGACAGAAACTTTATAATAAAGTTTAGAAAGAGGAAAATTGCAACTTTGTGGACAATAATATAAAGAAGGAAATTATGGAAGGTGAACTGAAACGCAGTGGTAGAAACAGAATTTTCAATTAGACCTCATTTAGTTCTCTTGGAGGGGAATGAATTATGAAACACAAGCAAATGAAGAACTTTAATAACTCACTTTTTAAGAATTCATGGATGTTTCTTGGGTAGGGTTTCAGAATAAAAAATGTGCCTTTTAAAAGAGATCTCCTTTACACATTTAATTTTGGAACAGCGTAGGACACGTATCACGTCGGTCTAACAGTCACAATAAGAACAGGCAGCTAAGGTGCTGATGGTGGGAGGATGGTTTGGGAAACCCAGTGCTGGCAGGTGTTCTTTGGTCTGCAAGAGCTAAGGATTAAATCATGCACTTTGTTATGGACCCTGCATGATTAGGAACTGTGCTGTGCATTCTAGCTGCTCTTTTCAATGGAGGCAGGTCACGTGAGGTTGTATACATTTGGAAGATAGTTGGCTGGTGAGGAAGCAGCTGTGCTGAGTTTCTATACCCACAACCTCCTGCCCCATGTATGGTGATTACCATGGATGTAGGAATTGAACCTGCAGCCTAAATGCCATCCGTATCCATACTTTTCTTAGAGCTGAACTTAGATGCTGAAGCTGGAGGCTTAAGGAAAAATGTTTTAACCTTCTGGTCAAGTGAAGCACTTGGAAAATAAATAAGCCTTAAGGGAATGTCTCTGCTTCTGTAGGTAGGGAAACACAGTAAGTAACCCAAAAGAGCAGTGTTCATTTTCTACAGCAGTGTTTGCAAAGTGTGGTCTGCCTTAGGGAAAAGATGTGCAACATAAAGCAGGAAAGACAGACTTTTTATGGCTTCTAAGGGATGCTCACTGTTGGTATGTATATAGGAAAAACTTGGGGAGCAAATGGATAAGACATTTAAGTTTCCCTTGCTCCCATCTCCACAGTACTCTCTGTCCTTCGCACTAGGAAAGGATTCTCTAGGATGAGAGAAAATGAAATTCAGGGAAAAAAAAGAAATGAGAGAATTAGTGGTGAATTCCAGACCTTTGCGCCAAGTCCCAAGAGCTGGTGAACCAACAGAAACATTTATGGGAATGAAAGTAGAGAGTCTTGTGCCCTGATGGGAGAACAAAGGAAACTGGGGAGAATGTAGGAGTTCATTGTCTGATAAGGACTCAACAACAGCAATAAAACTAACTTGGAGTCGGCTTTTCATTATCGCCACATGCAGGTTATTCTAAACAATGTCAGTAATCAAGTGCTTTCCCCAGATAAAGATATTGTCTTAGTCTAAGTGCTGAATAATTATTGCAGTTAATGTTCACTTTTAATAACATACATAAGCTTACAATTAGTCTGAACTAATTGTTCATGCTATTGTACTCTACCTAGAAGTTACTTAGAGAACTCCCGGTTATTAAATTAGCTTCTGTAGTGGGTTAATGATGGCTCCTCATGCCGTGATTCTCAGAATCTGTGTGAGATAAATGGTCTCTAAGGATGTCATTAAGTTTCTAGAGATGAAATCATCCTGGATGATTTAGGAAAGGGGACCTAAATCCAAAGGCAAATACTCTTATAAAAGACACACATTGGAGAGACACATAGAAAGGAGGAGAGGTCACTTGAAGACAGAGGCAAAGGTCAGAATGATGCAACCACAAGCCTAGGAATGCTGGTGGTCACCAGAAGCCGGCAGACACAGTGGAAAGCTCTCCCCTAGGGTCAGTGGCAGGAGGGGGACCCTGCCAACACCTAAATTTTGGATTTTTCTATTGTTTTCAACCACCAAATAACTTGACACAGCAACCCTAGGGAACTAATAGAGCCCCTAACCCATATGATCAACATCCAGCAAATTCATTTCTAGAGTGATTTTGTGAAGGTCATCCCAGCTCCCTTTGATAGCAGACAGTGGCTCCATACACTGCACTTAAACACAATATTTAAGATAAACAATAATACCATAGTGATTCTAAGTTGAGAAAATAGAACTTGAATTATTTCACTTCTGTCATAATGTGTGACTAATGAAATTTTTATTTGTGCTTAAATTTTAAAAGAGTTAAATAGAGCATGAACTGTGAGATATATTTTTGTTGGTTGAGTATATATTTTAGTTCAAGCATGAAATATTTTATTGAATTGAAATAATCTCTTTAACAAAATTTTTCATCATAGTATAATTATTATTAAATCACAATAGTGTTATTACAGCAATACAGCATTATTCATTTTAAATTTCTTCCAAAGAAATGTTAGTATAATTAGAAAGCATAAATTCAATACTTTTTTTGTATTGTTATATTTATTACTTGTTTATTTTTTACTGGCATGACTATACATACAAAGTTTAGTAAAAGACAATTTTCACCGTCTGCATTCCTTTTCTGACCATTATTATTATTATTCATATATAATATGAATATATTATTCATGTTCATTACTGACAATGATTTTGATGCATAAAGGAGGAGTTTCTGCACAAGGTCTCTGGGCCACAACCATGCTATGTAGGTAGGCATGTCCACTGCTGGCCTGCTGTATGGTTAGAGCCCAGTGGTACATCAGGATCCTATAGTAGAAATGGAAATTGCTATGCTTGTCAGATGAGGTTGTAGTGCCGTAGCTGATCTCTTGTCCCAGCATGTTTTGTAATAAGGATTTCTATATGGCCCATAAGGGAAATAATGTAGCTAAGGAAGTCCCAAGGCCTATAGATGGCTTAAGAGTGGCTTTCCTGAACCAGAGTCTAAAGACAACAGAAACCAATGCTGGCCTTTGTGGCTTCTCTCCAGAACATCGCCTCTTTATTGTTCACCACTGACACCTTTATAACCCCTCTCAAAATCCATGGGGAAGGGAGTAGTAGGACGGGGCACCCAACTGACTGAGAATATATTTCTATCCCCTTTGCATAATGAAAGCTACAAATAGAAATGTAGTTAAATTGAAAAAAGAAAAAAACAACTTTTTTTTCTCATCCTCACTGTGGATTAGATTTCATATCTTTAATATAAGTTTTCCAAAGAGTAATCTAAAATTTAGGATCTATGACTTGTCTAAGGTCTCACAATTAAAGAGAGAACTAGAATTCTAACCCAGGTCTCCCTCATTCCTAGAACCTTTTTCTTTCTACCATGTCAGGCTATTATTCTAGGAACTACTGAGACTTATGATCCATGGAGAAGGATAAGCTAATACTATTCCAAGGGTGTGACAAAATATTGGCCCCTAAGTTTTAAAATTATTTCCTCCTAAATTTTTGGTTACTTTTTTCCTTGGTTTACTCAGTGGCAATCTGGATTCACACAGACGATTTATAATCACAGCTTAACCTCTCATCTGCAGTGACCTGGGGGGAGCTTTCTCGATTTCTCACTATCTTTTATTCTTGTCTCTTGTACGAGGAGAGAAGTAACTCACAAAGAAATTCAGAAATTTAGAATTGTAAATATAAAGCATTATAAACCAGAACTATTTTATATGATCTTTATGAAGACATAACATCCAGAAGAGTTGAAAATGCTACTGTCATTCCACATACAGCCTCTCATAACTAGTATTTGAAAGGTGTGTAATAAATGAGGATTACTGTTTTTATTTACCCACTGAATTATTGTTTGTTTTTATTGACATTGTTGAGCATCTAAGCCTGCCTAGTGGATACAGAAAAAGATTCAAACTAGACAGGGTATTAATTCCCTTAACATTCTCTTTCTGTTATGACTTGCTGCTCCTCCCAGCATGAAATTGATTAAGAAATTCACATCATTTAATTCTTCTCATAATCACCGAGTACAAAACTTGCAAGAAAGAATTTTTTTTTTTTTTTAATGGGTAATGAGCTGAGGCATGGAGGGTGGAGTGGAGATAGAATTGGCTATTCAAATGCACATTTCTCTCTTCTTATGGAATGCCTAGATAAGCAGTATTCTCTGCTGAGCTTCCCAGATCAGGATCTTAGAAGTCTGGTGGGTTGGTAGACAGGATATAAGGGGAAGACAGGTTGTGGAAAAAGGGGAAAGAAACAAAACTAAAATAAGTCAACCTAGGTGTTTCTGGAAGGAGCTAGTGGAAAGGGAGTAAAGAGTGTATGTGAGGAAAGGCTAAGTATTAAAAAGTTGTCCTTTGAAATATTTCTGCAGGAAACTATAGGAGAAAGGAAGATGCAAACAAGTATCGCTCATAGAATCTTCATACTTCTGGAGATAGTTTCCAAGAAGTAGAAGAAATATGGGGTTTTAGAGGCATATAGACCTGGAGCTCAATGTCTTCTGGTTAACAAAAGTGTGACTTTGGCGAGCTCCCTCTCTGAATCAACGTCTCCTCATCTGTGGTCAGGTATGTTCTTTCTTCACTAATAAATGACTTAGGGAGTAAGTTTCCTGCATTTACTATTTGATGTCTTTGATCATTGTATTAAATTTGTTTGGCATTCGTGTTCCTATATCTATCTGTTCTGGTTGCTGAGTTCATTGAGGGTCACGGTGACATTTTAAATCTCTGCTTAGTCAATGTTCTCACTACTCCATTTTTGCTATAAACTGAAACAAGTTATGTCATGACTTTCAAGGTGGGAAGCTACTGGATTTTTTTTTGTAATTGTTTGCTTGGACCGTGTGTCTAGAGGAGGCAGTACTTCTCTTAGACCTTGACAAGATGGGCCCGAACCTTTCATCCTGCTCTTTAATAGGCCTGTTCTGACTCTTCTCCAGTCATGCCCTTTCCTACCAGGCAATACTTAACTGAAGCCCCAGAAATGAGTCCGTGTTTAGCTCACATCCTCTTATAGATTATGCTGTGGATACCAGAACACAGGAATTTCTGCCTTTGTTGGCCCTGACAATGAGCATATACTTTGTACTTGTACGTCTAACTTGTACTTGAGCATCCAAGGCTCGATCTGTCCTTGCGGGTGGGCATTGCTGGTAATATGCTGACCTCTAGGCCTCAGGAAATGTCTTTGGGGAAGGGGCCTGTGGGTAGAGCTTGAGACCGCAGGCTGTGGTGTCCCCTAAAGGTCATGGAAAAAGGTATAAAAAAGAAGGTTGCGGGGCTAAGCCAGATCTCCTATGCAGGCAATTCCTGGCACAGAACTCTGAAGAGTCTGAAACTCTAAATTCAAATTTGACCTTCTGGGCCATTATAAAGGTCAGCATTAGCACATTTCTCTAATACTGAGCTTGATTTATATCTCTTAACTATTTAGACATATGGCAAACAACTCTCCATTTGTACACTTGCCAAAGTTAGGAATGCACCTAGAGAAATCCATCTCTACCATCCTCCTCTTAGTGACAAATGTAGGAAGCTGCCTTATTCAGCATGGGTGTTGATTTCCAAATCACCCTGCTATCTCTTTTGGAGGGTATCACCTCATTTCAAAGAGGTTCTTCCCCTGTGTTTGAATTCCATGTATTTACTTTGGGCCTTTATCTTTATATTGGCTTTTATGTTTGCCAAGAAACATTTAGCAACACTTTGAAAGATAATCAATGAAACGTCATGGTCCATTCCTGTCAACATTTTGTAGCTAGCAGGGTGGCACAGAAATAAAGAGGAGTCACTGAGTGAAAGAAGCCACACAACTGCCAGAAATCTCCACATCTCTCCCTAACCTTCCTAAAGGTCAAGAAAATATAACATCCTTGAAGTTCTTCAACAAAATTGCTCATGTTTTCCCCCAGTGTCCATCTAGCCTTGTTATTTTTACGTAACATTCATACAGTAAATGTTTATGAAAGTTAATTGTTGTAATACAGAGAAGTTACCTAAGGAAATATTGTACTATATCCTCACTACTACATCAGCCTAGGAAATATGAGTCGGATGTTAAACATGTTGAAATTATCCTCATAAAACTTCATTTATGATCATTAATGCCAAAGGATGAAAATCTTATTAAATACCGAAGAATGTAATTTTACAAACACATGATAACATTTGGATTCATCAAGCTTTACGGTTAAACCCCACACTCCTTGTTCCTTCCTGCTGTCTCCAATTAGAGTATTTCTGTTATTCTCTTGGATTTTTGACACATTGTCCGGGCAAATTTTAAATATCATTCAATGTTTCTTTAAAAGCAAATTCACTCTAGAGAGAGAAAAATAAGATAGGACACATTCTCTATATATTCTTTCAAAAGGTTTATTATTCTAAAGCATTTATACAAATGAGCTTCAAAGTATTATTTCTTATCATGTTGCATTTCCTAAAATGGAGAATTATTTTTAAATTTTCTGTCGCATCACCTTATTTAAGGTTATCACTTTCTTACAAATTAAAAGTCTGTTAAATTTTGTATTTTTGTGCAGTATTCTCTTCCTATCCTAACACTGCTCTCAATGCAAAGATGTAATCCTTAACCTTTGGGTACCGATGTACTTTGTAGCGTTCCTTTTGGGTTGCAGGAGCTTGGCTGCCAACAAAATGTCAGGAAAGAGGAAATGTTGCTCTGAGGGGGGTGGACTTTCTCTAGGAACTGTGTATTATGACTTGATACTCAATTATTCATTTTTATGTGTATAAGTGGCCCTAATAGTCACAACATCCCTATTTTATATAAGATAGATATTGTAATTATAAATTTAAAGAAAAGAAAATGGCCTCATAGAAGTAAGTAAGATGACTTTCTCAGAGTAACACAGCTAGTGAGAGAATTGGGGCTAAAAATCCCAGTTATGCCTATTTCTGAAACTTGGACCTTTCTCACTTGCACTGACCTTTAGTTCTTTGCTTATTTGTTCTTATAAGTCTCCACGTCTAAGTTAGATCTGTGCTCTTACCAAGTACTTATTATGTGTGCCACTACAAACAAATCTAGAGTTCTTTCCAGCTACCTATTACACAATTATTATTACATCTTGATAGTTGTCACAGGGTCACTTAGTCAACTTTCTTTTTTGAGTTAATGTACATAATCTTTGTACTTGTACATCTAATTTGTACTTGAGTTAAAGCAGATGCTTAGGAATGTTAGTGAAAAGTAAAAAAAAATTATCTTGTGGAAAGCTCTGGGATAACTTAAGTATATTGACTTATTTATATATAATAGCTACAAATAAATGGGGTATTTGCTGAAATAGTCATATTTCTGGGAGGTCACTTCATGGGAAATGGTTGTATACTTTTTATGTATATAATGTCAGTTATAGTACTGCCAAATGTTAAAATCAGAGTGCAGAGTTTTTTTCAAATGAACAAATGTAGATTTGCAAATATGGGAATGAATTCTGACCTATGATTATCAGTAAATGTTTCTTATTATATACATTTGAGGCATGAAAAATATATGTAATGAATAAGTAAAGAACTATTTCCTTTATTCGTTTGTTTTGCAAATACACCTGCCCAGCAACTCTGTCTTGTGACATGTTAAGAAGTACAGAAGAGTTAAAGTTCTAGCTGTCACAACAACCTCATGATTTATCATATCTTCATGACCCCATATAATGACTCCTGTAATTTATTCTCCACATGATTTCCAGGGTGTTCTTTAAAATCCCATGTCTGACGATGTTTCTCCCATGTAAAACCCCTTGCTGGCTTTACATTGTACATACAACACAAAGTCTTTAATTTGGCACATGATAATCTTCATCACCTAACTTCTTTCTCTCTTCAACTTTGCTTCATTTCTCCCCTCATTGTGCTATCTCCTCCATCTTACTTGATAAACTCCTTATAACTTGTAGTCACCAGGGTCTCCCTTGCTTGTAGCTATTTCCCCTTTGTCTCGGTGTAAGAGAGAACTAGTTGTCCAACAGTATCTATTCCACTCTTCTTATTGAACATGTGGCTGCTTAGCTAGATTGTATTTCCCATTGTCTTTGCCACAAGGTGAAGTCACATGGCCTACTTCTTGCTCATGAAAGGTGAGAAGAAGTGATATGTGTTGCTTCTGAGCCTGAGTCTGAATATATTGGGTATGTCTCTTTCACATTCTCTGTCCATTTTCCAGGTATTTTATAACCAACTTTGACAATGGTGTCAGACAACAGCTATCCATTCGTCGTCGGCAGCCGTCCGTCTCGAGAGACGATGGTGTAGCTTCTTAAGAGTCTATCTGCACCGCCGAGAATGGCTGTGCAGTCCGACTCGGGAGTGACATCGTATCTGTCTCCTCCCGTGTTGAATCGACATCTTGCGATGACGCTGAAGCTACAGAGCCTGGGCAGGGTGATATGGAGGGTCCGCTGTTGCCCATGCAGCAGACCCCCCCTCTCTTCGCAGCTGAAGGGTCCAAGGGAAAGACGGAGTCAATACAGCTTGGCTTCAGGTGCGCCGCAGGAGTTGCCGGTGTTGACTACAACGTCAAACCGCCTTAGGGACTCCGGCTCCGGATTTTCTGTCGGGGTTTACTCCCTTAGCCTTTCCCCTGAAGAGGTATGCCGCAAGGCAGCGGAGGTTTTTTGGAGTCAGAGTTTTCCTTCTCTGATGTACCCTGACTGGAAGATCGAACCAGCGACACTTAGCTCGCAGGCCGACGCTCAATCCACTGAGCTAAACCAGCCAGGGCCGAGCTATCCATTAGAAAGTAGAGAAATGAAGACTTGTAAGACGCTCAAGACCATACTTGACAATGAAAAGAAGAGCTGTGTTGCTGACCTAGGCTTTCACATTAGGTTGGTATGAAAGAGAGGAAAAGCTTCCTTGATTTTTAACTTATTAACCTGTTGGGCCTCTTTGTTAGAGCATTCCAGATTTTGCTTAATGAAAAAAGCAATTTTTCTTTTACTTGCTCTGTGCTTATTTTTGTGTCTGAGCTTGATATTTTCCTTGAATGATCTCTCACCCCAAGTTCAGGGACCTCAGTTATATTCTTTTAATGGTATCTGGTTCTTAAAAGTATTGATTTATTGAGCATATGCTATATATGAGGGGCAATTTAAAGCAGTTACATGCATATTATTTAATATAATAATCTTATTATATAGGTATTAATATAGTTTTCTTTTTATGGATGAGAAAATAGAGTTATAGAAAGGTTAAGTATTTCCATATTTTTCAAAAGATACCTGCTGCAATGTTTCTTATCTTATGTGTTCTCTTATAATGGGACTTCAGTACTTCTGAGAAATGGAGTCTGTATTTCCTAAACCTGAATCTGGGTGGATTTGTGACTACAGAATAAAAAAAACATCCTCTCTAACTTCTAAGGCTAGTTGGGGAGCAGTATCAATGACTCTCAACTGGTTCTCCTGCGATGCTCACTTTTGAACCTCTCAGGAGCCACATAAAAGATCTGAGGCAGCCATGCTGTGAGAAAGCCTATGTAACAGAGTTTGGCCATTGTAGTCTGGCCAACAGCCAGCTGCATTCTCAGCCAGCATCTATTGCTAGACATGTGAATCAAGTCACTTCCTGATGACTCCCGCCTGAGCAATCCTCACCTTGAGCTTCTGAGTCTTCTTAGATGAAACTCCAAGCAGATGGAGTAAAAATAAGTATCATTATGCTCTTTCCAAATCCATGACCACAGAATCTGTGAGTGTAATAAAATGATTGTTTTAAGTTGTTAAATTTTGGTGTAACTGGAATATTGCCCAAAGTAAAAAAATCTAGTAAATAGATGATCTCATTCCCTGTGTTTAGTTTCCTATAGAGAATCTACCTGTTTATCTCTTTGCATCCCTGGCCAATTTATAAACTATATTAGGGCAAGAATTTGTTTTTCTTATTCATACAAGATGCAAAGATTTTCATCTGTTTTGTTCATTTCTACACCCCATAGTACAGCAGAGTGACTGATACATACATAACAGGCACTCAAAAATGTTTGTTTGATGAGCAAATAAATGATAGGCTCTATAATTAGACGTACTGAGAGCCCTGACTTTGTCTTATGGAATTCCACGGGCACCTAGTATAAGTTAATGTTTGTTAATGCTTCACAAAATATCAAAATGATGCTCTAACCAACTGAACTACCTGGCCAGTATTAATATTTAATCCTTATGTCTTCACAATGGTCATGTATGAGAAGACCCACTTTACAGAGAAAGAAATGGAGACTTCACATTAATAAGTGACATACATAAGGTCCTTAGTTATAAAGGGAAAGAATTTAGACCTGAACTCTGACTCCAGCATAGACTGAATACTCTTCATATGTCTCTTTTTTCTCTCTACTCTTCCCCATTCTGCACGATCAGCTGGGAGACTGTGCTCTATTGATTGTATCAACTAGGCTTTCTTTCCATCTGGCTCCTGAAGACATAGGATGGTACAACCAGGAGATGAAAAGGCAGAAGAAGACAGAAGTCTGTGGTAGTCATTCACCTATCTGTCTCTGCCAGGCTGTGGGTTGTCATTGACTGCATTTCTCTTATTAAAAGCTACAACTTCTGGAGGATAGTCTCCTCCTTAGCTGATTTCTCTTCAAGTTCCATTAACAAATCTCCTTCTTGACCTGAGGTTTAGGAATGAATGGTAGTAGATTCCTGCTAGCGTCTGATTTCTCTTAATCCTTCTAACACATTTGTAAACATTACTTCATTAAGCTCTCTTTACCCATTCCTTTGTGGGTGTTCTCTGCAGATCTTCTCTTACATATGTGGGGAGTGGGAAGGGAACTTGAGAGACACATATCATACATCATATGTCAATATATGAGATATATGCCATATATCACGTATCAACTATGTATGGGATTTAAATCATTTTACCAAACTGCTTAAAAAATATTACATTCTTTTACCTTGACAAATGTTTTATTACAAATGACCTGAAAGACCAGATTTAAATATAAGATGACTGGACTTCTTGGAATTCCATGCTGGAGTATGGAAGCACATTGGCTTGTCTCTCTCTTTGCTTCCATGTGGATGCCATCCTGCACTCTGAGGGACCTCATGCACATATGTGTAGACACCCCGGTCTATACATTTAAGATGCATCTGCAGACACACAGCCATCTCTTGGCCACCTGTTGAGATAATGGCTTTGCATACTGGTGATGTAATTTACATTTGGCAAGTTGGATTTTTTGAAGGGATCCTAACAGAACCTCTAAGTAGGTACAGACCATTTGGGCAGGGAATACTAAAGGTACCAGGTACCTGAAGCATGGTCTAGAAAAAAGTACATGGCTCCTGAAGGGCACAACTCCTTAGAACACAAACTTTTTGTCCCGTGGGGGAGGATGTGGCTGGAAGAGTAGAGCAAGGTCTTCTAAAATATGGGACCCATATAGCAAGCAGCCTGTGGCTGAATAGCTCATCTCTGTCCTTTCAGGGCCCTGGCTAATATATCACCTCTCACTCAGTAGGGTTCTTAGCTCAAGAATTTAATGAATATTTATTAATGAAGGCAGTGATTGATTAGTGATAGCCAGATCTTCCAGAAAGAAATCTTAGTTTACTTCAAGATTTAAAAATCTTTGGTATACATGAGCTATTTTCAACTGGTGTGTCTTAAGAATTTTTAAAACATTCAATACCTGCCTATTTAGTTAGGGGTACTGACCTCTTTTCCCTTAGATTGTCAAATAAAAAATAATGATAATAGCCAACATTCCAATAACCATCTGGTGCAAATGCCCTGTCTTGAACCACATATATGTCATATAATAGAGTTGCTCCTTATAGATCACATTATATAATAGGGTTAATTCTTGGTATCAGAAATCCTTATGTACAAGTATAGGCACCTGATTTTTAAAAAAGTCACTTTAGAGCAAAAAGGGCAGGTAATAACTATTATTTTTTTTGTAAAATAATCAAAATTATACCTATTTTTGTCAGATCAGCAAAAAATATAATATGCTTTTGGGTGTGCCACAGAGTTTTAACAATTTTTTTAGTGTGCCATGAGATAAAAAAGATTGAAAATCTCTGGTATAGGCAAAGAATTTTATTTTCTTTGCATTTGAAAACTTAGTTAATAACTTTCACCATAAATGTCCTAGATAGTGCACCACTTGCTGCAAAAGTAATTTTATGCCAGATAGATAATTCTAGTCTATTTCAAATGAGTAGGCCTCCCTAAGATGGAAAATTTCTGTCAGAAACTTTGCTGGGACTGCAGGAGGCAAAGAGAGAATGCCTACTCAACTGGCTGGAAAGTCTTTGATTTCAGAGAAACCCAAACTAAAGCAAAACAAGGTTTAAAAGCACACATATATGGCTATTCCTAAGATACAGAATCTGAAATACTGTGTTTTATACCCATTATTTATAATTCTGAGTCTTGGCTGATAAAGGCTTCTCTGTCTAAAGAGTTTGGTCTATGTGTTCAGTTGGACTTCCCATCTCTTTCTGGCAAAAATGATACTACCAGCAGTTACTCTTAGATTAGCAATCAGTACTTTTGACAACCTGGGAGACAGGTCATCTATCAACACCACTTTCAGATGGAGGGTGCTCACCGATGTAATCACTCTGACTCATGGTAGCTGACCAAATATTAACAGACTAAGTTGATCCAAGAGGTGTATAGCTACTCTGAGCTTACTTTATAGTTGGGTGCTCCCCCTTAAAAAGGCCATAGAGTGAGTGGAAAGAGAATGAGCAGCCTGCAGTTACCTTTGATTGGATACTGTCCAGTGATCAGGTGGCAGTTTTCTGGGAAAGTGAATGAGTTCAATGACAATGCTTTATTGTGCATGCTTTAATGTTTTTTTAAAAAAATCAGTTATATAAGTTTCTCTTCCTGCAGAGAGAGCAGTGTTGTTCCAAATTTTTAGAGTAACAGAATCACTAATTTAAGGAAGATAGGGATCAGTGTTACTCTATACGTAGTCCCTGACTGTTGGCCCATGTGACCTAAGTATAGCTTGATATTTTACAAAAGATTGAGAAAAACCAGCTATCCTGTCACCATAAAGAGTTTGAGGAAATAAGCATATACACATGGTTCATTTAATTATTTATTCTTCATATCAAAAAATATATTAAATATCCATCCATGCTGTGCCAGTCATTACACTAGAAATTGGAGCTAGACTGATGAACAAAGCCAGCCATAATTAAGCCCTCAGTGAATCTCAGAGTCTAATTGAAGGGATAGATATTAATCAAATATTTTACACCGATACAAAATTTAAATTCTGGAAAGGAGACAATCTGAGGATGTATATGAGTAAAATCAGTAAAAAAAAAAAAAAAAAGAAAGAAAGAAAAGGAAGGAAAGAAAGACCATTCTAGATAAGAAGAAGCAGTACCTCAGAACGTGACCTTACTTGAAAGCAAGGCTTTACAGAAGTTATCCAGTTAAAAGCATTGCTTTGGTGTCATACCGTGTTATGAAAGAGAGAAATCTGGACACAGACATAAGCATATACAGAGATAATATAATGTGGAGACACAAGGAGAGGACAACCATATGAATAGAGTGACGCATCTAAAGACAAGAAATGCCAGGGGTTACCAGAAAACACCAAAGCTAGAACATCAAGGTAAGAATTCTTCCCTAGAGCTGTCAGAGACAATGTGGCCCTACCAACACCAAATATCAGATTTCTGTCCTCCAGAATGATGAGCAAAACATTTCTGTAGTTTTAAGCTATCCAGTTTTTGATAATTTGTTACAGTGGCCTTAGGAAATTAATACAGGTGCTATTGCAGAAGACCAGGTAGAAGATGAAGCTAGTTCAAACCAGAATGAAAATAGCAGTGGAGCAGAGAAATGTTTACTAATTTTCAAAATTCCAATAGACAGTGAAAACTGACAAGGATGGATGAGTAGAGGTGATATGGAGGATAAGGGATGAAGGCATCTGTGATGACACCTAGGGTTCTCACTTGCTCAGTGAGGCAAATAGTGGTGCCATTCACTGACCTTGAACACAGTGGGAAGATGCCAGGTTTGTGGAAAAAGATCAACTGCCTATATTTAATTGGTGGTGTCTTTATGAAATCCAAGAGGTAGTAGGATATCATGTCTGAAGGTGAAATGAAAAGTAAGGGAAAGATATAGAAGTTAAAGAATTATCTCTATAGAATTATATAATGGAGGGAAGAAATAAAGAGAGGGAAAGAGAAAAGAGCTTAGGACTGAGCTCTTGAGGAATACAAACTATTAATAGTTATGTGCAAAAGTATGTATTTCTCATTCAGACTCAACAACATTTTAAGAAAAAAAGCTTGAATATATGATCCACACTGATATTTCAAACTTCAACCATATATACACACACATAAATGAATTTAGGGGTAATCTATTTCTATGGAGGTAAAAGTTGAAGATATTGTCACTACTTCAGAATGATGTGTGGAAATTAACAATGATAATCCAAATGAAAAGAACAAAGACTATTTATTAAGAGCTTGCTATAGCAAGAGAGTCAGATACTGTCACTTGTGTTTTAGTGAGACTCAAGGCAGTGGTCAGAGGTCATATTTGTTTGTCACTAATGTATAATCTCTTCTCTAATATTCTATATTGCCTTTATACTCTTTTGGGGCTATCACAATAGCAGAGGCAGGAACCCAATCCTATATTACATCAAGTAGAAGTTATGTAAAAAGTCATCTGATACAGGTATTCTACTTGTCTCTACCATGAATGGAACTTTTTAAAATAGTCTAGCTTAATCATAAGCAAGCTCTCCTGTAAAGGCCAGATTTCTGTGTCAGATGCTGTTCAATATTATGATATAAGACCACTCCCTTTCTGTTTTTTCCATATAGTATTCATGTGACCTCTCTACGGTATGGACAGCTTTATCATCTAAATTGTACTTTGTCTTATAATTGTTGGATTATGAAATTCTATATAGGAAGCACTGAATGATATCATTCAGGGCACTGGGTGTGTAGGAGAGGATGGCTTCTCTATCTAGAATCTACATTTGCACACATGTACACTGTTTCAGAATGAAAGTGATTTTAGAGTTTTTAAATGCACACTTTACACAAGATTTCATAAATAATAATTGTCCACATCAAAGATTATTATCATTAACCTTTTATGTTAGGCCACATTGGAGAAGGCTGACGAATTCACACTTATAAACTGTCACTGATGCTGACTCTACCTTTTGACTCCCAACATCTCTCACTTCTCAGAGATGATTACCCATAGCCTGCCTATAGTTACTCAGAATTTACCATAATCCTGGGTCAGGTCTCTTACCAATAAAAGTACACTTTGTTAATCAATATGAAGGGATTTAAGCCTCACCAAGTGAAAACACTTGTGCACTGAAAAAAATTATTAAGACTATATTTGGTTAGAAAAAAATTAATAAATTTATGAATTCTGCACATCTATTGAAATGTCTATATCTAAAATTATTATTTGTCAGAAGTACTTTCTCCTGTCTGTACTGAAGCTGACTTTGCTGAACTGGGATCTTTGGTATGAAATGTAAAATTTGTGGAGGTGCAAGTACACTTTCATTTACTGGTGGCCCTTTGGTGATGGAAGTGCCAAACACAGCCCCAGTTCCTAGGTTTGTTACATACTCAGCTATAAACAGAATACCTTCTTTGGCCACAATAAAACCATGTTCTATAACTATTTTTTTACTATTATTAACTAATGTCAAAAGTACTTTGAAATTATATTAAGTATGTGTTAGTAAAATAGATCTTATACTTTAAATGAAGTGAATTGAAATGTTTCAGCTCTGTCAATATGTCTGTCTTCACTTGAAGGACATGATTAAGTCAATGAGTAGATAAGTAGATCGAAGATATATGGAGAGAACAAGAGAGGTAGGTAGATGATACATAGATAGATAGACAAATATATTTAAGCTTAAAAAAAATCACTTTTCCATAAATTTTTACATTTGATGTCCTTACAAAACCTCTAAAGGTATTAATTTCTTATTTCAAAAGTAAGGAAACTGTAGTTCAAATAGATTAATCATATTATCCAATTCATAGAACTGAAATGTTACCTCTAAAAATCAAGCCCATTTCTCCTCTCAAAAGTTGACCCTCCTGTCTATTCTAATACCAGATACCAGGCTAAGAGGGGACAAATGTAATGATGGGAACCATGAGACAAAGTGCCAATGTACAAGCTTATGTAAGAAAAGGTAAAGGTTATAAGGACCATGGTTTCACAGCCCTGACAGGGGACACTTACATATGGGGAAAGTAGATCTAAGTAGTATCAAATTTTCCAGAAATATCTAGGGTGAATGCTTATCTGTAATAATAATTTAAATATGACATGTATATTATATGGCATCAAAATAAAATGTATTCCAATAAATCACACTACATTGTGCCATGCATATGCTGGCATTACAGTCCAGTTTTGCGGATCCACTTGCTTATGATACGTTCGCCTACTTCCTTCCACTTTTCCTTCCACCCACCCTTAAAATTGCTTCTCCTAAGAACCAGTTTCCCTTTAGTGAGGATTTATGATCATTGCTCTGAAGGGTCCAGAGGGGAGCCCTGGAAGCTCATTTTCCCCAACACATCGAATATGTACACACCACAAAATCTGCTACCTAGTGAGTTAAAACCCCATAATTGCAATAGTGAAAGGAAAATTACTCGAGCAGATTTGGTTAGCCACAGTAACAAGACTTATAACCTTTATGAAGGCCTTTGGGCCCTAATTATTCTGCAGCTGCTGCCAGGGCTAAAACATACCCCCATCTACAGTAGTTGATTTGCATCTCCCTTCCCCTTAAGCAGGCTGTCTAGTTTCGTTGTTGCACTTGACCTATTTTTGAAGCCTTCCGCCCCTGTCAATGGCAAATATCCCTCTCATTCTCTGACTTGAAGAAGAAAGATTTTGATTAATGACTCTTAACAAATCCAAGGGCCTTTAAGAAATTAAAGGATTATATAGAAGAATAAACCCTGGCAACGTTCTAGCTGAGTAGGAGATACATATGTCAACAAGCAATTCTTGCATGGGCCAGGTCCTTAGGGGACTCTAAGAAAGTCACTGCCACCCATAAGGCGAGTTTCTGTGATAAATTTAAAGATGATTATCTAAATATTTGACAAGCATCCATGATAAATTAAAAGATGATTATTCAAACATTTTGCTTCCAATCACGACCATCTGTTAGTTACTTCTTATTGTGGGAATGTCAGAGCTGGGAGTAATTCTCTGCCTTTTGTTGCCACCTTGATTAGGCATCCAAGAATGAAGTTTTGAATTGAGCTCTTCCGTAACTATTTCTTTTTATTTTCTTGTGGTGGGTGCCATGTGATTTGTAGGCTAGATCATTATTCAAAGCATTACACAGATGTTTTCTTGAATGATATAAACTCCTGCCCAAGGTTATAAACATTAACTTCCATTGTCACTAAAACAATGACCAGTATATTTTGAACCAAATACAAATACCCATAGTGAGGAGGCAGACAATTGGAGTACAAGTATAGCACTTCTCTTCCTTCTCAGATGTTCTCTCAATAACACCACTTCCTTTCTTAATTGACCAGGGAAATGAAGGGGAAAAAAATGAAAGCTTGCCTGATGTGTTTGTTTCTTTTTGGGAGAGATTCAGCAGTGAGTATGCTTGTGGATGTATTCACTGATACATATCTGAGTATGTACACACACACACTCACCCTGGCTGGTTTGGCTCAGTGGATTGAGCGTCGGCCTGCGAGCTAAGTGTCGCTGGTTCGATCTTCCAGTCAGGGCACATCAGAGAAGGAAAACTCTGACTCCAAAAAACCTCCACTGCCTTGCGGCATACCTCTTCAGGGGAAAGGCTAAGGGAGTAAACCCCGACAGAAAATCCGGAGCCGGAGTCCCTAAGGCGGTTTGACGTTGTAGTCAACACCGGCAACTCCTGCAGCGCACCTGAAGCCAAGCTGTATCGACTCCGTCTTTCCCTTGGACCCTTCAGCTGCGAAGAGAGGGGGGGTCTGCTGCATGGGCAACAGCAGACCCTCCATATCACCCTGCCCAGGCTCTGTAGCTTCAGCTTCACTGGAGAGGACACTCCAGCGTCATCACAAGATGTCGATTCAACACGGGAGGAGACAGATGCCGTGTCACTCCCGAGTCGGACTGCACAGCCATTCTCGGCGGTGCAGATAGACTCTTAAGAAGCTACACCATCGTCTCTCGAGACGGACGGCTGCCGACGACGACACACACACACACACACACACACACACACACACACACACACACACACACAAGAACACACAGATTATATTACTGTTTTTACATCTATTTATGTGGCCCAGTGCAAAATTGAAACGTGGGGCTTCTTGTTAAAAAATTATTAAGAGTTTTAAGATGGTGCAGCAGAGCATGAAATGTCACCTCTGTGTGACTACACTGGATGCACATGCATAGAGTCAGCTTTGCCCATTGGGTTCTCAGTACCTAGTGGGCAAACAGACTGGATCAGGTCAAACCCTGTCTCTTCCTTGGCTTGTTGAGATAAAAAGTTAAATAAAAGTGAGATCCCTTGTTAGCAATCCAGTTCATGGCTAGTGTTAAACTAGTGGGTTTGGAGATAAGAAAAAAGCAAAAAAAAAAAAAATTTTTTTTTCTAATTTGCAGTGAGAATCTTTTTGTTTGGGAACTGGAAGCTGCATGCAAGAAGAGGGGAAACAAAGCGGGTGCCACCTTGTCACTGGTTTAATTATTTTCCCATCTACACTTGTTTTTGAAGCTTATCAGAACAAAGCACTGTGGGCAGCCCAGCTGTCACTGTTATCATTGCGGCTCGGAGTCTTGTAGTCCCGATTCCCATTGTAATGCAATTAATCTTTTGCTTTGCACTAATGGATGAACAAGCATATTTACCACAGCATAAAATTCTAATTATTTTTTGAACAGATGTATAAAAGGAATGTAAATTAATGGCAAGTGACAATTATGATAAATGTGTACTATATCTTTAAATGTCAGGGTTCCTATGGTGGAGACTGAGCCTTTGCTTGGCTACAAAAGCTGTCCCACTTGCATTTACCTGTGTGAGGACATCATGCTCAAAATCTATTCTTAGGGGGTGGCTTGTGCTTTTAGACCACACTGAGTAGAAAGCACAGTGCATATGTTGGCAGGGTTGCCCACATATAGTGGCATTCATCATGAGCTATTGCTAGTATTACTGCTTTAAAGAATTACTTTTTATTATTACTTGCCACAACCTAATACCTGTAACAATAGCAATAAATATTAAGTTGTTTTCTTCTATATAAAGCATTGCCCTACTTTCACAAAAATTCTCATTAAAACCCTTCACAATTGTACAATATGGAGAAATTTGACAAAAATAACTTGAGCAAAAGAAGCCAGGTAAAAAATAGCACGTAATGTATGATTCCATGTTACATAAAGTTCAACTATAGTAAAAACTATTATCTGGTAAGAAGTTAGTAAAACGGTTTTATCCTGGACTGAGGAATGCTTGAGAAGGCTGTTTGTGGGGTCCTGGCCACGGCTGATGTCTTGATCTGGCTGCTGCCCACACAGACGTTTTCTGTTTGCAAGTATGTGTTGAGTTCTCGTCGTCGGCAGCCGTCCATCTCGAGAGACGATGGTGTAGCTTCTTAAGAGTCTATCTGCACCGCCGAGAATGGCTGTGCAGTCCGACTCGGGAGTGACACGGTATCTGTCTCCTCCCGTGTTGAATCGACATCTTGCGATGACGCTGGAGTGTCCTCTCCAGTGGAGCTGAAGCTACAGAGCCTGGGCAGGGTGATATGGAGGGTCTGCTGTTGCCCATGCAGCAGACCCCCCCTCTCTTCGCAGCTGAAGGGTCCAAGGGAAAGACGGAGTCAATACAGCTTGGCTTCAGGTGCGCCGCAGGAGTTGCCGGTGTTGACTACAGCGTCAAAACGCCTTAGGGACTCCGGCTCCGGATTTTCTGTCGGGGTTTACTCCCTTAGCCTTTCCCCTGAAGAGGTATGCCGCAAGGCAGCGGAGGTTTTTTGGAGTCAGAGTTTTCCTTCTCTGATGTGCCCTGACTGGAAGATCGAACCAGCGACACTTAGCTCGCAGGCCGACGCTCAATCCACTGAGCCAAACCAGCCAGGGGGATGTGTTGAGTTATACAATTGAATATGTGCCCTTCTCCTTGTGAATACTGTACTTCAATAACAACTTTAAAGAAAAACCTCTTCATGTTTTATAAATGGTATTGATTTTAAAACTGAAATGCAGAGTGCTAAAATGACAGAGCAAGGTGAAAAAGATAAAACGGGGTAGAACAATGCTTTGAACCAATGCCTCCTTCAATTTCAAGGGGATGGGTTACACCCTAAGACTGACCTCTGGGCTTTCCTGTCTCTTTGCATTCCATGATCTGCAATACAAAAAGAGTTTAACGCAGCATTGTGTGGGTGCTTTGCTCTGGAGAAAAGTGATGATGCAGTTGTGGGAAAGTTGAGTCTGCAACCCTCCACCAAACTTCACCTTTTAAATTCTACTTACAATATTAGCAACACAGGGAAAACAAATGGATTTGTGAAGGGGAAAACCACAACTGTTTGCAAGATCACTTTGCTGGTTCATCATTACTGGAGTGAAATGCTTTCCAACCGTTGTCACTCTATCTTGTGTAGATGGTAGTTTGTGGCTAAATAGTCACGGTGTTACTACTTTTGTGATGCACCGCTAGAGTCATAAAAGATTTTGTTCGAAGCAGCCCATTAAACTGTTATTCCCTTATGAGCATTTTCACTATATCAAATTTTTGTAATATGCCTCAAGTTCTATTTCATACTGATATGTTCAGGTTTCCGCTGTACTTAGTAAACTTCCTTGTATTTTTTACTCTTCTAAATGCCTCCACTGCCTTTTCATGACCTTTCTCAATTGGGATTTAATCTAGGACTCATAACAGGAATAACCTACAGATTGTCTGAGGTCTGTTCTCATTCACACCAAAGCCACGAGGAACTGTGAATAAACATGCCTTGATTAGCTTACTCTTAAGAATGAAGAAAATTCATCCTGGCTTACTTTGCTTCTGCCTACCCACATCCTCCTTCTGCACTTTCTACTCTCAGTCCCTGGCACTGAAGCATCCTATTTTTTTCTTTCTTCCTTTTTTTTTTTTTTTTTTTTTTTTGCTTTATTTTGAATTTAGACATTCAGATTGCACGTTGCAACCTTCATATGAACATGACTGTCTCTACACCACCTCACTGCAAACTAGAAAAAAAAAAAAAAGACACCCCTCTCTTCCCCTCACAGACACAGAAGCAAGCAAGAGTGTTGACATGACTGAAATGCTCAGTTTCTGAAAGAAGATAAATACTAAAAAGCTCAGAACGAAAGCTTCTCATTGAATGGACATAGATTATTCTGTTCCTGGTTTTCCTTTGCAGGATGAGTCTTCTCCTATGATAAGGATTAATTATTACATATAGCTTTATATTGGTGGTTCACAGATTTGGTTAATTTGGAGGACTTACTACTTACTTTTGTGCAGCACATAAGCTATATATTTGGCAGTAAAAGGTATATTTGTTTCAAGCACTGCATCTAAATTAATGACTGAGAAGATCGAGTGTGGTCCTGAGACGTTTTCTTGCAGGAGGAGGTATGTCAAAATGATTTGCCTCCATAAATAGTTTCTATGTTACAGAGACTGTGCTTAACCATGACAATCTAACCACTTAGAAATCAAGAGGAAGTTGACTAAGAGGTGATGATCCATAGGTAATTGAAAAATAAAAAGAGAATAAGACTTCTCATGTTATCGGAAAGAATTTATGATTTAGACTCGAGAAGTGTATAGTAAGTGGGGGAAACAATGTAGTTTTAGTATCTTTTATGGCTGATGGGAGCATCCTAAGTATTTTCTCCTAGTTAATACCTGTTACTTGACTTGCAACCGCTAGAGTGTGCCTGGTATGATGACTAGATAGAGCAGTGCCTCAATAGATCAGCTGTGAAGTGATTACTCATTTTATACATGTAGATCGAGTTATAGATTTTCAAGTACATTCAACTTTATTACACAAATACCTATTTTAAAGTCTCAAATTAAATCCTTAAAAGTATGAGAAGATAATATATTTGTTGACTACTGTGTTGATTTACCAAATGAGACAGATAGTCTTCTTCAGAAATGCAGAAGAGGAAGTAGAGATGAGGCATTTTCTGTGAGTTAAATAAAAAGATAGTTCAGTGTATTACACACATTTCTTTAATTTTGTATATGGCCATGTGGGCCCATGATGAAGTCAGAGAGCCATACATGACAATTTGGTTAAATGAAATAGGTCACCTTCATTGAGCATCAATTTTTGCCTGATTTTAAGTCAGATGCCAGGGATTCCATTAAAGAGTAAAGCAGGACTCTTGGTTTTGAGGAGCTTACAACCTGGTGTAGAGCCAAGAACTTCAACAGAGGCTTGAGAATAATATGTGTACCTCAGGGCTTCTGATATGATCTAAGCTACATTTTCAAGGAAGGGAAAGGGTAGGGCTGGGTGGAGGTGGGGAAAGGGAGAAAAGGTGGGAACAACTGTAATAGCATAAACAATGACAATAAATAAATATAAAAATACTAATTTACAACAAATAAATTGTAAGCCACTTGTGAATATTCAGTGTACTAATTTGCAGAAAAGGACAGTTATCTTCAAATGAGCAGGTATCTATAGATAAAGCCATGTTATAGCATGAATGATATAAAGAATATTTGTTATAATTTTAGGGCCTTTTACTCACCATTAATACTTTCAAGTATATTTAGTTATGATCCACTTAGTAAAAAAAGATTAACAGCGCCCAGTGATTTTAGTTGTGGGTACGTATCCAAAGAAATCCAAAGCAATAAATTGAAAGAATATATATACCTTTTTGTTCATTGCAGTATTATTTACAATAGCTAGATACAGAAGCAACCCAAGCACTCATTAATAGATGAGCTGATAAAAAGGTTGTGGTGCATATATACAGTGGAATATTACTTGAACATTAAAAAGAATGAAATATGACCATTTGCAACAACATGAATGGACCTAGATGGTATTATCGTAAGTGAATAAGTCAGTCAAAGAAAAACGAGCACCATATAGTTTCACTTACATGTGGAATCTAAAGAACACAACAAAGAACAAGCAAAAATTAAAACAGACTTACAGACACGGAGAATAGATTGATGGTTGCCAGAGGGGTGGGGAGTTAGGGGGCTGTGTGAAAAAAGGGAAGGGACTAAAAGTAAAATTTGGTTGTTACAAAATAGTCCCAGGGATGTAAAGTACAGTATAGGAAATACAGTCAATAATATTGTAATAACTATGTATGGTACCAGTAGGGTACTGGAAGTATTGGGGGACCACTTTGTAAAGGATAAGATTAACCACTATGCTGTACATCTTAAACAAATTCAAAATAACACTGAATGTAAACTATAATTGACAAATATAAAAATGGATAAGCAGCATAAAATAGGTTGTTACTACTGGATTGCATTTTTTTTTTTTTATTACATACTACAAGCTATGCCCATAGTTTCTGATTGTTAAATGCTGGCTAACAGTTTTCATTAATTCTGGAACAAATAAGCCCTCATAAAATACAAATTTCAGAATAATTCCTCTTTCTCTCTCCCCTTTCCTATATTTTAAAAAATTAGGAATAGAGTGTTACATCCATATAAATGATCTTTGGGGGAATGTGATCAACAGTTTATCACGGGTGATTCAGAAGTTCCAACTCCATGGAACCCTGTAGGATATCTACTTTATAAAGATCACAGCAACAGCAGAACATTTATATTTTACCAATTTTATGACTTTAAGATTGAGCTTCTAAAATATAACCTCCAAAGCAGATGTCAAACACAAGGCCTAACCTCAATTTTATATAATGGACTGACTGCCACTGGCTTATGTTAGGGGAACAGAATCTGTGTCTATTTTTGTGACATTGCGAGTTCTGAGGAATCTTTTTCCTCTCCTTCAGCAGCATTTTGTCATTCACTGTCTGTCCTTGGAGTTGTGGGTAAAGAAGAAATATTTTTGCCTTAGACCTCTTTTTTGTTTGCCTCATGCTGAGCAATACTTACAAGGAAGAGGTTAAATAATTTAACTATGTAAAGGATGAAGGTTCATATGGGGATATTACAACACTTAACTCTTCTAGAAGATTTTTTTTTACTGATGTGGGTTTTGGAGCTTTAGATATGAATTTCAGACTCAGAAATAAAGTACTAAGAAATCATTTATGACGTGTTATTGAGTTACTAAGGGGACAACAATAGATTTTGACATTTATGAGCCTAGTAAGTAAAGCCATATATCTAGATTGGCTTCCGGTAGAGCCCTTCAGGTGTAGTTTACTAACACATATTGCATGAAAAAGCTATTTCCCTTTCTATTCCTTTCTGTCTCATAAACTGTTACAGACACATAATAAAGTTCTTGAAGGCATTTGGAAAGAAACGTATGTAGGTAACTCACAAGCAAGTACATCATTTAGTTTCTGGACTGGTACAAGAAAAAGGCGTTTATGTAGCAAAATTTATGTCACTATAATTAAAAATGTGTAATTCATAAAATTTAATATCAAAGGAGACATATTTGACATTTTTGGAGAGGCAAATTGGTTCTTTTTTTATGTAACATATACAACAGATACAGAGTCGTTCATGATATGTTGAGCCTCTGTTATGTTTTCTTCCATTTTTTAAAATTATTTCACTCATTTATACAATACTTTTTGCACATCTACAATATACTGGTCAGTGCTGAAGTCTAGAATACCCATGAGTCATGAGCCAATACCGACATGGTCCCTGACTTCATTCAACTTATATTCGATGACCGGAAGTCTCTATGCAAAACTCGAGAAAGAAAGTCCAAGTCAAATATGTGGTCCTTGCTGTGTAGTGAGGGAATGAAATACAACGATGATGATGTGATGAAATGTTAGAAGGACATAGGGGACAGTGTGAGTGACAGGGGACTTTCTCACTGTGGAGTTTTCATAGGAGCCTCTCTGGAGGAGGTTTTCTGTATCTTAAGAGTATTTTGAGGAACTCTGCCATACATTCACCTTTTAATTAATTCAATAAACATTGGCTGTTATGTTCAAATGATTGTGCTACTAATGGGAGACAATGGGAAAGAATAAGGCAAAGCGTGTACCCTGAGGAGTTTCATAGTCTAATATGCCTGGTTTATGGAGACAGTCATGTGAAGAAAGTAAATTACAATAAAAGCACCTGGGCACCTACAGAGAAAGAAGTATCACCACCAAGGGAAATGGAGTGGTTGGGAAGATTTACAAAGGAAGGGTTCTTATAGTAAGTCTTAAAAGATAAAGAAAACAGAGACTTTTCATTCTAGAAAGATGGAGAGATGGAATAAATGTCTTTGCATTTTAAAATATTCCTGTAAGAGATGAAAAAGCCAACTGTAGCTTCAGAGAAAATGCTTGCAAACTGCATATGTAACAAAAAGCTAGTATATAGAATACATTAAAAACTTTAAACACTTAAGAATAAAAAATAAACAAACAGTCCAATCAGAAAATGTGCAAATGACACAGACATATATTTCACCAATTCACCAGACAGCATAGAGATAGCACAGAACACATTCATAGAAGTTCAACATCATTCATTGTTAGGAAAATGTAAATTAAAACCACAGTAGATATTACTTCATACCCATCTGAATGGCTAAAATAAGAAATACCGACATCACCAAAAGCTGGGTAGGGTGCAAAGACACTGGATACTCGTACATTGCTGATAGGAATGTAAAACGGTACAAGCACCCTGCTAGTCAGCTTGGCTGCCATAATAGAATCCCAAAGTGGGTAGCTTAAACAGCAGAAGTTTGTTTTTTATGGTTCTGCAGGCTGGGCAGTCCAGATCAGGTACCGACCAATTCAGTTTCTGATGAGAGCTCTCTTCTTGGCTTGTAGACAGCTGCCATCTCATTGTGTCCTCACATAGTGGAGCGAGAGCTCTGGTATCTCTTCCTCTTCTTAAAGGGCCACCAGCCCTATAGGATGAGGTTTCTACCCTATGACCTCACTTAACTTTTATCACCTCCTTACGGGTCCTACCCCAAACTCTAGTCACTTTGGGAATTAGTACTTTAACATATGAATTTTGAGGGGACACCATTTTGTCCATAGCAGACACTTTGCAAAACAATTCAGCAGTTTCTTTTAAAATGAAACATCCAACTGCCATATGATCCAGTAATTATGCTCATTAGCATATGAGTATAATTCCATAGACATAAAAACTTATGTTCACAACAAAACCTATACATAAATGTTTATAATAGCTTCATTCATAATAACCTCATACAGGAAACAACTGAGAAGTCTTTCAGTGGGTGAAAGACTCCATGACCTTCATTGATCCACACCAGGGTTATTACTCAGCAATGTGACAACACATAGGAACAAACTATTGATACACACAACAACTTGTGTGAGTCTCCAAATTATTTTGAGTGGAAAAAGCCAATCCCCATAGGTTACCAACTATATCATTCCATTTCTATAACATTCTGGAAATGACAAAATTATAGAAATGGGTAACAGTTTGCCTTGCAACAAGGAAGGTGGGCAGTGATGTAATTATGGCTATAAAAGGCAACATTCAGGATCCTTATGGTGACCAAGATTTTCTGTATCTTGACTGTATCCATGTCAGCTCTTCCTTTTGATATTGTACTGTAGCTTTGCAAGGTGCTATCACTGGGAGAAGTTGGTAATGAATACATGGGAACTTTATGTATTGTTTCATGCAATTGCATGTGATTCTATAATTATGTCAAAATAAAAAGGCTAATTTTAAAAAAAGCTAAGGAAACATGTCTAGCAGGAAAGGACATTCCAAATAGAAGTAAAACAGAATTTAATAACATTTTAGAAAATATGTGAAAGGCATGGTAGAATAGTGAGATGATACATACATACATACATATATATATATTTCTTATATATTTTGTTATATATTATATTAAATATAATACATGTTATATATTTCATATATACTATAATGAATATGTAATATAACATATTATATATACTTATATTATATTTTATTTTATATGGGGTGAGGGGTGATTTCAGATTTAAACTGGGGAATGTGTCATGGCCTCTTCTCTGAAATAGTACACTGTCTAGGAGTGAGCACAGAGTAGCAGAACTAGATAAAACAACTTTGATATCTAAGTTAGCTTTATTTAGAAAATATAAATCTGAAAATTAGAATAAAAATCAGTAAATGTTCTGGCATATCTTGACAGCTTTCAAATTGATTAATTTTAGAATGATTGAACACTGATAAACGTGCAATGCTCAAATCAATACTTAGTCTTCTTGCCTTATTGTGCAAAGCTATACAAGGTATATAACACTTTGGTAACATTTAGTAACAGTTAGTATCATTTGGTAACATTTAGTATCATTCTGAACCATGAGCTAGAATATGAACCAATGATCTGCTCTTTGTATAGCAGTAATAGTTAAATAAATGGTGTATAAGAAGGATATACTAATCAATTTATACTAAATTGTAGTAAATAAAGATTGTGACTGAATGACTTTTTAAAATGTGCTTTAAAGTATATTTTCTGGTGTTTTAAAAACGTCCAGATAAAAATGATGACATTGGCTCTGTGTCTAAACTGAAGCATCCATCCACCCTTAAGAACCTGAGTTTGCAATCTGAAAATTAGTCTTTCTGAGCTACAAGGCTTCCTACTTCATAGGAGGCTGGTCAGCAAGGTATCTTCGGTCAAGTTGAAGAGATTCGGCCATCATAACTGCGCTGACAATTCTAATGCAGAATGGAATTCGGTGTAACCAGCCCATTGCTCTTTAGAATTTGCAGTGCTAGCAGGAGCACAATGTATTTTTGTAAGTAAAGTCAGCAATTGTAGCACTAAAGTACACTTTGGAACAAATAGGAGAGTGGCACTTTTGAGACCATAACTTCATTTTAATGATATAACTTTCTGCTTTCTAAGCAGAGGTCAAAACTGAGAATCAAAACCAGAGGGAAATATTAAGAGAAGAGAAGGTAGCATCTATAAATCTCAAGCTTGCCCAACAAGAAACTTTAAATTAAATCTTATCTATGAAAGTGGAACCTAGGAATTGTATCTCATATATATATATCGTAAGCTCCAATATTATAATATGTCACATATCTATTATATGTATGATATCATAAGTTCATATATCATTATAAGCTCTAATATATAAGAGACATGCTCTGCTCATACTTTTATGCTCAATTATACTTACAATAAATGTATAAAAGAATCTTAGAATGATAGTAGAGAATTACTAACTTAATGAAAAGTTGTGGTAAGTAGAAATAAGTGAACTGAGTAGTGATTTGCTATGGGGAGCACATGATACATGTTATCAGAACAGCTGAGAGTGCTTTGTGAATTCTCCTCTTCATGTAGATTACATCCGAAGTGTCATCCCTGGGCCCGCAGCCTCAGTGTGGGTGGAAGTGCATTAGAGGTGTGAATTGTCAGATGCAGTTTTGGATAGACTGACTCAGATCTGCAAAGTAACAAGATCTCCAGGGGGACTGTTTCTACATTTTAGAAGCACTGCTCTGGACTGCAGATTCTTGATCCCTATACTGGAGATAATACCTTTATTGCAGGATGCTAGTGAATTACAGTATGGTAGAATATGTGGACGTGCCTTTTCAGTTTAAGGAGGGAAAAAGCCAGGATTAAAATTAACAAGAGAGAGCACAGTAAAGGTAAGCTCTTTGTTAAAAAAAAAAAAAAAAAAATGTACAGCAGGTGTAAGGTTGAGTCAGTTTTTAAACTACCATCTTTTGGCTCCATATCTCCATAGGGCTGGCCATCCCTTACCAACTAAGTGTCTGGCTCTAAGTTTCTGCCCATAGGGAGCTAGCAGGCCATTGGAAGACAGGAGGCGGGCAGAAAGGACGAGTTCTTTCTTTTGTTTTGGCTCCTTGTCAACATCATCTCAGCACCCCAGAAATATTCTTCACCTCAGCAGCATCTGTGGTTTCCAGCCTCCAGCTTCTTCTTCCTTTTGAGTTTTTAAATCGCCTTCTCCAAGTTTTCATAACTCCAACCGTGTTAGCTGCATGCACCCTGCTATTATCACCTCTGGTGAATCCAGGCTTTCTTTTACTATTCTACCCTCTGATACGATATAAGAAACTACCTAGATTAAATCATGTCCATTGAAATGCTTAGCATGGTTTTGGTTTTCATGAATAAATTCTGACTTGTATAAAGGTCAAAAAGCTAGAATAACTCATTATAATACCTGGTGTGTAAACATATTTTTTTCAGAATGCCTTTAAATGCATTAGCATCCTTTTGTATGATTTTTGAGTTTTTGTTTCTTTAGGATTGTACATTTTCTCAATTTTATCACATATTTTAAAACATTTTGATATCCCTTAATAGACTCTTTGCTTTTAATTTACTGATACAATAATGATAACAACAAGACTAAAAAGAATAATGACTGACATTTATTAAGGACTAATCTTATCCCATTCATTTTAAGTGGATTTCACATTTAATCTCCATCACAGTCCTGTAAAGTAGATTCTATTATAATTCCAATTTAACAGATGAGGAAATTTAGGCTTTTATAGATTAAGTAACTTGCCCCAAATCACAGAGCAAGAAAGTTGTGCAGTTGAGATTCAATCCATTTGTCTAACTACGAAGCTGTAAGATCCTACAGCCTTTTTCCCAACCTTGTATCTTGTTTTGTGTTACCCCAATGTATTCATTCTGCATTTCAACAAACCACCCAACCAATTGTAAAGCTGTGCCTATTATGACTCAGGCCTTGGAGATACAGAGATAAATTAAACATGGCCTCTGCCTTTATGAATTTACTTCTTACTTGGAATACGTTTTAATTTAAATGAAGAAGTGTAAAGGAGCAGTAAAATTGCTTATATACATTTCACCTAGGTGTACAGTGGGGACAGACAGAACTATGTGAACCATTTTTTTGTGAGGTCAAACAATCTTACAGGGGAGTGGGCTTTCATGAGGATATAAAGGCCGTGGCAGAAAGAGTCTTCAGGAATTCTAGCATTTGGACTCTGTTTGTCCATCCAGATAAGGATGTAGCCTTACTAATACAGTTTTTTGAGTTTACAAACCAAGAGAGCCCAATGTTAGTATATCTTTCCTTAGATGGAAATTCATGGATTTTTGTATAATTATAATATAAATATTAATAGCATACTTATTATATTTTAGGCATTATAGTAGGCATTATTTGTGTGTGCTCATTTATATTTAAAAATTATTATTAGATAAAAAATGATGTTTTCCTTATTCCTTGGGTGAAGAGACAGAGGCACACGTAGATTAACAAACATGCAGAGTCACATAGCTAATAAGGGCTAGTAGAGCTCCTACTCTTAGTCACTTCTTATTTTTCAGAAGAGTGATATCACCCCCAGGTATAAAAAGACAGGGCCACAGGAAGTATGAAATGATCCAGGTGTGGTAAGTTCTTACCTTTCTTGAACAAGGTCACAGGCAGCTGTATGTCACCTTTCGGAACTTTGGGAAACCAGGTAAGTGCTCCTGGGATATTGCTTCCTCGGCTTCTCATCTGCATTTGTAGTCTCTTTGTTTCCAACAATTTTGTATGTTTGGTGAATTAAATTCGGAACCAAATCTAACCTTAAACGTCACTGCGGTGGATGTGTGTGTGTGTGTGTGCGCGCGCGCGCACCCGCATGCCTGCACACTCGCACATGTGTGTGTTTTAGCATAGCCCATACATGCCAGAAATACTACATTTTTACCCTCAGCTTAGACCGAGCACATGCCTTATCCTTCCTCTCAGCTTTGTGGCACTGTTCTCCTCCTCCGTGAGTTAAGCTGCCTCTTTTCCTTACAAAAAGCAGCAACCCGTTTTAGCCATCTTATGTAAAGGAGGTTAATTGGATGGATTCAGTTCAACTCTTGGTAAACTGCAAACACCATTATAAAATAAGCCGCTTTCTCCAGCTCTGCCTCTCTTCTGTCCTCTGGATCTACCAATGTGCCGTCTCATCCTTGTCAATGGTACGTTCTCTGTGCATTTGCTACATCAGCTCTCAGAGGGAGCCAGAGAGACAGATGCACATCTCATTTCCATCATCCCAGTTTGGTAGACCCTTTATAGGCCTTACGTGTCACCTCGCTGGCTACTGATGTGCTTTTAAATAAGGGGTCCAGCACTCATTAACTGGTTGGATCTGCAAGCCTCGGAGAGACCCCTTAATGGCACTCCCAGGTTCCTGACAATATTCCAGGGGGATACTCAAGGAAGTAGAGCAAACTCAAACCTCTAACTAGGTACAGTCTTTTTTCCCCAGCTTCTAATACTAACCAGATCTTTCCGCTTAATTCTTAGCCCTTCATCTTCTTCCTATGGAAGACAAACACCAAGATTGATATGGGTAGTTGTCCTGGCTCCACGCAAGGGAATCTCAGTACTTTCTGATGACTCCACCCACATGCCACCTCTTCTGTGAATGCTTGATGAAGGAGACAAAGCAAAATTTTTCTATTCCACACAACAGGGCTGCACACAATGAGAGGCAGCCTGGTTTGTGGCCTCAGAGTCTTATGAAAGGGACCAGCATAGCATAGGTGCTCAAAAAATATATATTGATTAAAAAAAAAAATGAGTGAGTACAACTTCTTGATTTGGTTTAGTTTATTTATCTTAATGTGCTTTGGTTAGGACCTCCGCTGCCTTGCGGCATACCTCTTCAGGGGAAAGGCTAAGGGAGTAAACCCCGACAGAAAATCCGGAGCCGGAGTCCCTAAGGCGGTTTGACGTTGTAGTCAACACCGGCAACTCCTGCGGCGCACCTGAAGCCAAGCTGTATTGACTCCGTCTTTCCCTTGGACCCTTCAGCTGCAAAGAGAGGGGGGGTCTGCTGCATGGGCAACAGCAGACCCTCCATATCACCCCGCCCAGGCTCTGTAGCTTCAGCTTCACTGGAGAGGACACTCCAGCGTCATCGCAAGATGTCGATTCAACACGGGAGGAGACAGATACCGTGTCACTCCCGAGTCGGACTGCACAGCCATTCTCGGCGGTGCAGATAGACTCTTAAGAAGCTACACCATCGTCTCTCGAGACGGACGGCTGCCGACGACGACGACGAATAGGTGCTCACTAAATATTTGTTGACTTAAAATACATCATCTGCCGCAGTAACTTCCTATCCTGTTCTTTTTCTATTTCGTATATAGAATTGGAAATACCCTTCACGTCGGCCCTGGCACATTGCCGATGTGGGCCACACTCATCTAGTGTAGGATGCTCCATCCTTGTCATTTACACCTGCCATTCTCAGTTTGCTCTTCAGACAAAGCCTCATTTGTTTCTTGCACTCAGCGTTTTTTCCTTTTATGAAGGCTCCGTGGCAGGCACTAACTGTTTCTTATCCACAAAACCTTCCTGCTTCTCCCTTTAAATAATATGATATTTTTTCTCAGAAGAAGGGAGCTATGTTATTGGTCTAAAGATACACATATCACTGTAATGGGGGAGGAAGGATCCTTAGAGACAGACTTTGGCTCAGAGGCCTTGAGAAGAAGGAAGGGACTGTAATCTGAACCAGCCCCTGCTCCCTGCCTTTGAATACAGTGGGAGGATGCCATGTTCAGACGCAGCTGTTGCAACCATTTTGCAATAACGAGGGGCAGGCCAAGCAAACTGCAGATGGGCCACTGGAGGCCCCAACTTCATTGAGCCAGTAAGTCTGCACAAGCAGTTGTCAATCTTGAAATGTCTTGTTACCTGAGGAAAAGAACACACTATATTGTGGTCCCTTTTAGACAGGTTTTATGATATTTGGAGCCCAACCACGTGAGGTGCAGTTTGTATAGTCAGTATATGGTTTCCCTCTAATAACCTAGGATTGTTGTAATATTTTCTGTTTTAGAATTCTTCAGATTGAGACGTCTTGATAGGCATTGATCGTAAATTTTTAGATTTAATTTCACAAATGTTTACTAAAAAATTTAAATTTAATTTGACAAGTGTTTACTATCTCACTCTGCCATTAGACTGTGAGTTGATCAAGGACAATGTTTTATTAATCTTTGCATGTCCAGTATTTTGATGAAACATAATAAATACTCAGTAAATTCTTCTTGAATGAATTAACCCAAGTTTTTTTCTTACTGTGTGCCAGACATTTTGTTAGATGCCAGAGACACAAATATAAGTATAATGTAATGATGTTACTTAAAAAAGATGTATTTCATAATTTAGGTGATACTTTCTTTTTTTTTTTCTTTTTCAAAAGACTAAAAAACTTGAGGATAGAGTCTATGTCTTTTTCATTGTTATAGATCATAAAACTTCTAGCATAGGGTCTCCTATCTCTAAGGTCCTGAAAATCCAATGGAATTTAATAACTATCTCCATAACTTCCCACTCATGATTATATCTGAACTCTGGTGGTTACCTCAAGAATTTATTATATTTATGTTCTGTGAAGTTGGGTTACTTTTATCATATTTCTACAATGTTTTATTTTTGTATTTTCTTTCCTCTTACATTCATTTAAGAGCCTATCACTCTATTCCACACATAGTTTCAACCTCTCCCTCCCTCCCTCTCTTTCTCTGACAAAGATGAACTCTTCTATGCGTAGTAGAAGTCTATTCTTCAAAGTCTTGGCAATTTTATGTGTTTGTCTAATAATGTTTCAAACCCTTTTACTTGGGTCTTTACATGAACCAAACATCTCTTTCATATTGTCTGTGATTGTGCCAAATTCGCTGCCCTTTACAGTTGGTAAGAGGTGAGGCCAGAACTTGTCTGTCCTAAGTGGGAGCACGAACAGAGTGGTTTGAAATGACATTTCGTTGTACTTGCCTACAATAATAAAAGAGAAAATAAGTTGTCCCTACCACAAGATGATTGTACCTGACAACTAAAGCTGGTGGCTTATTAATAATTAAAAATATTTCTGTGTTCTGCTACTGATGGAATATTTAATTGCTTACTCTGTCAATACCAATGTACCATTTATTATTTATTAAAGATAAATGTAGTGTAATGGCCTTGAATTGCAATGTGTTACAATGAGATTATAAAGGACAAAGAAGTTAATTTAATATTTAGGAATTGATTAAACTTCTCTATTGATCTCAGTACTAGGCTAACCTATCAGATGTCCACAGTGACACAGAATTTTTATTTAAAAAAATGTTGCTTAACTAGCTGGGAAGTAGTTTTAACTAGCCTTTAGCTAAGGACAGGAACTCAAAACAGTGACTAAAGTGAAGGCTGTGCTTCAAGGGTTAATATGAGTTTCTCAGAAGAAATGGGACACCCAGCAATGACTCACATTTTCCTGAGCTACTTCCTTTATTTCTAGTGTGAGAGCATTTTAGGTTCTTGCTTTTAGCACATGCTATGCTGGGTCTATGCTCAGCCAAAGTTCATTCAAGAACTTCATGTTCAGGTGACTTTTTACAGATCTCAGGCAGAGTTGGTTGAGATTTTTAAGGGCTTTGTGAATTATTCATCCCCCTTTCTTCTCTATTCTTTTGAATCTTTATACTCAGATTAGGAGTGGGTATCAAGAACAAGTTGTCTATTCTTCAATTTTAAGTTTTTTCCTGCCTTCAGTACTACCAGAAGTGGAAACTCTCAGCTGAGAAATCTCTTCTCCCCTTTTTTCAGGACCTAAACAGATCTTTCTCTATAGTATACACTACCTGCATGCTTTAAACACCTCTTTCTATTTAAGTAAGGTAAGAATACATAGAGAGAAAGAAGAAGAAATGCCTACTCCAGGTAAGGAGGGTCTCCAGGATTTCTCCAGTGGTTCCACATCCTATATATGACTGATCTAATAAGACTGGGCTTTGATTTATGTCAGGTTGATATTGTCTTGGAGAACAGATGGACTTGAGCCTCAGTATGCCATAAAGAGGACTTCTCAGTATACCAGGGCATTAAAAATTCATAGTAACAGCTGTAATCAGGAAGCATATGTTCTGGTACATAAGTAATCATGTGTTTATTCCTTGCTATAGAGAATCGTTTGTGTGTCTTTGGAAAGAAGTTCAAACAGCATCCTGATACATAAAGAAGATATGATGGGGGGGGGAGGGGGCGGGTAGCATGCAAATCCCCAAACTGTCTCTTGGTAACAGTTACACATCAAATCCAAGGCTGGAAAAAATGTTTTTGATTTTAGAAACATTTATTGAGTGACTACTGTATACCAGACCCGATGTTAGATGTTAGATTATCACCAGTTATGTCATAATGGAAATAAGATTTCATAAAAAAATGGAAACAAGAAAAATCAAGGTATTGATGATTGGACAGCCTTTCTGTGCTCATTCTCTAGTGTTAGAATATAAACTATTAAAAAATAAGACAATATTTAAAGATTTTGATATCTGCTAGGTAAATATTTTGTTGGATTTAGAATGCTGTAGCTAATATGTGCTCTTTCTCACCATAATCTTTGGCTAAAATATAGGGCCCTGTAGCAGATTGGGGAAAAGTTTCTTTATGCTCTTCTGGGTTGAAATTAATTATGCTCATTTTTAAAAAACTTTGTTTTTCAAAGCAGTGGCAGGCACATGCTCATAGCTCAGCTCTCATCAATATAAGAGGAAAATACACTTTACAACACACTAAGTTCTTCCAACGATTCCCTGAAACAAATGCTGTACTTGGGTTTCTTTCACAGCCATGTGTCTAATATTCCCAGGTATGAATCAGGCTGTATTCGTTGATTCAGAGGGCTTTAATGCATTACATTTGAAGCTGCTTCTCTTGCCTCCTGTGTTAATTTACTCATTCCAGTCCCAAAGAGTTAACACAGTAGTTAGCCTTCTATAGTAAAGATTAACAATTAAATACTTCAATTAATGACTCCGGTTCCTTTAAATTCATTTTTTTAACTTTTTTTTTTTTTTTGCATGATTTAAGGTTCCAGATATTCTCTGGACGTTGTGGGGGACTTGGTGTAGGACTAGCTACACCTGCACTGATCTCAGAGGGAAAGGGTATGCTTTCCAAAGATAAATCATGTTTTCTTTCTATTTTACATTCTTCTTTGCCTATTAATTTAATAATATCTGGTGACATGGGAATTCAAATTACAGCCCTTCACCGTAGTTTGGATTTACTCATTAAACAAGATGAACTATATTCTCTGTAGGTGCCAGATACTGGTCTAAGTACAATGATACAATAGTAAGCAACGAGGAGAAGTGCTCCGTTCTTAAGGAAATAATCTACTGGGAGTTTGCCAGGTCAGTGGGGAAGGTAGTCAAATGTAGCAATCAGAATTTTCATAGATTTATAAGTATGAAAATAATTATACCAGAAAGTGTAGTGCAAAGTATAAAGTATTTGTTTAGATTTAGTAGTGAGAGGAAGCTTTTTTGAGGTGGAAATATTTGAAGAAAAGTCTGAATGACATGAAAGCACCATCCCTGCAAAGATCTGGGAGCAGATAGAACAGCAAGTGCAAAGGCCCTGGGACAGGAGCAAGCGAGTTCCAACTACAAACAAAGGGGCAGCATGAGTGCGATGGGGTGCCTCATCTTTGTTCCCAAGCACCAGGCCCTGAGCCAAAGGCTCTGTGCACCTCTTAGAGAGTGAAAACCCAGGGGGCAGAAGTAAGGAACAAGTGGAAAGGAACACGGAAGGTAGGAGGGCCAAAGTGAGGATTCTTGTCAAGCTGACAGCTAGGAGTGACTCTTTGCTTGAGAGGAGACACCTTCTGAGAAATCTCATGAAAAATGCACTCAAAGAGAGAAAAGAAAAGAATCATTCACTATTTCCCCTTATCAGGTGATCCAGGCTTTGCTCCTGCACTTCTGGGATGCCCACGCTTTGACACTAAGAGGGAGTCTTATTTTCTCTCACTTCAGCCTCAGCAGAGAAGCCTTGAGGCAGGAGGTATGAGGCACACCTAGCGGGTGGGGCCTGAAGAAAACTACTGTCATGTTGCATGTGTGGGGATTGTCAGGATCCATCGAGAGCCGGTGTCCACAATGACAGCTAGAACAGCAGACCCAAAGAACCAGAAATGGCATGTGAGCCATTGATTGCAGAGAATGATATTTAGATGGCTTAGCAAAATTAATCAAGGGCCAGCAACTTGGGATCATGGAACAAAGTCTCAGAGGTCTAAGAGGTTATGGCACAAAGCGTAGCTTTTATCCTAAGTATGTTGGAAAGACACTGGAGGTTATTAATCAGGATACTGACATATTCTGTTCTGTATTTTAAATCGCTCGCTCTGGCTTTCATGTGGAAAATTGCCCGTCAAAGGGCAGGAAAGGAACAGTTTCACCCAAGCAGGAGTCAGTAAATTATGACCTGTGGTCAAATCCTGCCCATCTCCTGTTTTCGAAAATAAACAGTTATTGGAACACAGCCACACTTACTTATTTCCATATTGTCTATAAGTTTTTTCACATTACTCCAACAGAATTTAGTAATTGCAACAGGAACATGTGTCCTGAAATGCCTAAACTATTTATTATTTGACCATTCACACACACACAAAAAATATTCTGCACACTGTATTAGAGTAATCTTCCTACAGCATAATACGATTGCACCACCATCCTGCCTAGGATTCTTTAGTAGTTATCAGCTCTCTTTAAGATGTGTTATTACAATGACATTTTCTCTTTCGATGTTTTTCTAATGGGAAAGATAGCAGTGTTGTTTACTTTTCGGTTCTTTTTATGAAAATGGACCAGATTATCATTGAACTGGCAGGGGATATGTATGCACAAGAGGTTATAACCCCATAGGTAACTCAGAGTCTGACACAGGGATAGAATTTTACTGTTTTGAGTCATAAGTCTCTTCTTTACACCTTGGCTATTATAAGGGTGGTTCATAAACCTGTCGCATCAGCATCACCTGGGACTTGGTCCAAAAGGCAGAATCTCAGGCTTCCCTCCAGATTTACTGAATCAAAGTCTGTTTTATTAAAATATTTCGGGGACAATATGTACACTCATAGGCAGAATTCTGAACGCCAGATAACATTATTATCTAATAGGCAGAAAAGGAAAAAGAAAACTCTTAGAATTTACCTTTCTTTTTATTTTGGGAGATTACTGAAGTGACACTAGGATTGTTGGAGCTAGATTGTTGGAATGTTCAGCAGGTCACAAGGACATCCATCTGATACACAGCTGGTTTGAAATCAATTACCTGAAGCTGAAATGCCTCTTAAAACTCAATAATCTCATAATTGCTCTTAATTGTTTCACTGTGACTTTCTCCTTCCCACTTGTTATACCTGGCTCTTCACAGATGGGCTCTCAAAACTGGGAAGTCTTTTACTTTCCCATTGCCAGATGCAAGAACATATATGTGACAAAATTAGCTCCTAGCTGTAATCTATAAATATTTGGACACTATCAGTAAATAAATGATATCAATTAAAATTGAGGCAATAGAAAACTAAGGGGCTTCTGGCTCCTTTAATCTACTTTTGTCCCTCTGAAGTTCACTTGTAATAATGTTGTTCGTCAGTAAAAGTCTCACAAAAGACTTAAGTATTTTCTGCTGGAAGTGAAATTTGGAATCCATTTAATTTGTGCCTTGATTTTAGATTACCTTTATTCTAAGGTACGGGAAGCTTATTTACTTTCTTTTTGTCACTGAAGGTGTATGTTTTTGTTGGAATTAGAAACATGGGAGACTTTATCTTTGATGGAGAAGTACATTCAGAAAAAGAATGAAAACCTCACCATTTTTACCTACTGAATTTGGAGACACAAAATGTTTGGGAGGAGACATTCTCATTCATTACTAGTTGGAATGTAAATTTATACAGGAAAAAAATCAATCTGACAATATTTACTAAATGCATAATTGTACACATCTTTTGATGCTACAATTAGACTTTTAAATGTATTCAAAAATGTACTTGCATAGGGTCAAAATTATGTGCGAACAAAGTTATTCATTGCAGTATTATTTATAAAAACAAACATTTATTAAGTCCTAAATGACTATTAATAAGAACTGGTTAAATACATTTTAGTACCCTAAAGAATGAAATATCATACAGCTACACAAAATAACAGAATTCAGAATGTATTGTTTGCTGACTATCCACTTTTTGAGTGGAAGTGTCATAAAGTGTGTTTTGATGCCTCTATTTTTATACAAAGGAAAAATTGTGCCATTTTAGCTGCCTGTATCTGCATATGAGAAACAAAAAATGGGTAGGGAGAAGATATATACTCCAATTTGCTTTTTGGTTTTAAAAACATTCAAAGAGAAATTAAATTTAAAAATAACAACAGCAACATAGATTACATTCCACAGCAATAGCAACAAAACCAATAGTAACATTCTGTGATATTGAACCAGAATTGGAAGATTGCAAAACTAAGATCTAGTTGCTACTATATAGTCTGCTAAAGCCAATGCCAAAATTCTTCCACCCTAAGTTTAGTATTGAAACTAAGTGAGGTATTTATTTTAATCTTTTTTTTTTTTTCTGGGATGACTATACTTGCTCTGAATTGTAATGAACACAGCCATCTTAATCTATGTTTCTTGTTTGATTCCTACCATGTTCAATGTTTTCATGACCAAGCTGTACTGGGCAAATTCTGGTAGGATAAATTGCATGAATAATGAGAGATTCCCACGGTCCCCCAAAACTTAAACCTGGTTCTATTTTATGCCTCCGAGCCGTTTGGCCACTCCTTACCCTCCAGTAATTAAATTCCCAACATGTTTCCTTTTCAGCCACCCTTAGAACACCCTCCCACTGGTGATTAGCCAGCGAGAGTTTCCTGTAAAAATATTCTCCTCAGATAATGCAGGTTATTAACCCAGAGAGAAGTATTCGATCCTCATTTGAAAAATAATGCTTTGTAATCATTTATGAATATTTGGAGAAGCAAATCAAAACAGAGTAGAGATAATATAGTAAATAAGCTTTTGTAAAGGGGCTGCCTATTATCTTGAGCTTATTCACTTATAGAACTACACGGAAATCCCTTTCTTCCCTCCTCACATTTATCAAGACATAAGTTTATACAAAACAACTATTTTCTCTCACTCAAACGTAACAGGCTGTTTTGCCTTTCTAAGCCTTTGAGCATTTTGTTTCCTTTGACAGGAAAGTCCTCCTCCCCGCCACCTGTCTTCTGAACTCCTACTTAACCTGCAAACCAGATAGAGCTGATCTCAGCGACACCTTCTGGGAGTGGCTTGTCTGTGTCTGCCAAGGCATCGATCCCTCTGCTCTGTGCTGCTGGTAGGTGAACATACTCCTGTTCCTGCAATAATGGCAGTGTGTTGGAATAATTTTATCCTCTACTAAGAGAACCCATTTTCTTAAATCTGTATATTTTCTAGTAAGAGACATAATTTTCACATTTGCACATTTGATTCTCTGAAAAAAAAGAATAAGCTACAAATAGGAAATCACACTGTATACATTTTATGATTCACTCTTATTAAAAAGAATACCTCTATGACATTGAGACTGTCCCATAAAAAATGAATTATATCTTATTGTAGCTTAGAAAGTCTATAAAGTGGTGGTCATATCAGAGAAAGGGTGTGCTTGTATACTTTCTTTTTTTTTAAGGACTGTGAAAGTACTTTCAAGACCCCCCATATACACTTCCATCTTTACTTCTCTCCAAGTGGATGGAACTCTATTTTGATTGGGAGACTCCAGACCATAGGTTGGTCCATGTTTATGAAAGGGTGGACTGCTAGGCTGCAAAGGGTCAGGACATAGCTGTGGATTTCTGTTTCTGCCACTTTCTCTGTTGGGACTGCCATGAGGTGTATACCTGGATTCTAATTTAAATTTAATCCTAGATTCACTTACTTACTCTAATCTGACTCATCAGAGATTTCCATTGATTTGTGGGACTGAAAAACAACTTGGGAATTGACATTCATTTGCTCTAATTTCTTGCTTTATATTCTTTGAGAACCTGGTGAGGCTCAGGAATGAGCCAGCCTAAGGCATAAGTCTGAAACTTCTAGTTTCCTTACCATTATATCCTCCAGCAGTATCCTAATCTCAACCTTCCTTCTGAAATATGCACAATCCTTTAGTCCTTTAAACAAGTATAACAATAAAGTCCTATTATATCTGTTTCTTCCTTAAATATTTTCACGCCATCAACTTAGAGATATATTTGGACACTTGTGAAAAGTTTGAGTTGACATGGGCACCTTCAGGCTATGCCAATGGAGCCCCTCACTACTCCTTGGTCAAGGAGTAGAACTTCTAAGATTTACAAGTACAGGAATCCTGAGTTAGAGTATTAGTGTGGTCAGCATGTTGATGTCTGTGGAAAATGTAAGAAAGGGTGGATATAGAGACCCCTGAGGTATACATTATCTACTAAGGAAATTCTCCAGTTTTTCTCAAGGGTTCAGGGCCTGTGAGTTGACAACACAAACGATGTCATAAAAATTCCAGAACAAAGCTGAGCACAGATTAATCATTCTATAAAAACCTTCTTTATTGACGGATTGCAGAGTGGAATGCTTTGTCTTTTTAACACCTGACATAAGTATAAGAGGGTTCCCTAATTTATAAAGTTGGAAGACTTTTTTTTCTTCCTCAAGGATCTTTGACAAGGAATAGAGGAAATTTTATTCCAAGACCTCGAAGACAATTTGTACACCCAAAATTCAGGCTGACTCATCTTCAAAGAAAAATATATCATTAGTGAGACCCTGAATAGAATATGGAAGGTGGCACAGTGTAAAGTGAAGCCTTGTTTAAAACTTAATCTTGTACTTATTCCCAGAGGCTTTGACAATAGTGTCATTTTAGCAGCTAAATACATAAAGTATAAAAAAAAAGACTCTCAAAGTGACTTTACATGCAGGCTGATATATGTAGCTCATTTTAATATCAAATTGCAGGTGTAAAAGAAGTCTTAAGCAATCATCAAGCAAGAACTCACTTATAAATGAGTCAACATGCAAGATCAAATAATAAAAATATTCCTTCGGCAAGAAGCAGCCTTTTTATGCAGAATTCAGAAAGCCATAGAAGCCACTGTTTCCTTAAAAACAAGGATGTCTTTGTCTCCTTGACAAGCATGTGCCTGGGCTAATAATTTAGAATTGCGATGTTTCTCCCAGAAATATGCAAAGTCTGTCCAGAATGTATCCAGCCTTGTAATATGAAAAATAGAAATATGTATTAAAGAATATACCAGATACAAAAAGCATTGTACATAGGACAATGATGTCTCAGTCCCCTTCAAAGTAGGCACCTTGGGGCCTCACACAATTCTTCCAGTCACCATTAGCTGGCCTGTCATATTTTCCTGAATCTCATCAATGGTCTGAAATCTCTTCCCTTTCAAAGGTGATTTTAGTTTTGGGAAAAGCCAGCAATCACAGGGAGCCAAATCTGATCTGTAGTGGGGGTGAGTAACCTGGGTGATTTTATGTTTTGCCAAAAAACTCTGCATGAAACATGATGTATGAGCAGGCAGGTTGTCGTGATGAATCTACCAATCACCAGCTGCCCATAACTTCAGCCTTCTGAATCACCCAACAGTTTCCATGGAAGAATGTTCATGCTCAATGCAAAAGTTGATGCAGATTTGTTGCTTTATTCACTCATTTTGAATGCAATGGCCACACAATGCACACGCTCACTCAATGGCGACTACTGCCCCCACTGACTAGTACAGTGAAGTCATCATTGTTCATGCATACATATTCCAGTCCACTCTCCCTGGCTGCCAGGTTACATTGATGTCCTGCAAACTGTTCTTATTATATTAACAATGGCTGGACTTTTTCTGGACAGACCTCTCATACCTTGCATGACAGATAGCAGCTTTTGTTTTAGAAAACCGGGATGTTATAATTTACCAGGAATGGTTCAGGGATTTGCTGTGGTCTGATCAACATGTATTGGTGCTGTTTTTGTCACAGAAAAGACACCATGAAGAAAAGAATGCCTTCTTACTCACAACCCCTGCTTTCCCAGAAGGATCATGTGGGTGTTTTTTTTTTTTTTTTTAAGGAAGGCCAAGGGACCAACCTAAATTTCAATGTCAGTATAACCTTCTGAGTCCTCTGATATTTCACTGGCAACTAGCTTTCCATTTGTAATTGGAGTGAGATCTAGCTGTCATTGCTCTATAGGCAGGATCCATAGAGAATTGCTGTTCAAATTGGAAAGGAGTTTCTGCTCATTAAAGGCATAAGAAACCAACTGTAAATAGCACAGCTATTAGGAAGAACCATGCATATTGGTTATGCTGATCCCAAGGGCTATTCTCTAAATCCAAGGGGGTGGGGGGGATGAAGCAGGAAAAACATCTCTTTCCTTTGGCTATTAATATTCAACTCATACGAGACCCTAAAGATGCAATGCTCAAAACAGACGTCTTTTGATGATCAGAAAATAATATAGTGGTGTAAAAAGTATTTGGATAACAGGAGAAATAAGTCAGCATTTGCCTTTCCTTTAACATAACTTTCTATATTTTCCTGTTTTTTAATATTATTATTCTGATTCATAAATACAACTATTAATTGAGAACCTTTTATGTTCCTGTTACTTTTAGGCATTATTGGATTTAATTACAGTCATAACAGGTGAAGAATATGTGAAAATATTTAAGATATTAGACTTTAGAAGCAAATTTCTGAGGTTAAAATAATGTGAGATCTTGGCAACTACTTATTTATCCAACTTATTCTTCATTTTCCTGATTAACAAAGTTGATGCAATGATGGTAACATTTACCTTATAAGGCTATGATGAGATTTAAATGAAATCATCTGTTTAAAATATACACAGGAGTGACTGGAGTACATTAATCATATGTGTTATTATTACTATCTTTATTTTACAGATTAGAACATTGTACACATGAGTATATGAGAGGCGCAATATTTCCCTAGATCAGTGAGTGTGCTGAAGGGGGATTTAAACAAAGTCAATCTTATTTAGCTATTTTAAATTTTAGTTTAAATTTTTGTATGAGTTATAAAAGATACAGGGTATACTCTTAAGTGCTCAGTAGGATGTAATTTAATTACTCTTTTATCTGAATTCAGATAGATGCTATAACTTTCAATAACTTCTCATTCCAAAACTTTCTATATTTTTGTATTTATCTCTATAGCATTAGTAAATACAGCATTTCCTGTGATTTTAGCAGATACACCAATAGTCAATAAAGCTATAGGCACTAAGTTTCCCCACATTCCACAGTGATATGTAGATCTTTCATTGAGAAGTGGAAAGAAGATGGGTCAACACTAGATCTACCTGTATTATATCTTTATATGTTTGCAGTGCATATGCAAAGTAAAAGGACAATTTATTTATTAGGGGAACACCTAAAAAGCTCTGGTACCACTCAGATATTTTACCCACTAGAACAAATTAATTTGTCTGCGGTGAAAGAAAGAATGAATCCCTTTTTGTTTAAATACTTCTGAGGTCAGCCTATGTGATAAAGCAGTAATATACTCATAGTTGTTTTTTATATATTCATTGTCTCCACTAAAGTATAAGCTTTCTGGCCAAGAAAATGACTTCTTTCTTTATTGATTTTAAAGTTTATGTCACAGTCTGTGCTCCATCAAAATTGTTGACTGATTGGAGGTATAACTAGTTATTCAAAGTTGTCTAGACAATGATTAACTTATTAAACTAGACTATCTTGGATATCGCTGAAAAAGTAAGACTTTGATATGAATTATAAACTACCATGTACATATCAGGATTTCTGCTTCAGCAGTTCATTGGACCAAGTGCATACATTCACAAGTAACTGCCACTGACTTTGCAAGTATGTGCATAAAAAAACTAATTGAGGGCAGAATCTTATCCTTAGTATCATTAACTCAATATTATGGGTCTCATTTATTTCATCTTCAGATATTCATTCTATCACTTAATTATGTAAACTTGGGGAAAAATTAAGCCGATGAATGATTATATCATAATTACCTTTCATGTGGATAGAAAGAAAATGACATTGGTAACTTCAATATTGGATAATGGGTCAAATTGTGAACTCTATAGAGAAAGCACATCAGTAGCAGCTTGTGGTTCAATGATAATGCACCTAACGTGATGAGAAATTAATATAATAGTTGTGCACAGAAATTAATCCATGTTTAAAACATGGAAAATTTAACATAAAAATTGAGATATTCAGCTTTGATTTAAAACATTGTTAAACCTGGAAACACTGGACCAGTATATTCGATAGCTGCCATTTCTTTAGTCTAGAAACAGCAGAGTCCTTTAGACTAGAACTGGATCACTTCAGATTGTGATGGTTTGCTGTAGTCACAACCCTTCACATGATTTATGCATAAGCACTTAAGTGTGTCCTATTTCACCTGTGTTTCTTTCATGACCAAGCACTCCACCACCCTTTGCCTAAAGCATTGATTTTAAGTCGAGAGTTGATGTGTGGAAAGATTTCACTGGTTCTTTCTGATTTCTCGGAGTGTAAATTAGAACAGGATGAATCATGAGTGGTAGGTGTACTACTTCTCATAAATATGCTCACTGAAAACATCATTAATACGTTACGGCACTTATTCATATTCATATGGCTTCAGAATCCTTCTTAACCTTTGGGATCCAGGAAATTAAACTAAATGCAAGGAGTTGGCATATACTATGCATGAATAATCTCTTGGTATGCAACCGTATTACCACAATCTTAGTGACTTAAAACAACATGCATTTATCATCTTACAGTTTTCTGCAAGTCAGGCACTTGGATTAAATTTAGCTGGGTCTTCTGCTTCAGGGTCTTGTAATGTTTCAAGCCAGATGTCAGCTGGGGGTGGATTCCTATCAGAGGATTGACTACAGAAGAATTTGTTTCCAGACTCAAGTGGTTTTGTCAGCATCTAGTGCAATATTCTGTGTTGATGGCCAGCTGAACCTAGAAGTATATAGTGTGCAGCTGCAAGAAAATTCATTGGGACAACTTTTTTTATTGCTATTCTTGGAGAGGATGCAAAACTGTATAATGTGCTAACATACTTAATTACTTAAAAACCTTCTTAGTTTTAGGAAATATTGCTAAAATAATTACCAACAAATACACAAAACTTATCTACCCAGTCGCTTAGCACCATGCTGTATAAGTGATTGACATGTATGGAAATACCAGATTATTAAAATGCTTTAGCATGCAGCTATGAAAAAAGTGAGGTTGTCCAATAGCCATTTTTAAACAGTGCTCTGAGGAGGATGTGGGTGTCTGGAGGGCATTCAGTGGCTCTTTAAGGAGATGAGGTCAAGTCAGGATTACGCTGGTCCTACACCCTCACTTAATCAGATCTCAATTTTATGTTTGAAAGATTGAGTTTCTGAGTAAGATGCCATTTGGTGGTGATGGAGGGTGGGGGGTGGGCAGCAGATCTTGTTATGGGTTGAATGTCCCAAAAGTTGTTAAAGTCCTAGCCCCCCAGTACCTGTGAGTATGACCTTATTTGAAAATATGGTCTTTGTAGATTATCAAGTTAAGATATGAGCCTTAGGGTAAGCCACACTCCAATAGGACTTTGTTCTCTTAAAAATGAGAACAGTGGACACAGAGGCAAACAGGGAGAAGACTGTGTGAAGATGAAGGCAGAGATTCAAGTGATACATCTTTCAGCCATGGAGTGCCGAACATTGCCAGCAAGCCACCAGGACCTAGGAGAGAGGCATAGAATGGATACTCCTTCCCAGCCTGGGGAAGGGATCAACCCTGCCGAGGCTGGTTTTGGACTTCCAGCCTCCAGAACTGTGAGAGAATAAAATTCTGTTGCTTGAGCTACTCATTCGGTAGTACTCTGTCATGGCAGCCCTAGGAAATTAGTATAGTTCTACTGCTAAAAGTAAGTTTGACACTTGTTTATTAAAAAGCAATACACATATTTAACCTACCCTTCCTTAGGATAACTTTATAAGGTCCTCCCTGGCACCTAAGACTCAAGGATATGCTGTGTGGGTAATCCAAGTCCTACCTCTCCATGAGTTTCAGAAAAAAAGGAGCTTGGGTGATCAGTAGGCTTCTTTTAAATCACCCCCAAGAAGGGATTTTAACCCTGTTCCTATAATACAAGCCAGCCTATTCCTGAGTTAAGCACTCCTGTACAAGGTATAACAATAACCAAATGTGTATCCCAAATGAGCCAATGATAAAAGATTATGATGTGTCATTAGACTAGCAGCCAAAGCAGAGATGTAAACAACAAAAATTAGAAACAGTAAAACAGAACTGTCGAACAAGAGAAATGGCAAATGAAACTACAAAAGGCCGTGATATTATGTGCTGCACACAAACATAACATCTGGAAAGAAAACCATGATTTCCAATGATACACTCATGGCCCAGAAGATAAAATGCAAAAAATATCTTACTATAAAAAACAAAATTGAATAAAAACAGAAAAATATGGGAGGAAATTTGGGAGACTTGTAGAATATGTTGAGGTGACCCAGCTGACAAAGTTCAAGGACATCCAGAAGGAGAGGACGCCCACAAGAGATGAGAGGCAGCCTTGAAATATATAAAAATTACCCTAATCTAAGCTTATTATTACATCATTAAAAATTACCCTAAATTAAAACAAAATTAAATATAATTCATCAGAACAGAAGGGCTCACATGGCAGATTGAGTTAATAATAAAGATATATCTCATCATAGCTTTATGCATTTCCTGAATTATAAAAATAAAAGACTCCTGCAAGTGTCAAAAAGACTAGTAAAGGCTAAATCCTATTAGGCATATAGGCAGATGTTGAAATTAAAAATAATGTAGCTAAAAGAAAAGAACAAGAAAAGAATTTGGACAATATTTCTAGTTATTCCCTTTTTGTAATCTACAATCTCCGTTCTACACCTCCCCAAAACACACACAACCAGACACATATACAGTCATACTTATACAAATACTGTTATGGGAGCCTAGGTATTTCTAAAATGTTGCATGTAAAAGATATTTCTGCTCCTGCAAGTCCTAGACAAAAGTAGTCTGTTCTGTGATAAGCTTCGGATGTCATATTGTGCCATCATGTGGTGCATTAATTTTATGAGGTTAATAAAGTCATTTAAATTCTACCTTCCAGTGGTCATAGTTATCACAAAACCTGTTGACTGCAGGGTCAGAGCTACCACAAGGGAGTCCTGGTATGAATAAAATAATATTTCAGCCACTCTGAAAGTTTTTTGATTTTTAGAAGTTCAAATTCATGATATTTACACGTAGTCATGTTGAATTTGATGTCTTTGGTGGGTTGTTTTATTAATTTAGGTGTTGAGGTTTTTCATTGCAAGCTACTATAGTTTAAAGCATTGTTTATTATTCTGTATGTAGTTTCTAATTCATTCTGAATATTTTAAAGAGAACGAGTCAAGACAAGATAGTGATTACCAAACTTTATTGTTCGAAAGTTGCATATGGAATCTTGCTAACATGGCAGATTCCCAGTTCAAAGTCAGACTATCTCATTTTGAGCAAGATTTGGAAATGTGCATTTTTAAGCAACTAAGTGATTTCTTGTAAGAGGTCCTTGCACCTCACTTTGTGATTTATTTCTGAAAGAGAAAAGCTCTCAGCCTAATGCGTAAATCTAATGAGGCAGACAGCCTTCTCCTTCACGCCATCACCTTCCACTACCCACATTTTGACAAAGCTTTTCTATTTTCTCTGCCCCTCTGAGACTGATTGTTAATCTTGTTCTTAATATGTACTTCCTTTCTTTCTTTTCAGTCTCTAAAGCTCACGTATCTACAGGAATAAACTGGTGGTCAGGAAGCATTTCTCCATATCTGTATTTCTTTATGCTTGAGCTGTCTTAACAAAAAATGTCACAGACGGGGTGGCTTAAACAACATAAATTCATGTGCTCACAGTTCTGCAGGCTGGAAGTCTCAGATCAAGGTCCAGAGCAGGGTCAGCTCCCAGTGAGGGCTTTTTCCCTGCCGCCTTCCCTGCTGCTGTCACGTGGCCTTTCCTGGGTATATGTGACCAGAGACAGCAAGATCTCTGGTGTCACTTCTTGTATACAGACCCACCTTTATGGTCTCATTTAACACTAACTGCTTCCCTAGAGCCCCACCTCCAAATGTAACCACACTGGGAATTAGGACTTCAACACATGAATTTTAGGGGTCACAAACATTCAGGACATATCCATGCCATTCACCTTTTTCTCTATCACCCTCTAGCATGGAGCCTCCTTACATCCATGGGACCACAAAGATGGCAGGCGGTAAGCATATCACAGCCATGTAGGCCCTTCGCACTTCACTCCAGGACATACTTGCCTGGTCTTGAAAGGCTTCTGGGCATTCAAAATCCTTTTGGATATTTATTATTCATTCAATCTCTCCAGAAAATGTGAAATCTGCCACTGCTATAACAATTACTTTGACTTGCTTCTAGACACTTGAAAAGTACTTTAATTTCAGGAAACACATTTGATCTCTAATATTTCTATCACTTTTTGGTGGCTGGCAAACCCCTGGAGACCCCCAGCAATTATATTTATTCCACCAGGTGTGAGTTTTAATAAGAGAGTTCCTAATTAACTAATTATTAAATTCACTAAATATATACCTCAGCTGGATCCATTTAACTGAACATGACGTTTGTTTGCATATGCGTATGGGTATTAATAAACTCCTACGCTTTCTTTTTATTTTTTTACAGTGTTGACATGCAAAATCTTTGAAAAAGAATGAATGTCATACATAGGTGAGGTAATCCAAAATCTACATTCTCCTTCCTAGTGACTGGGACAGTGATCCAGGACAAATTGAAAATTCAGTTTTCGACTTCCCTCATCTGTGAAATAAGCATGTCGGATCTGATAGGCTGTAAGTCCTTTTAAGCTTTTAATTCGATGCTTCTATGATTTTATGAACTATCTCTCTATTCTAACTGACCAGACGGAAACCTGTAGGTGGATTTCTATGTACCCAACAGAACCTACCAACCTGCCTTACATCAAAAGAAAAGTAAAAAGACAATGTTAATCTCTCCAGAAATTTCCATGCATCATAGGAAGGCTATAGGTGAAATGCTAGAACAACTTTAAGCTTCATTTTGAGGGGATTTTCTTCCTGTAGGTCACATCCACAGGCTTTTCTGACCCACAGTCCCAAGGGGAGGACATGCATTTCATGGCAAAGTGAACTCTAAGTGCCGTGCAGAAACTGGAGAAGATAAGAAAAGCAGGGTTAAGAGAGAAGGTATTTTTTGGCTCCATATGGAGGCTCTGGTCTGTCTGGTCATTATATTGTACAACACTATGGTTACTTTGCCATGTAAAGAGAAACTTTATTTCTTGTTTTTATTTTCCCCTGAATTATTAGTAAAATTTGTTTCTACGAAGGAATGTTGTCTAGATGCTTGCATAATGTGGTTTTAGAATTGTTACCATAAAAATTACCTCCTACAGACCAAGTTAAGACTTTGATTATTTCTTGCCTTGATAATTTACAACAAGCTTTCTAACTGGTTAGTGCAACTCTGGTCTCTACTCTGACAGAGCAAAGTTTTGATCTGTTTAAGAGCTGAAGAAAAGTCCCACTGCCTGATTGAGAAAGTAAGAAGCCCAACCTGGGCCAAACACATTTTCAATATTTATCAACCACATAACATTTATTAACTATTCATAAAATTTCTATTAATTGCCTGATATATTTAGGCGAGGCCTAACAAGCTTCTAGCAACAACAAAACAACTCAAGTGTATTTAATGTTATTTATATTTTGTATTTTTTCCATCTTTTCTAACACTGCCCCTCTTCTGAAAATAATTCTTTTCACTTCTCTTTCACCACCTCCACACAAAGATACATTCCTACTTATCTACAAAGCTCAATATAAATGTAATTTATGTGTATTTGAATCAATTCCTTTGTTTCACCAAACTAAATAAATTGGTCTTCCTAATTAATTCTGTTTTTAAATTATATGGCGATAATGCATTTTTTTGTAACAAAAAAAGAAATAACATGTGAAAGAAAAAAAGAATGTTCTCCTTCATTAATCTTCTCACAACACTTTTAACGTGCACTTTGTTTATGACCAGAATACATACAGAAAGACATAAATCATGAGTTTGAAACTTGGTGAATTTTTATAAAATGAACACATGCAGAAATCAGGTCCCAAATCAAGAAAGTATATTAACAGAAAACTAACAGTCTTTATTTCTCCAACTGTTACTTCCCCACAAGGATAATGACTACTCTGATTTCTATTATCTAATCTATTACTGATTTTCTGACTTCTTTTGTTTGACATTATACTTGTGAGATTCATGCAATGGGCTTGCATGCATTTATATAATACACTCACACACATACCTACATAATAGATACATATGCATTTTATTGGGGTCTGCACCAAGAAATAGAAATACTGGGTGTACAAAGGGTGAGTATTAGTGGTTACAGCCAGTCAATGGTGGTTGAACAATTTACATTCCCAACATCTGTTTTGAGTTTCCAGTTGCTGAAGGCTGGTTGGAGCCAGGTCAGTAATACATAGTTCTCATTCTTATTAAATCAATGGGCTACCTAGGACATTCTCTTCCTTTGTCAATGGAAGAAGTGCAAGAGGAATGAGTGGAAACATACATTGCTCTTTAAGCCTTGGTTGAGAACCGACATACTGACTTCTGTCCATATTTTATTAGTCAAGTAAAGTCATATGGCCAAACCCAGTGTTAATATAGGCTCCATCTTTAGTGAAAAGAGCTAAAAATTCACATAACGGATATGTGGCCACAAAGCCATATGAACATTTGGAACAACAATGCAGTCTACTGCAGTTTGCTCTCTTGATGACGTTTAGTTATATTCCTCCAACACAAAATGTACTCCCTCCCCGAGACACTCTAAAAGTCTTATCTGATATTGGAATTAGGCCCAAAGAACAAATTTTATGTTTTATATCATGTCAGAATTTTCCTTCTCCTATTTGAAATCTTTTGGAGGGTGAGGGTGGGGAAGACAAGTCAACCCTATAGAGGACTAACACAGGGACAGGACAAGATAAACACTCTTATTTAGAAGAGCGAGGTATAGGGAACACGTAGCAATCACTGTTGCTTAGCGATTCTGGAATCTGAATGGACAGATGCTGCTGCAGCTGGCTGTCCTCGGGATGGGGCACGTTCCTTGATTGGGGGCTGGGTATGCTCGCTCAAGAATAAGTTCAACCATTCTTTCAACCATTCTTACACTAGACAGACAGGGTGGTGATTGATTATGTTAATCCAATTGCATTCTGTGTTTTTTGTAGCTAATCGTCATATATTGGGTGGGTATTGAAAATAATATTTTTAAAAAAGAAAGAGACGCCACAAAAGGAAGAAGTGAGTATGTGATAACCTTAACCACTGATGTGGGGTAGAGACTATCTACTTTAAATTAGGGACTCATTAACATAGTAACTAGGAATGTCATTCAAGGTATCCTGTCCCAAATGTTCTTCAGGTATTTTATGTGATATGTAATGACCTTGGAAATGGTACAAAAAGCTCTCAAACACGCGTCATTTTCACCAGCCTCCTTCGATTCACGGGAATGTTAATAATATTTTGTTAAAGGTACCCCACATTAAGCATATTCACAAGGTTTTATTTCTTTATGGTTTTATCTGCTAACAGGTGAGGCAGAATGTACCACTGCAAACCCTGCCACAGTCACTGTGTTCTAACAGTTCATCTTCAGTATACCCTGATGCCTATTCATCAAATCACAAGTGGTGCTGGGTTACGTCTGGGGTGAGGCCCTGATAAAACTGTGTCAGATTGGTTTGTGCCCATCTTCGTAGGGTGCTTGACTAAGAACCCTCTGTATTCTGTTCAACTTAGTCCTTTGACAGATCACAAACCAACTTTTTTTGTTCTGCTTTTTAGTTTATTTCTGCTTCGGTTGTATTCTTCCCCCACAAACAAAACTAGAGTTCAACAAATAAACTGATGGGATAGTGGACTCACGCACTTCTGGTACTTTTAATATCTGGCAAAGCCTCGTTATTTTCTCTGTGGTTCAGCAAAGGCCTCAGGGTGCTAACTCTTAGCTGCTTGGCCTCCTGCTCATAGTCAGAGTCGTTAAATGTGTCTAGGGTAAAAGTAGTGTTTTGGGATTAGTTTATCTCTATGAAGTTTTCTCTCTACTGAATCATAGTCATTCTTTTTCATGTTGCTGCCACACTAAAATAGATGATTTCTGTGTTATGTTCAACTTTCCTTTTTCGTTATGGTGTGTGTGTGGCTCTGATACTAGTTACTCTATTCTGTATGCAAGTAAAAAGCTTTTCTTTTATAGCATTTATCAAAAAAAAGTTTATTATATTGTGTGCTAATCTTCCTATTTGTATCTATTTCATTGAAGACTGTGAGGCCAGAAAGTTCTTGAGGCCAAAAATTGTTGTTAACTGAATATTTTTTTAAAGATTATATTTATTTATTTTTAGAGAGAGGGAAAGGGAGAGAAAAAAGAGGGAGAGAAACATCAATGTGTGTTTTCCTCTCATGTACCCCCAGCTGGGGACCTAGCCTGCAATCCAGGCATGTGCCCTGGCTGGGAAGCAAAACTAGCAACCTTTTGGTTCACAAACTGTCACTCAGTCCACTAAGCCATGCCAGCCAGGGCTGTAAATTGGATATTTTATGGCATACATGACTCACAATAAATTAGACATTTTACACTTTGGGTTTTGAATTATAGCACAGATTCCCCTTGTGAATGCAATCAATCATATGGACTCCAACCAGAAAAAAAATTCCCATGCTTAAATTATATACTCAAATATTTGAATAAAATTGTTCTAGGTTCAGTAACCACTCAGGCCCATCTATGGGACAACTAGGCTTTAGAGATCACAGGGTGAAAACCCCTACAAATGAAGTTATGGATAAACCAGGTAGTGACATTCCTAGTTCCAGTTATCACTGTATGAGAGCCCTGTATCACTATGCCAAAGCTTTATGTTTCAACGGCTATTATTTTAAAATGAAAACCAAGTGACTAGTAACATAAAGCATTTAAAAGACATTTGTGGAATTTGGCCAACTTTTAATTTTCCATGCTGAAGTTAGCATAATATGATTTGGAAAATTTTATTTTTATTTACATTATAGTGAATCAAGATGCCAATGCTACCTACCATTACAAAAGTCAACAGATATTCTTTTGTGATAGTGGTCCTTTCTCCAACTAGTACTTTCAAGAAGTTGGACCATAACCTTAGTTTCATCAGTTGAATTCTTTCTTCCAGGACTCTAATACCTGATTTGAACAAGGGAAGAATACAATTAATGGTTGACCTTTTTTCATAGTGGTGTTGGTGCCTAGGAGAGATGTAAGAACAGTTTGTTACTAAGACTTTCTAGAATTTCCCACTGGAATTTGCTCCAGTGTTTCTCCTCTATGTTGGAAAGTCCCTCAATATATCTTTTCAATAAATTCTTTTTTAAAACTTAGGTTTGTTAAAGAGTTAACTAACATCACCAGATAGCATATCATCAGTTAATGAACTCCATCAAATAATAATCATGATTCCTCATTATCTACTTCCTTCCAGAGCAAGCAGAAAGAATCAGAGAACACAGGTAACAGGACAGGAACATTTTAACTGGGGAGGGGAGAGGATGATCATATAACATACCACATGGGGGCCGCAGATATTGCTATAAATTTCAGAGATTGCCACATTTGGTAAACTTGTCCCTTTTTAACAAAAACTTTGATTCCCAAATTTCATTTACTTTTGTAGTTTCAGAAGGGCTATTGCTCTTATTTTCCTGTGTAATTAACTTTGTGACTTGTTTTCATCCTACTTGCTAGCATTTCTTTTTTTATCTTCCCCTGGCACTGAGATTCTCTTTATTTATTTATTTTTTAATGATAATTTTCATTTTACAATTTATAGTTGGCATTCAATATTATTTTAAATTAGTTTCAGGTGTATTGCATAGTGGTTAGGTAATTACATAATTTACAAAATGATCCGCCTGATAATTCAAATACCTATATGGCACCCTACTTAGTTATTACTATATTATTGACTGTATTCCCTAGGCTGTACTTTACATCTGTGACTATTTTTTAACTATCAATTTGGACTTCTTAATCCCTTCAACATATTATTTTTATCTATAGGGTTAATTCTGAGTATGGCAACTTCATTAGCACCATTATTTTTATCACCTTTATCATTTCCATCCTTCATATCTGAGTAAGGCATACTTTAAAAATAATGTATGGTAATTAGCATTTCGCTTCTAATTTGTCAGAAGAGAAATCTGTATGTATTAATAATATAGAGAAATAAGACATGAATTTCACAGTCCAGCAGTGATTAAAGATTAAGAGCCTGTGTTATCTGGAGCTTTCCTTCTTTCTACAACTTTTGATTCTTTATCTTTGTAGAGAAGATACTTACTAGCAGTATTTTGAAGACTAAATCAAATGGTATACATATGGTGCTTGTTAGAGAGCTTTCTATGTGGCAAGAACTCTAAAATGCTTAATATTACCTTTAAAAAATTCTTTCCATTTGAAAGTAAAATAAACCAAAGCTTTTAAACATGAAAGACCTATTCAAATTCACACATGAGGTATGTAAAAGAATGAGCCTATTTATTTTTATTCTGAGTTTAGAATTCTACCATTATATCAATTAATTGGCTATCTTTAGTTCATGAGAGGAACTACAAAATTATATTAAATAGCAGAATATTTCTCCATGACAATTATGCTATTATCCCAATGCAGGAAATTATCTGAGAGAAATAAATCTTTATGAAAACATTAGTCTTTACATCTTAAATATTCTCCAAGGAAAAATACATTATTGAGTTTTGCTAAATAGATCTGGAAATCCCCACAAATAAAATCAAAGCCTTCTAGAACAGGTGTATATTCTGAAACATGAGACAAACCAGAACCACCCCACTTTTAAATGAATAGTATTTTAAATGCTTGAGAAACCATAAAGATACAAGGGTTTCTAAATATGAGGGAAATGGGAGTAGTGCATGAAAACCAAACATTCAATTTACTGTAGAGATGAAAATTTTAAAATTGCTCAACTTGCGATTTGAACTGACTATTCATTTCAGAAAAATTCAAAACTAATAATCCCTTATAATGAAAATAGGAAAATAGCATTAATAGTTGAGGTACATAATGTGGGTAAGAAAAAGGGACAGGATAAATTCTGAGTTTGTGGAAAACAAGTAATAATTTCATGAAAACTTAGAAGTAGAAAGAATTAGGGAGGTATTCATCCATTATTTTCTTTTAAGAGATGAGGAAATAGGCTCAATGGCATTTTCAATCAGGGAAAAATCAAGTCCACCCCTCATTCCCACATTATTATTTTTTCTCATTTACAGTGCTTATCTGTTAACTTTAAATACCAGCTGTAAAAAATCAACAGCTTTTTAATGCATTCTTCATGAATTTTGAGAAGTTTAGGGAATTTTTGTTTAGGTCTGGTCACAAATATAATAGGACATGCATTACGTATCCAGATATTGTATGTTTTCAGCAAATAAAAACATTTGTCATAGGAGATTCAAGTGTATTTGAATGCACATAAACGACATTTAGGAGATCACAAGGTTTTCTAGCTAAGTAAGAAAGAATTAAAATTCCAGGGTAGTAAGGAAAGCAGCATGTACTAGTAACAGTTGACGTCCAATGCCACTTGAATTCATTGAAAGGTCGAGATATAAAATTTGTGTGCACCCTCCCAGCGATGAGCCCAGAAAACATGATCCAGGTGATTTGAGGAATGAAGATTGATCTCCATCTGAAATCCAAGCCACCCTGACATTTCATTTGGCCCCTGGTTACCCTTCCCCTCTTTCCCCATCATCTCCCAGTAACAAGTCATCACGTAATTACCCACATTGACCATATCTTTCCTTGGCGAAAAATATTCAAAGGCTCCTATTGTTTTTTTGTTATGCATTTGCTGCTCTTGCTGCCTAGAACATTATATCATCTGATCAACACATGGCTAGGTTTTCTATTTATTTCAGAATCTCAACTCCAATGTCTCTCCCACCATCTGACTCCACCAGACATTTTCTATTCCATAGCTTGTTTTATTTTCTATAGCACTTACTACTATTAGAGATAATCTCATTTATTTCTAAATTTATGTGTATTTTACCTTTTCTCTTCAGGAGAGTATAAGGCTTCATGACGCAAGAAACTTTTTATGATTTATTTTTTATTGCTATATCCTTCATATCAAAACACGTCATTCATACAGCAGGAGGCTCAGTAATATTTGCTTCATGAAAAAATGAATTAATACATATTTGAGATACCTTCAGCTGCTTTATCCCTCTAGTTTCTTCTTTGCAGAGTTAATTTATAATCGTTTTATCTTTTCAGAGCATTGATTGACTTAAAAAATTGGTAGGTGGCTGATTAATAGCTGCCTAAGGAGAACTTCCTCCCCATGGGCACTATATATTTTGAGATGAACCTGAGAAAACAACATGGTTTAACTACCTCCTGGACTCTCCCTGATTACATATTACCAACTTTGGGTTTTTCATTTGGTTAAATTTAATTTCTTTGTACCTCTGGCAGTTGAACTAAAGAACATTTTAATTAATATAATATTTTTGAGGAAATACAGAAAATAGAAAAGAGTAAATGGAATTTGATCACTGTGGCTCAACCTTTAGTTAGAGAAGCCACATCAAAGTTTGTTTCCCCAAATTCTGATATCGGAGTGTACTAGTTTCCTAGGAAAGCTATGTTAAATTACCACTAACTGGGTGGCTTAAAGCAACATAAATTTATTCTCTTTCTCACAGTTCTTGAGTCCAGAAATCCAAAATCAAGGTGCAGGCAAAGCACCGCAATCTCTAGAGAGAATCCATTCCCAGTTTCCTCCCACTTCTGGTGGCTGTTGGCATTCTCTGCTTTGAGACTGCAATTGCGTGTGTGTGCGTGGGTTTGTGCGCGCGTGCACACACGTAGATGTGCGCGCGTGTGTTTGTGTAATACTCCTGTATTTCTATAGGAACACGTGATAGTATTTAGGGCCTATTCAGATAACACAGGATAATTTTCTCATGGCAAGACCCTTGACCTAGCAGTCCACTACACAGACTAAGAAGGTATGATGTTAGAAGTCTCCTAGAGCCCTTCCTGGTGTGCATGTGTTCACAGTCTCCCCCTCATTAAGTGGCCTACTGAGGCTCTAGCTCAGCTTCTCTATGGTAGTGCTGCCTTGACACCCATTTTGTTCAGCCAAGTGGCCTGTGGGGGCCTTAAGCTGACACTGGCCCCCTTATGCAAGTGCATGCCTTAGATAACAGCCTGCAGTCACAAGCCAACTTTGTGAGCCCCTTCGATAAGACCCCCATGAAGCTTAGCAAGATACTCCTCTTTTTGGTTTGAACGGACCAATCTAGCCTTAATCCAGGAACCCAAAAGCACTCTACACACAGCCCCTAATATAGATGTGTGTCCCAGGTCCTATCGTTCTATCTGCACTCTGCCTTGAACCTCCCTGGGTGGCCCCTTGAGGTGTGCTGTGCACTCCCTCCAGGACCTGTGTGCAATAAACAGTTTCAGCTTCTTTTATGGTCATGTGTTGAAATGAGGTGCATCATCCCACACCCTGCACTCTACTTAAGAGATGTTAATTTAACAAAGTTACATGACCTTTCAAGCTTTCCTCCCTTCCCTCCCTCCCTCCCTCCCTCCCTTCCTTCCTTCCTTCCTTCCTTCCTTCCTTCCTCCCTTCCTTCCTTCCTTCCTTCCTTCCTTCCTCCCTCCCTCCTCTCTTCCTTCCTCCAGTAGTAGGGTGCTCATTACCTCCCTGAAAACTTGCTCTGTTCATTCTTACTGTTAAAAAAATAACTCAGGTTTACTCTGCTCTCCCTACCAGTTCAGCCATTGTCACAAATAACTTGCATTGTGTACCTTCTACTACCTGATTCCAGCAATTGAGTCAGGGCTGGCAGAACATCAGGATCCTCAGCAGCACATGAAGATGAAGTCTAGAAAGTATTCGGAAAATGTCTGAAAGCTAATGTGGCAAGTGAGTCTGCCCTGACTGCTCTGTGTTGGGCCAACCCATGCAGCTGGGTTTCTGCCTTGGTTTCTCCAGCTAGGACTAAAGTCCATCTGAATCCTTGCTTACCTTGAAAAAATCTTGATGCCTTTCTGAGTTTGTATCTTCGATTTTTTCCACATAATTAAATCTTGTTCTCTACCAGGGCCTTCTCACATGCTTCTTAGCTGCTGACTTGAATCTTGTTCTGAATAGGCAAATCAGTTGAACATCCCCAATTCTGCTCTGTCACATGTTGAAACTATTAGATTGACCACTTTCATTACCAGATTTATCCGGGAACCAATATGAATTAGCATTCTACTGGGAGCCAGCCCTGTGCCAGAGTTAAGTCCACCAAAGCTTGGGCCATTCATTTAGATTATCAAAGTATTCTCAGTTAATTCTTACAATACATTGAAGTAGGTACTATTATTATTATTCTCATTTTATAGAAGACACCCCTAAGGTACAATGAGGGATAAAAACGTGTTCTAGTTGATACAGCTAGCAAGAAGAAGAGGCCAGTTACCTTGAGTCTGAGGTTAGCAGTGTGTGATTGCTGCCCTCTGAAATTACAGAGCAGTCTGATCTTTATTCTACAAGGAAGTCTATCTTGTAGTTTATATCTTATCTCCTCTAGGCTTAAAAACAATTTCTAACATTTTTCATTTTATGGTATCTTTTCTATCTTCTTCCTTCCTTCTTTCATTCCATTTTTTTTATTACCCACAACTCAAATTATTCTGCTCTCTGTTTCTCTCTTTTCTTCTCTCTCCATGTTGTCACCCGAAAGAGGCTTATCTCTAATTTTGATGTCTGATCTGTCTGAACACAAAACCAAATCCTAGCCCAGATTTTTCTCGTATCTCTATCATTCATATAGAAACTGTTAGGGCCACTTTTCTTCCCTTTTGAGAGGTATAAAATTTAATTACCATTCTTTTTTCCTGCCCTTTACATTCACTGGTGGAATGTTCTGCTCTCCTTCTAGAAGTATAAGCTTGTCATAGCACTGCAGATCATATCAAGCTGAACATCTCTGAAGGTGAATGAATTTTGAGGGAGGATTCAGTATGAGTTGTTCTCTTGCATAGCAATAGTTCTCATTTCTGATAGAAACCCACCTTCTCTCTTTATAGCTCTTCCTATAGCTTTTCTAACTAATATGAGTTTATTTTAATCATTCCAGCTCAACTAGCAAGTTAGATATTTGCATATCTATTTCTATGATTTAAAAAGCTCTTCACTTTGTTTGATTTTTAACAGAGGACGTTTCTTAAAATCAAATGGCAAAAAAAAAAAAAAAAAAAAAAAAAATCCAATAGCAATACTTCTTTCACAGCTCCACGAAGAAACCCCATACAATTAGGTAAATGAACGTAGTTTTGGTATAACACACGTTGAGAAGAAAAAGAAAGTTAGTGAAAGATGGAAAGAGCATATAACTGAACTGTCTGCATTCACTTTTGTACCTCTAGCCTGACCTCTGTTTAGACCATTATGTCCACCATCATTGAGAAATCTAATAGGCCTCTCAGACAGAACTGAACTCTTGATTCTCCCCCACATAAGCATTGCTCCAGTTTTCCCTGTCTCAGTAACGGAGAACCAATTTTTCTAGTTGCCTTAAGTCAACTTGACTCCTCTCTTTCTCTTACACCATACATGATTTGACCATAAATTCTATATACTCTATGTTTCTGTACATCCTGGCTTTAAGCACTTCTCATTACCTCAGCTGCTACAACTCTGGTGGTTTCTACCACAATCTCTCACCTAGATTACCTCAGATGTCTCCCAATTGACGTTTCTGTCCTTGACCTCCCCATAGTTTATTCTCTATACAGTAGCAGTAAGCGTAAGTCATACTATGACACTTCTCTGTTCAAAATCAGCAACCTCCTATTACACTACAAGTAATTTCCAACTCATGGCTTTTCAGGTCTACTTTATTTGACCCCAGATATCTTTCTGTCATAAATTTTACTGCTTCTCTTACTTTCACTGTGCTTCAGATTCACTGTCCCCATTGTTCTTATAATGAACTCAAATGTTTGAATTATACACCCTTGTAGGATCTATGTGTTTGCTGTGTCTCATGCATAAAATGCTCTTATGATGCTCAAATTAACATGACCCATGTATATTTTTAGAAGTGCATCCCCCCACTCTCTCTCTCTGTTCAGTGCCACCCTATCCGAGGGCTTCCATGGCAGCCTTATTGAAAATAGAGTTTCCCATTGTTTCCTATGTACCAGATTTTGCTTTATTTTTATTCACAACAGTTATCACTGCCTGACTAACTACAGGTCAAATTTTTTTTTCCTATCCTCCCCAAGAGGATAAGGACCACGTCTGTGTCATATTCTGTTGGATCCTCAGTTCCTAGAACATTCCTATAACCAATTAGGTACATAGTCACTTTTGTCCAATGAATGAATGAAAATATAATACGCCTTTATGAAGGCCATCATTTGAGAATGGACTATGGTAAAAGGAAAATAGGCTATAGAATCAAGGAGAACTTGAATCTTAATTCTTTCATGGTTCTGCCCACCTTATCATTGGCAAGTTCATTACCTGTTCTAAGCCTCCTTTTTGCAGCCATGAAACAGGTACACATTAATTATTTATTTATCTATTGGAAACAAAATTACAGGTGCACTCGTGTGCCAGGCCTGCTCCTGGGTGCTTCTACAATTGCAACTGCCTGGGGCCCGTGGCTAGTGCTCATTGGGGCCTGGTGGTCACAGTTCTCATGATGTCTCATCTCTATAAAGTTATCAATTGGACTTCTTTGGAATAGTGGAAAAATTATAATGTCTTATATAGAAAAATGTCTTACTCTAATAATTGAATCTATTCAAAGAAATTATATAGATAAACATATATACACATGCATATATTTGTGTGTGTGTGAGAGAGAGGGGGGGGGGAGATAACAACACATGTAAACCGCTTGACACAGGGTATAGTCCCTGGAACTCAATAAAGTTCTTTTCAGGTCTGCGCTTTTGGGCCTCGCCTTCTCCCTGCACCCCATTCACCTCGCCTACATAATGTCTGGAGAAGAGCTTTCTCCCTGTCATAAAAAGCCCAGTTGAGATGCCCAATGCTCCCCCCACCAAGGTAATTGCCTGCGCTTGTTTGTAAGCTTGGCTTGTTACAATCTGCAGACATGTTTTTCAGCAAATGTTTGACATCATTTGTCTCCCGGCGCAGACGATCTCCACCTTGATTTGCGCTGAGATGTAGATGTGGGCCGGGAACTGCCATCCAAATTAATGCTGCATGAGGCCGTTCACCTGCAGCCCCAGGCTGCTGCTCCTGAAGGATGACTCAAATCCTCGCGCTCTGTGTGGGAGGGAACACGGCAGTTTCATTTAAATACCTCTGCCGATGCACTACGTTCTGAAAGACACGCTCCCCACTACACACTCGTGTTGCTATGCTGTCACGCTGCCTGCGTGGTCTCAGCTGCAGTCTGACAGAGGGGGGAAGAGGTGGCCTGTGCTCTAAATCACCATGCTGTTGCCACCAGAGTAGTGGCTAAGTCTGTATTCAGGAGCAGTCTGCCTGAATGCGAACGCCAATGCTACGCTGTTTGGCTGTGTGGCTGTGAGCCATTGACTTAACCTCGATTTCCTCATCTGTAAAATTGGGGTGATCTGTGATAGCAGGCATCTCCTGGAGTCCTTGTGAGGATCGAATTATATCTTCCCAGTAACACCCTTAGAACATTTCCTATATTTTAAGAACACTTGGAAAATATAGTGAGTTTTAATAAGTACTGGTGATTGGTACCAGGCACAGCGTTAGGTTTAAGAGGGGCGGTCTTTCAAAGAGTAATTAGGAAAGTCCATGTAAGGAACCTGGGGTTCCCTAATAACTCCAGTTCAGAGCAAGATGGAATCAGAAGCCAAATGTTCATAGCAAACATCGTGGACTGCAGGAGAAGAATTACTTTTAGGAGGCTGGGGATGGAAGTAAGAAATATGCCATAGAAGAGTTGATTTAATCGAGATCTAGAAACTTAGTCATATTTAAATAGAAGGAACCATAGTTGACATTGTAAGCACAAATGCAGGTACGGTTAAAACTCCTTTTCTTAACTCAAACCCTGTAGCTGCTTCTGCCCATCACCCCCTTTGGATTTCACAGGGGAGTCAATGACATAAGGAAGCCTATGGCAAAAAGAGCCCCACCACGAGTCCTGTTTAGGGGCCACAGCGATTTTCCTTTGCCTCATGAGTGACAGCTCTATGCAGGATGCATTTCAGAAAACGAGCATCCTCTACAGCACTGTTCCACATTTTAACCGTGCCACAAAACACCATATGTATTTATTTCACACTAAAACCTTTTAAGTCAGTTTTTACATTATTCCAAATGTTTTTAAAAAGATCGTTTTATTTCTCTCTTAGGGTTAGGAAGGTGGAATTGTTATTCTTCACCAGTCATCAAAAGAACCTGGTTTTGCTACACCTGTGACAAGTATCCTAAAGGATGTGCAAAGTGTCTGAAACACAACTGGTTAGACCCACAATCCTTGTGTCAACGAGACTCAGGTGGTGTGGCTTTCTCTTTCCCTGGCTGAACAAAGTTAGCATATTTCCCACCTTTCATCTGAGTATATTTATAGTCCTGTAACCAATTGCTTTTGAGAATTGTTCCATGATCTGCTCCCCGAACCCGTTTAGGTCATCAGCTCTATTCTGTAGGGTCAGTTCTTTCCTTTGAATTCAATTATTACTGTTTGACACTTTCCTGTATTTCAAACTGGATCTTATATTCTGGGCCTTCTTTCATCCCAGCGTTGAAATCTTGTTCTGTTCTAGGATCTTCAGACATACGCAGACACATGCCCAGCAAGGTTCCTTGAAATCTAGCCCGAACAACAGAGTTCCAGTCTCCCTGTTTACCTGGGTGAGGGGCACTGTAAATAACATGGAGAATTTAACTCTCTTCCTCATTCATTTTTATATGTAATCACATTTTTTTATATATAAACATATTGTGTATATATATAATCAATTATACTGTTGAGAAAAATGAGGCTCAGAAAAGTTAACAAACTTACTAGGTGGGGACAGAGAGGACAAGATCTGTTTCAATACTGGCAGCTGGGTAGAAATTGTAGGAGGTAAGTGGGTTTATTCCCTATATGTCACAGCTACTGACTCAAAAAGAAAAGATAATTTAACTTTTGTGCAGCATGTTAAAATTTGTACAGTGCTTCTTATAGCCTACTCTCTCTCTCTCTTTTGGACATGATCAAGTGGGTTATATCCATATCTTGGGTACTCAAAGAGAGTACCTTGTCCAGTGTACTGAGTCTGTTCATTGTAAGGACGCAACACTGGCTACAGTCTTTTAAGAGACCAAAATTCTAGAATCATGAGTGTTGTCTCAAGCATTATCATCAACTTCCAGGCAGGGGGTTAAGTTAGGAGAATGCAGACAATTTCTGTGAAAGTTGTATGGCAAATTTAAGTTACAGAAAGAGTTAAAAGGATATTCTGGTGGTAGCTGATGAATGAAAAGGAACTGAGGGTCCAAAGGCACTATGAAAGAGGATAAAAATGCTATTAAGTTGGACACTGAATGGGGAAAGCAGAGGAAATCCTTTGTTGTTCTTGAAAATTGGCAATGGCTTAAGTGTAATTGACTTTAGTAAACATACATAAAGGGATTAAACATGTGTGATTATAATCTCCAACATATTAGGGTATGGAATTGAAAATAATATTTTGATATGCAGAGTTGACTCATGATTTGATAAGTGGAAGAATGGTAGCACAAAGAAAGAAATACGAACCATGCTGGAAGGCCATTCCCCTACACAAGCCATTGCTGCCTGCCTTCTATGCCTCCCAGGAGGCTCTTTGGAGTATCGAAGGCAGGTGTTGGGTAGGAAGAAGATTCATTATTATCAGCTATTTTGGGCTAGAATGCTAAAAACTGTTAGCTTCTAGTCCTGTTAGAAGAAAGCCTCTCCTTTCACACAACTCCTCATCATCTGGGGAATAGAATAGTAGTCTTTTGGGGATATATTTTCCAGTTTTCTGTTTTAGTGAACCCACACACAAATGCAACACACATACATACACCCTTCCTGCTCACACAAGCATCTGTAAATTCCCTCCTATTTTTAGAGGGAGAATTTCCAGTTTTTAGACTTTCCAACTTCTTAGTAGCCTGAATTCAAGATAAGACAAAAATGGACTTCTATACTGCCAAAACCTTAGATTTCTTAAAACCAGAAGAATGTGTAAGGGGTAGGTGCTCTTTAGAATTACAAGACCTAGTCAGTTTTAAACATTGTAAATGTATGCCCCACCACCCTGGCCCAAATATCAGGAGGCAAGAGGAGTTCTGAGCTCTCAAAATAACTAGACAGAAGCCCCATGCTATATTTTTCTCTCACACTTGAGATTTCCATAAACCACATATCCCTATGACTTCTAGCTTTAAACCTTTTTAATGTGTCCTCTGAAATTAACAGTCTATCATCAGCAAAACTTCTTATATTCGCAGATTGTTATCTGAGCGTGCCTTTATCTTCTCACTCTGAAGACAGCCTGAATGTGCTCTGAGAACACGGCCTCCCCTGGCATCCTCTCAAATGTGGCTATTTCTTCCACAATTCTCAGGCCACCGGTCCTGGCAGAGAAAGGGGGGCAGTTTTCTTCCTCTTCCCATGTAAACTGCCAGATCTTTCCCCTTATATCCCCAGCTTGAAAACGCATGTCATCCCAATTTATCACGTACTTACCACTGCTCAGTAGTGTTCTTGCCTACCAATCTTTGAGCTTCTTTGCTTGATGTGTAAGTGATTTTAGCTCTTGGTGGAATGTTCGTATAGATACAGGCTGGGGACAAAAGTAAGTTTACAGTTGTTCATATGGAAACTGATGTAATAATTAATAGATAGTAATACAAGTATAAACTCTGTTTCACATGCTAACACCTGTAAACCTTCCGATTATTCTCGGTCTCAGTTCATTCAGCTCCTCCTCTCCAATGATCTGTGTCTCTGCGCTACTTAATTTAGCTCACAGGCTAAAAAATAAAAATAAAAATAAATAAATGAGTAAATAAATAAATGCAAGCCTCTTTTGATTTCAGCTATATGGGAACCACACATAGGTGTTATCATCTTTCTTTTTCCAGATTAATCCTGGCTATTACTGTAATTCCAATGATCATTAAGTACTACTGGTACTTTTAGTTTTTGATCCTACCAACTATTCACTGTCCCTTACCCTTCTGGTATTTTCTCCTGGCTAAATTTCATGGTCAGGCATTATCACCACTTGGTTTTTGCGTTCATCTTCAATTCCCCCACCTCTTTTTCACTTATTAATATCATTTGACAAAACAAGCATTTTGGTTAAATCCAACTCTTCACCTAACTAGTGCATATGCCCATGCAGTTGACTGTGTGTGGAACAAAACCTCTTGATCATACCGGCTGGTCTCCCTTTAAATGCATAACTACATGCTTGATGTGAGCCCTGAAAAGTCCTTGGGAATCATGCTATATAGCATTAGTGGCTCCCTTTCTTACCTCCATATTCTGCTTGTGACGTTGCTTCTTACTTCACTGAGAAAACTGAAGCAATCAGAAGATGAGTTTCCACCCACCTCTCCCACACCGATGGAGTCAACCAAACCATGGATCTTGTTGCTGTAGTGGAGCTTCCACAACTCTATCTAAAAGTCAGTCCCTCTGTTTGCTCACTGGATTCTATTTATTTTGCCCACTCCAAGTAATCATCTCCTCTCTCCACTGTAGTTGATTTTTCTCTCCCTACTGGAGCACTTCCATCAGTATTCAAACGTGCTCCTAATTTTCCCCATTTGAAGAAAACAGATCTCCTTAGGTCACTTCCTCCACCAGCTTTTGCATCATTTCTCTTCTTCCCTTTACAGACTGTATCCTTAAAAGAGTTGTTTATCATGTCTGCTTCTGATTCCTTCTTTCTTTTAAACTCACTACCTCAGGCTTCTATCCCCTTTAATGACCATGCTTTCATCAGAGTTATTATGATGCTGAAGCCAATAAACTCTTCTCAGTCTTCATTGTACTTGATATAGAGTAGCACTTGCCCATGGTGTTCACTTCCTGCTTCTTGACAAACTCATCATTTGGCTCTCAGGACCTTGTTTTCTTGGCTTTCCTCCTATTCACATTTCATCCCCTCTCAACTTTCCTTTGCTGGCTCCTCCTCTTTTCCTGGACCCTGTGTAGAAGTGTGTCCTAAGAATCAGTTTTTAGTCCTTTTGTTTTCTCCATCTGTATTCACTCCCATGGTGGTATTATTCTGGTCTCCATGCTGGTGCCATAGTCTACCAGACTTATACCTCCAGGAAAGACCAAGAGCCTGAATTCTAGGCTGAAAAGTACAAATGCCTGTTCAATATCATCAACTGGAAGTGTAATAGACTTCTTAACCTTGATTGTCCTTTCAAATTCTGTTCCTTCCACAGGTTTTATCAACTGAGTTATAAAATTTCTAGCCTTCTGGTATCTGAAATGAAAGTCTTGGACAATTCTAGATTTTACCATTTCTCTCTCAAACTCTACATCTAACCTCAGTAGAAATTCTATTTACCTCCCCAATATATCAAAAATTTTATTACTTGTTATTACCTCGTGTGAGCCTTCTCACAGGTCTTCCTATTTCCACTTAGCTCCCGTACACTTCATTCTCTACACCACAGCCAGACTTGTTCTTTCTAAAAGTAAATCAGATAATGTTATTTCTTGACCCCAACTTTCCGATGGCTACCGCTTTATGAAGAGTGAAAGTCAATGTCTTCTCTTAGCCTTCATTACTTCTCCAAGCTCAACTCCAACTATCACCCCTTTACTCATTCTGTTCCCCACATATCTGCCTCCTTTTCTTTTTCTTCATACCACACACCCTCCTGTCTTATTATCTTTGCATAAGTTGTTCCTTCTCTTGCAAGTACTCTGCTACCTTCAAAATGTCCTGCCTTCTTCAAATATTTGCTTGAACATTACCTTTACCATTTGGCTTACCCTGACTATTCAATTTAAAATTGTGTCCTGCTCCGACCCACTATTCATATACCCAAAACACCCATCCTCCTTACTACACTCTATGTTTCCCTCAGAGCACTTACCACTTTCTAACAAGCCACATGTTTCATTTTTAAAAATTATATTGATGTGGATTAGTTACTCTCTATCTCTCTTCTCTATAATGTAGGCATCATAATAGGAGATTTTTCTTTTTCATTAATATATCCCAATTTCCCAGAATATTTGGTACATATTAAGTACTCAAAAACATTTATAGAATAAATGAATAATTGAATGAATGAATGGGCTGGCTATTTTTAGCTTTGTTCTAAGCCATATTATATGTAGAGAGAGGGTATAGTCTTTGTCATTTAAAAGGATTAGATTTGAATCCATGTATTGACATTTTTAATAGTGTCAGCTTGCATAAGTTATTTAACTTTATCAAGAATATTGGCATAACGGTATATACTTCTTGGCTTCTTCGCTTTCTTCTAAGGTGGACCAAAAAGAAATAAGCCAAGCATCTACCAGAGTGCTGGCATGTAATAAGTGTTCAATAAGTTGGCAGTTACTGTGTGTTTTGTAAATAGTAGCTGTTTTCATTCTGCATGTCTCTTTTGCTTCAGAGAGAAGTAGGTAGTTACTGTGTTCCTTTGTGACACAAGCCAGCATTTCCGAGGCATCTGGGGCTAAGAATGGCTTCTGATCCGTGTGTCAGTAGTGTGCCTGAATTTGATGGGTGAGCACATTGTTTGCACATGAAAAATGCAATTATCTCTGTGTGATATTTATTTTTGATTAGCAACAATTGCCTCTCCATTTTCAGGCTCTGGTTCATATCAGAGTAATGTTTCTACAGTGTATATTAAATGAAAATGAGAATGGGTTTCCTCTCTCTGACAGGCTGAGTACAAACCTTTTAAAGGCAAGAACAAAATACTCTTACACAGGACATGAGTTCCATTTCCTTTAACTAGGTTGTCACAATACAAAGGACATAAAGCAGCTCCAGAAAACAAAGAACATTCTCTCATGGGATGGATAAAAGTGAAGACAAGTGTTCCAGGTGGCTCGGTGAAAGCTTTAAAATGGAATATTGGTCAAATCTAGGGACACTTGGTAGGGTGTCAAACAATAAAAACGACATTGCTTCTAAGGTATCTTTTTTTAAAATTTTTAACTCAGAGATATCAGTTGAAAAATAAATAAAAAATGGTAAGAAAAAATTTAAAGACAATTTTACAAACAAAAAACCTCATTCAAAAAGAAATCACAAATGTAATGAGAATTAGAGACCCAGATATATTTATTTACTTCTCTGAGTTTGGTAAAGACACTTTGATGGAAATGATTGGCTACAAAGAACAAAAAATAATGACAATTAAAAAATATGTCCCTAGAATAAACACAAGTAAAAAAATTTAAAAAGGGAAACGAACATAAAAAGATCAAATAACAACAAATATATTCTTTCAGAGAATCCAAATATACTAAAATGGAAAGGGAGCTACTGAATCATCTTATTTTTTTCACCATTTTTAGGTGGAGATATTGAATGTTACCAGTTTTGAATGTCTTACCCAATGTCACATGAAAGGTAGGTAAATTCCAGCATCCCTGGACACGTAGTCCAGCACACTCATGCTTCCTTTCCTGGTGCATCAGAAGAGAGGTGACACTCACAAACTTATTGCCTTCTGAAATAGACAAAAAAATGAAATGACAAGGGAAAAGTGTTCTTGAGTTAGGATGAACCCCTTATGCCGTGGTCATGAAACATCAGTGTTAAAGCTTAAAAAATGAAGGAAAATATACTCAGAAGGATTTTTTGGCATATCTAGACTAGAATCCAGGCCTTTGGAAGTATTGAGTGTGATGGCAGAAAACTTATCATAAAATGGAGAGAAAGATAACTAGCTCAGATGAGTGATGACATGATTCACGCACACTCATTTACCTTATCTGACACATAGGAGGTACTTAAAAGATGTATCTTGACCTGCACTTACATGCTCTTTCCACTACACCACAGCTTCTCTTTTACTAAGGGCATCACTCAAGAGCTCAAGGCCAAGGCAATTAAAATGCATATTTACATTTATACCAGAGTCTTCATAGGAAACAGATGGAGCAATGCTTTAAAAAATGTATCATTAACAAAGGTGGAGTCAGGGTTAAAGGAAAACAAGAAAGAATGCTATAGAATGTCCAAGATTAACAGCAGCATGGAATTATTATCAGCTCTTGCTCTGAAGCAATGGGAAGGAACAGTGTAATCCAGAGAAAGAGAAGCTACAGCAATGAAAAAGAGCTGGCTAAGAGGAGAAGTACCTTTTTAATTTTAATTCAACTTTTTATTTTGAGATAATTGCAGATTTACATGCAGTTGTAAGAAATAAGGCATAGAAATCCCAGGTACCCTTTATCCCCGGTTTTACCTAGTGGTTACATCTTGCAAAACTGGTCCACAGTCACAAACAGGATATTGACATTGATTCCATCTAGATCCAGAGCATTTCCATCATTATAAGGAACCCTTATGTTACACTTTAATAGCTAGATTCATTTACTTCTCTCTCCTCACCATAGTTTAACCACAGGCAGCCATTATTCTCTTCTCCTTTTCTATAATTTTGTCATTTGAAGAAAGTTATCCAAATGGATTTTTTCAGCATGTAACTTTTGGGATTGACATTTTTCATTCAATAATTCTCTGGAGATTTATCTAGATAGTTGGAAATTTCAATAATTTATTCCATGTTATTGTTGAGTAGTATTCCTTATACCAAAGTTTAACTCTTCATCTGTTGAAAGACATTTCTGGCTTTTAGTTTGCGGCTATCATGAATCAAGCATTTATGAACATTCATGCATATGTTTTTGTGTGAACATAATTTATTGTGCCTCTGGGATAAACGTCCAATTGCTACATCAAAAACAAGATGCATGTTTAGTTTTTGCAGCAACTGTCAATCTGTTTTCCCACATGGCTCCACCATTTCACTTTCCCACCAAAAATACGTGAGTGATCCAGTTTACTCATATCCTTGTCAACATTTGGTGTTGTCACAATTTTTAAAAAAATTTTTAGCCATTCTTATAGGTACGTACTGATATCTCATCATGGTTTTAATATACATTCCTCTAATGGATAATGATGTTAAACATCTTTTCATGTGTTCACTTGGCATCTTGAATTCCTTCTCATAAACTATCTCTGTATACATTTGCTTATTCTGTAATTAGACTGTTTATTTTTTAAACAGAATCTACATATGAGGGGGAACCAAAAAAAAAAAAAAAAAAAACCCTGGAGTTTATTTATTAAAAAATGTATATTTATTCTTACATGTTTAAACTTCAGTCACCTTCAAAGTACTCTCCATTTGATGCAATATACCGCAAAACACTTTCTGAACTTATCGATTTTGATGCCTTTTAGTGCTTCTGCCCTTTTTTGTTTCACCCCTTCCATGTCAGCAAAAAAATTTCCCTTTGAGGACATTTTGTCATCCATGGCAACAAAAAGAAGTAGATTGGGTGAGATTGGGTGAGATCGGGTGGATAGGGAGGGTGGGACTCAGGGGTCATGCCACTTTTGGTGAAACACTGCTGCACACTTAGCACCATGTGGGCAGGTGTGCTTATAAATCACCCATCATGAAAAGGGCAAACATGTTGAAAGAGACTTCAAAAAAAGAAAATCACTGAAGCCAAACACAGCCTCTCACAACAATGCCAGCTGGTACGCTAATACGGATGGGTTCCTAGAATATTCACCTAGTGGGGGAGGCCTGTACTACAAGGGGCAGCATCCAGAAGATAATTCTGTTTGGGGGTGTTGTTTTGGGGGTCCCCCCTTGTATGTTTGTACACCAAATCCTCAAGTCACTGGAATTTGATTTCATAGCTTTGTCAGACACCAACCACAAAATGTGAGTTTGTCTACCTTGGAGTTCTTCTTATACTCCTATTTCTTGGAATACTCAATTTGACATTCCTGACAGGTGTAGCATGAATCAAGCTCTATTCAATGCCAAGGGAGTACTGGTAAAATTTGCAGAAAGGGTGGTGCTCCCAGATGTGAAGCACCTGGGAAATTAGAGCTTCTTTTTAATTTAATACTTCAGTGAGAGTCTTACAAATGAAGTATAAATTTCAAAATGTCCCTGCTGAAAAAAAAGAAAATTCTTTGCTATCCTTTAAGTCTACTTCAAATGTTGCTTACTCTTAATTGATTAAGATGGAAAGAACTGAGAGATCTTTCAATTAGTTTTCATTTTATTTTACTCCACATTAAAGAAAGACAGAGGGTGACACATTCAGGGAAATGTGTGCTTAATCATGCAGGGCCATTGCCCCACTCTTGTGATTCTTTAGGGGAAAAGGTATTTCGGACTTAATTATATAAAAGTGTGTTTTAGTAGGTGCGACAGACAATACTGGTTATTTAAAAGGAAGTCACCTGTCTCTGTCTGTCTCTCTCTGTCTCTGTCTCTCTCATCTCTCGTCTCCAAGAGAAGACTAGTGTAATTTTCCTTCTTACTGAAAATGAAACTAATACTGAAAGAGATTTTGTGGTTTACTTTTACAATCCATCTTTACTACAGGTGATTCGGTTCTTATTTTAACTTATAAAAATAGGGGGAAAATGAGGTCTTGCTCAAAGACTTCAGTGATTGTAATTTGCCTACAGGGTGAAATCATGCTTCCTGCCAGGGCATTCAAAAATGGCAATTTGAGCCCATCCTGCCTTTTAAGTGTCTGTCCCAACTGCATCTCTCTGGGCTCTCTGTCTGAGCACATTGTCACACTGCTCGTCTGTACCCCTGGGCAGCTGGTCTCTGCCTTCTGTATTTCCAAAGCATTCCCAGGTCCTAGGGGTCCATGGCCACAAGGACAGATCATGCAGTTTTTATTTTTTCCATTCTATTATTAAGTAAGATGGGCTGTGGACACTTGGATTATCTTATTTTTTTGATCCCTAGCTTGCAAATGCCTAAACTAAATCCTAAATGAAATAGAATCACAGTCAGGGCCAGAAAGGAACTATGCTCCCTTCTTGTTTGTTACCGCCTGAATTCCCACTGTTGTAAAGGATCAAGGGGGTTGCTCCTTCCGCCCTGGCATATAAATCCATAAGGAAGCTAGCTTAGGTGTAAAGAAACACTCCACAATGTATTTTTCTTCTTTGTCAGCTAATACCTTCCTTGAATAAGCAGATACAGCTGAACTCTCATTTGAGTTTTCATCTAGAGATAAACACTGTAATGGAAAGACAAAAAAACTATCTAGCAGGGGTGCTTTGTAATTGAGGATTTATAGGCAAAGTCATTTTCCTCCTTGATTAGTTATTTTCTCAAATTTCTTTGAAGGGAAAAAAGGTTATGCCTTACACCATGTTGTTAATAATTGAAGGTATGCTAAAAAAGCATATAGATAGAATACAAAAAATCCAGTAATATAATAGCTTACTAAATGAACACTGTTAGAATGATGCACAATATAGACATAAAATACAAATATCTATTTAGATGGAGCATAAGTTATGAAACAATAAAAACAAAAACAAATTCTAAAACAGCGTTCCATAATCAGTGTCAGATTTTTAGCAAAGTGAGAAAATCTTTACTTGGTCCCAAAATCAGCTCGTGGGTTTAACATCACAAGTTAACTATCCTATGTCCTTGTTTTCTCATTTGTAAAGTGGGAACAATAATTGTACCTGATAGACTGATTGTGAATATTAAGTGAATTAATGCACAACACTGCCTGTTTCAATATTATTAGTATTACTAAGTCTTTTTTTTTTTTTTAAACCTCTTTAGGCAATTCACAGTAGTTTACCAGCCCTAGCAACTACCAATTAATTACACATATTTTTAGTGTAAGTATTCCCAAAATTGCATGGAATATATTCACCTAACATTCAAATTTATCCAGGAATCTTATATCATTACTTGACTGAACTAAGTTCAGCTTCTTCATCTGCAAAATGGGGAAATAACACTTACATCACAGTTTTGTTCTGTATTTAAAGTGTGTGGTACATAAGAGCTACTCATTTTCTTTAGGTCTTTGTTCAAACACCCCCTTCTTCTTGAGGTCACTTTGGCTAATTATGTAAAATTTTAACAGTCCTCCCATGATATCATATCTCCCTTTTCTACTTTATTTTTGTTTCTCCTTAATTATTTCACTATCTATCAAGCTCTGTACTTCTTTCTGAGTATATTATCTGTCTACCCCACTAGAGGTTCCAAGAAGAGAGAGGCTATTGCCTGTTTTGTTCACTGTGCTCAGAAAGTAACTGGCACTTCAGTAAACAATTGTTACTTGAATGAATCAATCAACCAACTGATGACTCAATGTCCATTTTGCTGCCATAACCTCTAGGCCACATAGCAGAAAATATAAAGTACTTTTGTTAGGGATAAAGCAAACCAGTGACTCTCAAACCAGTAGGAGGTAATTAACAGATGAATCATGGAAAAGAGGTGAGGAAATGACATTCTGCAGCTCCTCACACATATCTCTGGGATGAGAAGGAGGAAGATTGCCATCACCAAACACAGAGAAATGGGAAGATGTAGCTAGATAACTTTGCAGATAAGTTGGAGATAGACCTATAACTAGCTTACCCTTAGTTAATCACCCTGAGTTAAGTAGTTAATCGTGTTAGATTGTGAACCCAGATTAACCAGTAATGGAGTAACCAGGGAGAAGGAGAGGGGAGGGGGAGCTAATCGTGTTAGGGAGGGGAGTTATTCGCATTAGTATAAAACCAGTTTACTCTGTCTACTTCACGCACACATGCTCCTGGCTGGCGGTGTGCCCGACTCTGCAGATTCGTGAATAAACGCCTCACTTTGCTGCTCAGGTCCTGTGTCCTGGTGTTTTGTTGTGAGCATTTCTCACACTTTCAATGAATGTCTTGGTTCCGTGAGCCACTGAAGTTTTGTGGGCAGGAAAGCAGTGAGCTAATAGACATTTTACATGTAGCTCACTCTCTCTGACAGGCCAGGCACGATAGCTTGGAGGAAGGAACTGACAGGAACCAGAGTGGCAGGTAAGGGACGTGAGGGGATATGGGTACATTGTAGCAGATGTAAAACTCAAATTACCGTGGGCAAGACTAGCTACAGTTTTAGATATGGTCACTCAATCGCATGATTTTTCTTTTGTCAATCGTAAAGCATTTTCTAGAAGACATGATTAAAACAAAAACCATTTTTAGTTGAAGAAACAGAGGGTAAGACTGATGTAAGGGACTGGGTGAAATTCACAAGGTAAACAGGCTCCAAGCCTACCCTTCCTTCTAGGGCAACACAGCTGTGTAAGCCCTGCATGGAGCTCTGGAACAAATTCTCCTCTAGCCTTGGGCAGAGTCACGCACCTACATTTTATAGAGTCCTTTTCCACAAAATGGGATAATTCCCCAATCTGCCTCCCAGGGGCTATTAAAGAGATTTGTTGGTCTGGTTTGCTAAGTCCTTTGGAAAGGAAAAGCACAATGCTGCTTCATTGCAAGTCATCATTATGCATATCCTGTCGCCTGAAATCCTCAGGTGCCAGTCATTCAGTTTATGTTTGTTTGACCACTGACCACTGAGCTCCAGCCTTTCTCTTTGTCTCCTGGCAAAGGCATGTCTGAGAAATCCAGAATTATTTATACCCGAAAGCTGATTTTCTGCATCGCTCAATGATATGAATCATTGTTGCATATATATTTATATATCCAACATACAGTAATTTCTTTGGGCCCTCAATTTGATTTATAATCTTCAGACAGTTTTATAAATATCTCTGTCACTTTTCTGAAATGGATATCCTCCTTGGGACTGTTGCTTGTTGCTGGCTGTGATTTCCACTGACTCAAGCCTCCCTTGTTTGCACGTAGGCCTGAGCATCTTAGTGTTCAATATTTAATCAGAATAAAGTTTCTTTTTTATGTAGAACACAATATGTGCTATTCATAACTGAACGGAGAGCCGTGAAGAGAGCAAGAGGCCGGGGCAGCATGATCAGACAGTGGGAAAGCAAGACCACATCTTTGTACCAATGAATGTTCTGATTAAATAGAAAAAAGAATTATTTCAGGTCCATTTGCCAGGATTATTTCCTTTCTCTCTTCTTTTTTTTTTTTCTCTTCTGTTTCTTTCTGCCAGGAATGAGATTTGGCTTCTTAGAGGAAAAAATAAGTTAGGTCAGCTCTAAATAGAGATGTCCCTATTCGTGTGAAATAAATGTCAAAAAACACTTTACACATAATAATTCATTGAGTAAACCCATTGTTAGGATTTGTACACCACAAACTCTATTGTAAGGAAAGGAATGTGTTTATCCTGAATCAATTTCATGTGCATTAGATGAACAAGATTAGTAGCTAACTTTTATGTGGTGTTAACTGTATCCAACAATGAGCTAGATACTTTTATTCATCAGGTAATTTAATTCTCTGGACAATCCTATGAGGTAGAAACTTAAGACATCTTCCATTTTACAGCTGATTAAACTATGGCACCAAGTAGTTAAGAAACGTTTCCAAATTTGCTCATCTAATAAGAGGTGGAGCTGGGATTTGAACTCAGGGTATCTGACTCCCATTCATTGTGCTATACTGTCTAGGTCATACCAGCAAACAAACTTCTTATAGCCCAACCTAAAATCAGTCCAACTATATCAGGGTGTCTTTTATGGGACCTTAACTTCCAATTGCTGTCACCAGATGAAATTCTGAGTTTTGGGGCAACAAATCACTAATTTGATTACTCTTAGGTGCTTTTTTTTTTTAAGGGAAATAAACTACAAATAAAATAAAATTAATGTGTTTGATTTGGGTTTGTTTTTTTAATAATATGGCAGTAGAAATGATCTTGCTAAATCAGCACTCTAGGTCAGCAAATCCACTAAGGGTCTTCATAAAAGAATAAATAGAATTGTTATAAAAGATTTCAAAGTAACATACATAAAGTTTAAATAATTTGCCCAAAGTTATGCACCAAATAAATGACAGAATTGGGGCTCAAAACCATGTTTTTCTGGCTCCAAGCCTGTATTACCTATATGATACTATTAGTAGAAACCTATGAAGAGATTATTTATCTATCTATCATATATTTATCTACCTACCATATAAATACATACACACACACACATATAGAACTACATGTCAAGTATTTTTCTTCTATCACCATTTGTTCATAAGTGTTTCAACTTTGAAAGTACAGGATAATTCCAATCTGAAGGCTGTCCATTTTGTGTGCCTCCTTGTCTTAAGTATTCCATATTTAAAAATCTTTACATTTATGTTTTCTAATTACTTCACTAGACCTTGGTAGCCCTGTGGCTTACAGCCATAGGAACTTCTCAGGAATAAGAGATGTGACCTATCTTGTGATTATTATTTTGCTATATTATGTCATGAACCCTATTTTATTAGTTTATGATTATTTTGGAAAAGTATAAAAATGAGGAGTCATGAAATATAACCATTTCAATGTTTCCATTAGAGTGGTAGCTATCCAAATGAGGGCACATCTCACAATGAAGTTGGTAGATTTTGCATTTTCTCTGTTAGGTTTTCTTGAGTCCATGCTCATTCTTAGCCATGGTAATCAATGGTTGGGAGATGCCTGCTTGAAATTACCTCTCATCTTGTCTGTTGGTTTGCATTTTTCTCTAAAACCTATTTAAAGAGGTTGTACCTGTTTCCTACTAAATATTTAAAGGAACAACAGATGAAAATAGTTTAATGCATTATGTAGTGACTTTTTCCCCATTTGCTGAGGTATCTTTCTTTAAATATCCCTGTTTCTTCCCCCACCCACCACCCCAGGGTGTAATGTATGGCAGGATTAGGCTAGAGGTCCTTCGATTCACCATCTTCAAAAACTTTATTAATGGTAGTCCAGTTTTCTTGAAACGTGTTTATACTAAAAAGGTAATGAGTTTCACAAAAATTCTCTATTATATCATAGAAAGCATATTTAATAATAAAATATTGAATGCTAGTATCTATATCTGAGACTTCAAAGACCTCTTTCTTTGCATGCTTAAAAGAGTGATGGCAAAGTTTTTGTCTAATGTGTCTCCTCTAATCTATTGGTAATATCCTATCGAAGCACAACACTGAGAGTAATTCTATAGCTGGTTCTGGACTCAATAAGGAGTCTCAAGATCAACTAGTGATGTCTGTCACAATTAGGAAATGGAAATGGTGACACTTAAGCAAGATAGTTACTCTACTCAGGCCTAAAGCTTTCTACACAGTGATTTTCTGTCAATTTATTTTTAAGGATGACCTGGATAATCCTATACTGTCATAGCCTTTATCCACGTTCAACAAGAGTTTTATTATTTGAGAGTTCTTACTTACGTCCAACCTGCATACATTTGGTGCAAGTTAGAGCTATTTCTTCTTGTTCAATCCTGTTCGGAAGTAGACTTGGCATACAATAACTCTTCTTATATGTGAAAGCTGTTATTAAAGAATGGCCCTGGGGATTGTACAGAAAGGCATGGAGGCTACAAATTGGGACAACGGTAATTGGGATGCACATTGTGCTATATCTCCCGGCTGAGAAACCCATCTGTTTGCAGGGAAAACAGGCATTCCTCTTGCATCACAGCAGGAATGAGAGAAGCTTTCTGAACAGAATAGAGAAATACAATAGCACTGACTTACACAATGCAGACTTATAATGGAAAACAAATTTGACCCATTTTATAACAAAGAACCCACCCCCATGGTGCTTTCCATGTCCCAAGCTGTCTTTGGCTTCACAGAAATGAGCTACACCATATTGCCTGATTATTCCTCACCCTCTCTTTCATCAAAACCTGTTTATAGGGGTGAGAGTAGACAAAAAAGGCTGATCATCCTTTGGGCTCAGATTTTGTAGATGAACAAAGAAATATAAAATAAAAACACTCAAGGAATTTGCTGAAAGATAATTAATGTATTATGTTAGCCTGATCGAATGAAATATGATAGCAAGAGTGGAGATGAGCTTGATTTTTATCTAGTTGAATAGTCTTTAAATCATATGCAAGGAGGAGGGATATGGAAAATAGATGGTCTTTTAATCTGTATGATAGATGTTTCAGCTTAAAATGGAAGAGAATTTAGATATTTATTAATTGCCTGCTCCATGCCAGGCACTATCACGTATTTCCTCTACATTATTGTTGGGTCTGAAAGGGGCCTATACAACACCCTCTTTTTCTCTACTTGAGTTCAGAAGCAATTGAGAATCAGATACAGGAGAGACTGACAGATGGAGATGAAATTATCAACTTTATGACTGATGAAGCTATTGGAGAATGTGCTTTAATGCAGCCAAGTTTACCGGCAAATACATCCTGCCTAAACCAAAGTTACTCCAAACAACAGGCCCATTCCATGAAGGAGAGATATAAGAATCTCAAAGTATTCAAACAGAGAGAAGATAGTGAGAGGAAGGAGCTGAACTCTTTAAGCCCATTTGACTCCTACAATATTAAGAATCAGAAAAGTAATTATTCTTAAGGTGGAAAAAAATAACAGGAAATCAGTGCTGTAACTAACAAAAGTCCCACCCCATGAAAACATGAAGCATGGGGAAAAGGTGTTTTCTGTTAACATTTCAAAATATTACAAAATTAAAAAATATCTGTTAGAGGCAGAAACTTATATTTTCCAAGAGCCACATTTCATACATGGAAGAGATTTTCTACCCCATACCCTGAGAGAAAAGAATTTGTTAGACTATTTCTGGCCTTTCTTTATTCCCTGCGACCTCCTAATTCTTCTCCATAGTGGCAGAGATGACTTATCTGTATAGAGACTTAAAGAGCAAGAACGGAGCAAGCTGTTTTAACCTCCCCTAACTTTACCATCTGGATCTGCTTGCCTTCAGAGGTGTCTATCTTGGCAACAAAATGACCTGAATATGTATGCTCTTCCCTTTGGAGGAGGCCTGAGGCGGTCCTTTTGTGCTAAGAACTAAAGATGGGGCGAGTTAAGCTCAGCAGTTCAGGGGTGAATATTAGAAAGCCCAAGATGACAATACCTAAGCACAGCTCCATTCAGTGTTATCAGCCATCAAGCTGGCATTTTAGCATTTTGGCATCATTCTTACTAAAGTACTTGACTTTCAATCAACTGTAACTCAGTAGGATAAGAAAGGATTTATTTATTTGTGTATGTATTTATTCAAATCCTGGGCCTTAGTCTGCAGCCTTAGAAAACTGGCATTTGGGGACCAAAATGGCAGAGATTTGAAGGGTAAGATCTGCTAATTGTGCTAGCTTCTATAGATTCAGAGATAATTTTAAATAGGAAACCAGGCTTGTTGGGTCTTAGGGAGAAGCAACAAGGCACTGAAAAATAAGTTGCTGCAGATGATAGTGTGTGACCCAAGCAGAAACAGATGTTAACTGAACAAATGGAACTTGAGGTTGGAATGAAGAGCAAGGCTTTTGTTACTTGCCAAAAATTGTCTTACACTAGCAGAATTTTACCATGTAGGCCTCTTGGTTTGGCCTCTTGGTATGGGGAAGATGGAGCAATGTTTTGCTGATGAGTGAGCTGTGTTGGCAAGCTGGGATATGACATGGCGAAGGCCACTAGCTGGCTTCCACAGCACCTGTGTGTGGTTCCTGACCAGCTTAGTAGGCAAAACTGGATTCAGTGGTCCTTTCTGTGTGTTATTTTGAACAGCATATACAGCCAACAGAAATAACTGGAGAGAGGGGCTAAGCTCTTTGATTCATTGGCTTTGTCATAGCTCAAGGTTTAAACCCTCCCCAAATTGGATCCAGAGAGGTTAATTATATAATCTTCAAATATGATTTAAAATATCAGAATTTTAGACTGTGGTTTTACTTACCGGAGGGTGAAAAATCTTATAAAAAAGAATGAAGGCCATTATTATAAAGAGGCTATTAACTATTTTTTGTCTTTGAACTTCGAAAAGCAACTTCATGTATATTTTATTAAATTCATTGGGCTGACTTTGATTAATAAGATTTTATAGATTTCAAGTGTACATTTCTATGATACATGATCAGTATATTACATTGTATGTTCACTACCCAAAGTCAGAGCATCTTCTGTTACCATATCTTTTGCCCCCTTTACCCTCTACTATCCCCCAACCCCTTTTTTCTCTAGTAACCACCATTCTGTTGTCTGTGTCTATGAGTTTCAGTTTTATGTCCCACATATGGGTGAAATCGATATAGATTCATTTATTTTCATTCCAAACCCATTGGCTAATAAGCTAATAAAGAAGGTCAAAAAGGCCTGTAAATGAACCATTGTCTCAAAGAATTCACTTTGCTCAGGGAATTAAGAAGAAACTGTATTTCATAGGGAAAAAAAATCTAAATTTTACCCTAAGTACCAGATTCAGAGTGATGAGATGATGATGATGATGAAGAGTACAACATAGTGTAAGCTAAAAGAAGAGAGTTCTTTCATAGCAGTAAGATTGACAAGTAGATTAGATAAATATACACAGCGAGTTAGATATTAAAAACCTGGCTAGATGCATTTGAAAGGTAAAACAAGATGGAATCAGGTTGAGCTGCTTTTAATAAGGAGACTAGAAAATGGGGAGACATTTTAGTTGTCACTAAATAAGAAAAAATGGCTAGGATCAAAATAAATTTAACACCAAAGGAGAGACAATATCTCAGTAAAAACTGAGACAGCTCCAGAAGGATCCTAGAGAAATCATTCAGAGGTAGCCTCTTAAAGTTGTAGAGCATTGAAACCATTCCTTAAAGAATAGTTAACAGTGAATAAAAGAAGAAAATAGAGAGATTTAAAAGAACAGGATGAGTGTAGATGATCTAACCTCTGAGAGATGATCATGAAATTGACACAGATATCATAAGAATGATATTCCTGTGTTCTGAAATAATTAAGTTTAAGAAATGTGGGGAGTTATAACTCTATGGAAATGCAGATGGATAAAATATACTAAATGGGGACCAGGCTGGATAAGAGTAGAAAAATAATTTCAAAATGGAGGCAGGATACTTAACAGTATCTGTAGATGAAGTAAGAACAATTCAGTGCATATCTTTCCCCAGGTTACATTTGTAGAAAATCTTAAACCCAGATTTAAATCCTGGTTTGTCTTACTCTATCATTCATAGTTTTTTCAGCTCAATTACCACAATTAAGAATGTAATATTATTTAATATTTATATAATGATTATAAAATTCAAATTCAGGTTCATATAATAATGTTATATCTGGCATCAGTACTCATTTTATTTTCCTTCACTATATGCTCTCTCTTTATTCAGTGTGCATCAGTCTACATTTATATCCAATACTTAATGGGGAATTATAATTGAATGAAATACTAGGGGCTTAATAGTACATGAACTGCTATTGTCTTATTTTATTGCTAGAGTGGAGACTATTTATTTTAAATTATTATAATTTATATCAACTTCTCAAATTAGTAATATAAAAACCTCAGTTTATTCATCCAGCTCTGATCCATTCACTTGTTCTATGACCAGCTATTGTAAGGTTTTCCCTCGAATTACATACTAGAGGGCAGACTTCGTATTACTTACCAAATCACTGTACTTTCTGTGCTAGATAATAGAGTGTCTTTCAGCACCAACTCACCTGTAGTCTGAGACAAAGCCAAATCAACACACTCAGTCTTTCTGAGAGAAAATTAAATGTTTGTGGTGAGCCACTGAGGTTTTTACGGTGATTTGTTATGCAGTATTACTGCATCCTGACTCTTACAAATTACTCCCACTCTTCTCTAAGAATGTACTAGGAAAATGCTTTTGGTAGAAAGCCTGTGTTAACTAACACCTTCTCTCTGTTGCTCTAATGTTTTTAACTACTGTGTATTTGCAGAAAGAATGAACGGTGGTGTGTTATGTGGTAGAGTGAGGGGGTGGTTCCCCATAGCCTTCCATGGAGAAATGCATGATGGATGGTGTTTACATGAATGGCTCATTCCTATGAGGGTCTCTGGGAATTCTTGGCAAGCTAGCTGCAACTCAACCACCCTCTCTCTCTAACTCAAAGTAGAATACTGTAATAGATAAGTGAGAGTGATTTTTTTACAGAGATACTATTGAATCTACTTTAAATTGTATTTAAAAATAATTGCACTTTAGTATTTTAATATTGACCTGCCTATGAGCCAATCATGACTTGAACTCTGTGTCATTATAGTGGACAATTGTTTATTAACTCCAAATGTCATTCCTCTCTGACTCGATGCAAGCCTGTGATGTTCGACATCAGGAGTTAAAATCATGCATTAAACGTTATGTTACGTGTATCTGGTATACAGTCGTCGGCAGCCTTCCGTCTCGAGAGACGATGGTGTAGCTTCTTAAGAGTCTTATCTGCACTGCCGAAAATGGCTGTGCAGTCCGACTCGGGAGTGACACGGTATCTGTCTCCTCCCGTGTTGAATCGACATCTTGCGATGACGCTGGAGTGTCCTCTCCAGTGGAGCTGAAGCTACAGAGCCTGGGCAGGGTGATATGGAGGGTCTGCTGTTGCCCATGCAGCAGACCCCCCCTCTCTTCGCAGCTGAAGGATCCAAGGGAAAGACGGAGTCAATACAGCTTGGCTTCAGGTGCGCCGCAGGAGTTGCCGGTGTTGACTACAACGTCAAACCGCCTTAGGGACTCCGGCTCCGGATTTTCTGTCGGGGTTTACTCCCTTAGCCTTTCCTCTGAAGAGGTATGCCGCAAGGCAGCGGAGGTTTTTTGGAGTCAGAGTTTTCCTTCTCTATCTGGTATACAGTATACACTTAATAATGTCCCATCCCTTTCTTTTTCCTCTCCTTTTATCCTTGGCTTCAGTGGTCTTCTAAATAAAAATACATTATAACTTCCACCCATCTACATTTGAATGCAAAATACCAATTTTAAGCTGAAGACAATTGGAGCCCATTTTTATTGTATGAGCTCATAATTTGTTGGATTTTTGTGAAGAAAAAAATGTGAAACTGCCACCAACTGTTCTGGCAGGTCCCCTTTCATGTTGTACTTCTTAATGATGTCTTATTCCAGTGTCATAGAATTACAGGCACTTTCAGTTAGTAAAACTGACTCGTTTCAACGGTCACAACTGGCATAATCTGGTCTATTTTAAAATTTTCTCTTCATTTGTTACTAAAAACTCTCTTATTCCCCAAAGCATAGATTAGAATTGTAGTTCTAGTCCAGGACTTGGAATTGGTGAAGGACTATGTACCTCCCATTTTGTCTTCCTATCCTTCCTGACTTCACCTACATTTCTGTGTTTACTTCTCTAATGTCAAAATAAGGAAGAGAGAGAGGGAAAGATGGCCTTAGCTAAGAGCAGTTAGCTGTCTCCTTCTTTCTTAGCACTAATTGCTATTCACTTTTGTGGCTTTATTGGCTCTTTGAGGCCCATTGATGCCACATCCCTCCTGAAGGTCTAGTTCACTTCTTTTTTTGTGTGCCAAAAGTTCTCAGTTTTTGCTTCCTTATGGGGGATATGTTTGTTGGTTCTTTGCATAGCTCTTGTGGTGGTCTCCTCCTTCTTAGTGCCTCAGTATGGAATACCTAACTAGGACTCAGCTTCTTCACCCCACGTTCTCCTTACACTTGATTCCCATGGTGTTTCTTCACACTTGGTTGTTGTGACCTGCTAACCCAGAAGGTGCCCCTCAGAGGAGACAATGCAGTGCAAGCCCAAGCTCCCTGCAGCTGTAGGTAACTTGTCATGCCGAATGGTGGAAATAGAGATGGCTTCCTTGACACTTTCTCTCTTAACTCCTCCATATCGCCCTCACACTCTTCTGTCTGCTTTAGTTATATGTAGGTAGGGCCACAAACTCTGTGTCCAAAAGGACATTGGGTCCAGGAATGAAATCTGAGGCTTTCCTTCTTGTGAGATTTACCACACTTTACTTGTTTACATTTAAGGTCCTCCTTTTCTCATCTTCAGATGGGAAAACAAGTTGCGTATTCTAGGGTTGCACCCTCCCTCTCAATGCTATTTTCTTCTCACTCTTAATCCCTCTTTTCCAACTGTCCTTAGAGTATACAGTGTAACCAATATGATGTCATTCACAACTTATGGCAAATCTGGGATCTCAGGTGAAGAATGAAACCTTTACACACACACACACAGCATTAGCTTTGTTAGCATAATTGTTTTTAAGTACGTGATTTAGTAAGTAGGATCTTGAAAAAGTTGCTTAAATTCTCTTAAAGTTGATTTACTTGTAAAATGGTTTGTATAGCGATACCTACATTGTGGGGTCTTCAACTGAAACAAAGCCCTTGGAGATTATTGACAGACAGACACAGCTGAGGCAACAAACAGAAGGCTGGGTTCTACAGGATGGGAGCGAAACAGTTGGAGGGGAACAAAAGTCTATTAACGTCTGTTACTCAACTGATGTAAAAAGTCTCCACAGTTTTTACATGTCAAGTAATTGTGTAGTTGTTTTGAGGGGATTAACCCACTTAGATGTCAGGATATTAAGTATTATTAGTATTGTTGTTGTATCTAGATTTTTTATGTCTATTTCTGTCAAGAGTTTGAATTATCATACACCATGAATAAGCAATACTTTGTGTTAAATTAGCTCAGGAAAATATATGCCCAAGATTCAGACTAGCAGCAATGTCTTTATATGATTAAATAGACCAATGCTTCGTAAAGTAGGACAAATAAAAGGCATAATATTTAAACTGTTGCATTTTCCCAATATTGTATTATGCTCAACAAACTGGACTAAAACATTCTTAAAATGTTTTCAAAAGAATTATTCCTGCAACATTTTAGTATGTTTAAATGATATTTTGTATGAGAATGTAGGATTAGAATTTACCCTGATTCCTTGTTTAAGCATGTTTACTTTTTTTTTTTTTAAGAAAAATGTTTTTGGCAAGCAACAAATTCAGGCTGGATCATCCCAGTTTTATCCGTGATTGGGAAAAGTGTGTGCACATAAATGCTTTTGCTTGTCCCAGTATTTAGTTAAGCCATTTAGTTTATTTTAGAGCAGCTCAGATTATCGTGAATGAGACAGCATTTTATGCCATTTCTACTGCAACTGGCATTTAAGATTGCCGGATGGTTGTGAGCCTGTGAAAAACTTATCGAGAGCTTCATTTATCTGACAATTACAGCCTCTAAAACATGTGCACCGATTGGGGAAAATGAATGGTGTGCAAGAATGAAGGGGTGAGCCCTAGCTGAGAGAGACCAAGAGAAGGGTCTCTAATAGCACACTGCTCATCTACATATGCTATATTTAGAGCAATTTTAGTTCCATCTTGTGGGTTTATTTAATCTACAAATATTTTTATAGTGGCTAACACTGTGCTGAACATTAAGGGTGTGTGGTGAGCAAAACAGTGTCCCTGCTTTAGGGAACTTAATCTAGAAGCTAATTTGGAAAGGAAGAGGGTGGTACTTAGCCTGCAATGTGTGAGGAAAACATGGCTCAGCTCTCAGGTAATGGAAAAAAAAAATCACTGAGCTCTTGCTATAAGTAATAAATAAATTATTTCCAGCAGTATAGTTCACAATTTACAGTGAATATTTGTGTATATTTTACCATGATCTTCCAGGAATCTCTGTTAAACCTTGAGGAATGAGAAAATTGAGGCCAGGTGTGCAATGAATAAAGAGATATTACCTGGTAGGAAGATGAAAATTCATCCCCTAGGACACAAGAATCAAAGTGAAGGGTGGAAGCCATCCAGAAACAGAGGCTGTCTTAGAATGCTGTGAGCTGTGAGTTGTCTCATTTCCAGAGGGTGTCCAAACAGAGAGCAGATATTCAAACATCAGGGGAGCAGACACAGGTGTCTTCTTCACTATCCCTCTGGTTTTCAAACTAATACATGTTTCACAAATAACTTAAGAAGCTTAAAAAAAAAAAGAGTTGCTTGGGCTCAGCCTCAAACTAACAAAGCAGAATCTACAGCAATGTGTTCTGGGGATCAGAATTTTCATCAAACCTCTCAGATCTTTCTGATGTGAACCAAACTTTGGAACAGTTATACTGCACCAAAATTATTTTTTAACCTGTGCTTAAAGAAACACTTTAACACAGTGGATTTTAACCTAAAATTTATTTTGATTGTGGTAAGAACACAATAGGAGATTTTATCCTCTTATTAAAGTTTTTTAAAGTGCAACACAGTCTTGTAAACTATCAGCACCATGTTGTATAGCAGATCTCTAAAGCTTATATTCTGATGAGGAAACACAATAAAATGTAAAATCCATGTATAAAAACTAATATTATAATAGAATAATAATTTTCCATAACAATGGTTATCTTTGTTACATATGATTAAAACATAATCTCTTCTTTTGCATTTTCTAAATACACATGACTCAGTAAATTAATGTTACTTTCCACTAACAGGCTATGATCCACAATTTCAAAAAATATACTTTTAGACATACAAGGACGGTCCAGAAAAAGTTTAGCCATTGTTAATATAATGAGAAGAGTTTGCATGACATTGATGTAACCTGGCATCCAAGGAGAGTGGACTGGAATGCTCATATGTGAACAATGATCACTTCGTCAGTGAGGGTGATAGATGCTGCCGAGTAAGCATGTGTACTGTGTGACTGTCACATTCAAAATGACTGAGCGAGTAGAACAACGAATCTGCATCAAATTTTATGTTAAGCTTGAATGTTCCTCCACAGAAACTATTTGGATGGCTCAGAAGGCTTTGGGGGACGATGGAATGCATGCAGCACAAGTGAAGTCTGGCATGAATGCTTCAGATGGTTGAGAATCTGTTGAAAGTGACCCATATTCTGAAATGCCTGCAACAGACAGAACACCTGAGAATGTTGAATGCGTATGGGCTGCCATCAAAGATTGGCAACTGATAGTGTGAGAACTAGAAGCTGATCTGGAGATTCCAAAAACTACTGTGTCTGAGACTTTGACACAGGATCTTGGCACGAAACATGTCCTGGCAAAATCTTTTCCCTGGCTTCTGCTCCCAGAGCAGAAGGAACATTGTGCTGCAGTTGCTAATGATTTGATTCAAACTGCTACCAATGAACCAGATTTCCTCAAGAAGGCTATAACTTTGAAGGGGACTGAAGCATCATTGCCCTATATACAATGTTTCTTGTATCTTCCTCAATAAATGTCCCTGTTTTTCATATAACATGGCTGGATACTTTCTGGACAGACTGCATATGGTCTCAGGGGCTCTTGAGTTTGGGGATGGGAATCCACAGACACTATTTATACCAGAGCACTTTCTCTCTCTCTCTCTCTCTCTCTCTCTCTCTCTCTCTCTCTCTCTCAATCTCTGTGTGTGTGTGTCTGTCTCTTTCTCTCACATATAGTCATCTTTATTGTAATTCATAAATACATTAGAAATGAATATCTTTAATAAAAGACACCTAGATTCTCACAGGATCTGCTTTCTGTTCATTCAGTTATGTAATTAGAACACCCATTTTTCTTGAGAATGGTCCAAAAACCAGTAACATCTGTTTTATATGACAAGTGTTTGCCTCATTGGCATTCTGAAAGGATCTCGGGGCCTCCCAGGTCCAAGCACCATACTGTCATTACAGAACTGCCCACACTCAGCGCCTTCTGCAATTCCTTACATATTTCAATGTGCATCTGGCCAACAGCACTTTCTATTAGTCCTCTGGTTTTTAAGGTGCAGTTCTGGGGTTATGCCTAAGAATTAGCCTTTATAGCCTCCTCTGTTCCTTCAATTTACCCTAAAGGGCAGTTTTTTAAAAAAGTCAAATGTGCTCAAACTTCCAAACCATTCATGCTTATCTTCATAAAATAGTGTATTATTCACTTTACCAACTCTCTTTACCAAATAAAGGACCCAAAACATTGTCAGCTGACAAGAAGCTTCTCTTCTTTTCCCAAATTGAGATATTTGGAATCCTGAGGGAACACCAACAATGTGAATTCAGAGCCATTGTCTTCCCCACAAACTAATTTTTTTTGAATTTTATATTATGTTCTACCTAAAATTTGATATAGATAAAGTGTCTCTTGAACTAAAAAAGTTTTTAAAAACTCCTTTAGCAATAACATTTACTGCCTATTATAGACTTGGCCCTAAAGGAGGTAGTAATGATGAATGAAACACTATCTTTGCCCTCAAATTGCTTATCATATAATTGATGATCTGTGACTAATCCATGTGAAGCAAATAGTAGATAATTAAGTGCTGGGAAGATATAGTAGAATATGAGAAATATCTCAGGCCTGGGACTTAAGGCATTAGATTAAAAAATAGTGGCACACAGACAAAATATGGTGGTTACCTGAGGAAAGGGGGTGGTGTGGGGCTTAAAGGGGACCAAATGTATGGAGACGGAAGTTCATTTGACTTTGGGTAGTGAGCACGCAATGCACTGTACAGATCATTTATCTTAGAAATATACACTTGAAACCTATATGATCCTATTAACCAATGTCATCCTAATAAATTTACTTTTTAAAAAAGTAAAAAATAGTTCTCGAACTCCCACTCTGTGCCAGCCTTCGTTCTAGGCATTGGAAATATAACAATAAAGGATAAATGGCTTTTACCTTCAAGGAGCTGACCGTCTAGAGGGAAGATAGAATCAGTCTTTCTACACTCACATGTGAGGAAGACTATGACAGAAATATAGGGAACACAAGGGAAGGACCCTAAGGCAGTCACAGGGTGAGGAGAAAGGGACTTCTGACCTTGGCAATGGAAACCTGAGCTACTGGGGAGAAGATTCCTAGGCAGAAAGAGCAACGTACCAGGTGTAGAGGCTGAGGAGCAAGTGGTCTGGCTCCTGGGGGCACTACATGTAGTTCAAGAAGGCTAGGTGGTAGGGGGAATGGGAGCCCACTGACAGGGAAAGAGGTCGCAGGATACATAATAATATGTAGGGCCTTGAATAAGATGTCCGATAATTTTAACGGTATCCTGAGTACTTTGGGAGAGTCATTCAAGTGTTGCCACCAGCGAGAGGGTCAAGATGAGATGTGTACTCGAGGAAAAGCACTTGGACCTACTGGAGAAGAGATGATGAGTTGCAGGGAGTTAACATGGGATCGTGCTACAGTATTTAAGCAACAGGAAATCAGAACATAAACTGGGCCCTCGAGACAGTGTGAATAGAGCCAGTGGGTGGGAAAAAAAGAAGAAGAATAAGCTAGAATTACTACAGGACCTTGTGATTAACTTAGGTTTTAATACCAATTTTGCTACCAACTAGAAGTGATATCTTAGGTAAGTCATTTAACTTACACTGTTCCCATGTTTAAAATGAGGATATTAGTAAATAGGTTCTCTAAGTGTTATTTCCCAGCTTAAAAATGTTGTAAATTACAAAATTTTCTCATAAATATTTTACCCTGGTTATGGAGAAAGATGGGTGGTAGTAACCAAGACCAGGGCAGTCAATTGTTTGGTCCTGAAAAATGTTGGGTCATATTTTAGGTTTTTATTAATATGTGAGTGAGACCTGAAAAATGTCAAACTATGTATATTAAATTTAACGTATTAACCTTTAATGTGCCGTTTTACATACTATTACAGGTAGGAAGAAAAATAGGTTTATTTCTATTTCCTAGCTTTTTTTCCCAGAGCTCTCTGCATCCAGTCTTTTTCTGATTTCCTCATTGGAGGAAACTCATTGTCTCTTGAGCCTTGCTACACTAATACCTGATTTCATGTACTCCGATACTGTCCTCTAAAGACATGTGTTGTGGTTGTTGGATAGTTTTCAGCTCACTGTAGATATTAACACTGCTTGTCTCTGTTAGCTGACTAGTATGCTTATTTTAGGTAGCTCATTCCTTTGATGGTAAAGATTGTATGCTGAGAGATATTGAATGTCAATTTTGTAGAGAAATATTGCTTATGCTGATTCATATGCCTGGGCATTTAATTTGGTGCATTTACAGTTCAACAAAATTACTTGGTTTTTCTTTTGTGGTTCAAGGGGAAATAGATTTCTGTAGAGTTTTGACTATTATTAAAGGTTATAGGAACTAGATGCTAATAATAATAATAATAATGACTACCATTCGTCAAGTGCTTACTGTGTTCCAGAAGTTATTCCAAATTTTGAGGGTAATTATTTTTTGCACACATTTCTTATACAAGCCTTTCAGCCATTCAGGAAGGTAAGTACATCATCATTCCTATTTTTGAGATGAGGAAACCCAAGTCTGTGAACTGACCTTCCAATCTAGGTTGTTCTATTTCACTCTTTCAAAATGCTGGCTCTCCTTTATGCTCCTCCAGCTTCTCTTATTCTTCATCCCTTTTCTCTCTGCCAATGTTGCATTCTTTCTCTCACGTTGGTGTCTGGGGAAGTGGAGTTCTTGCAGTATCATAAGGAAAAGGAGTCTGCACAGCCATGAGGCAACTGGCTGCTACGACCAAATGGCCATGGAGAGAGCAGGCATGTGCACCATGCAAGTGCAGGTCATTTGGCAAAGAGAGAGAGAGAGAGAAAGAGAGAGGGAGGGAGGGCAGAAGGGAGGAAGAGAGAGAGGGGAGAGGGGAGGGTGCTTCTTTGTTCCCCTGGGGTTATATTAGTTTGGGCTTGAAAAAAACAGAAGCTTTTTCAGATTGGCTAATGAACTTCTCAAGTTTTCACAGGCTTTTTATAGGTCCACCTCCTACTTAGACTGACAGCCCTCTAAGGTCCAGCTCCTCCTCTGCCCCTCCCGCACCCCCACCCCCAGCAATCCAGTACAGGAGTGAGGAAGAGTGTCCATCCCCCCAGGCGACCAATGCTGTAATCCCCTCTTGTGTGAAGCTGTAGCTTCCTGGCTAGCAAGTAGGCTCGTGCTCCCCAGTTTATTAAACTCAATGCCTAAATCCCTTTGCTCCCCTTTCTTTTATTTATATTTAGCTAAATATTGATGGTAACACTTCCTCCCTCTCTTCTTCCAGGGTTTCCTCTTTCTCTCTCTCCTTCTTTATTAAGATAAACAAGAGCAACATGCAGTGGCATAGAACAGATTTAATAAAATAGCTATGGTGAAATCATTAAAAGGCACAATTAAAAATGTAAGGGATTTAATATATCATTTAAATGCCTTGGCTATCAGTATATATAGTGCAGATGAGGTACTACAAGTGGTTTTTTTTTGTTGTTGTTCTCTCTCTCTCTCTCTCTCTCTCTCTCTCTCTCTCTCTCTCTGCTTTTGTTTTTAGTAGTGGCCACATTGCCTGAGCCATCACCCAGCAGGTATATAATGCCTATCACACAGAGCATTAGATCGATTAACTATGATGCTGGGAATCTCAGGCTATTGACTGAGCGGGGCTGTTTTGGATAGAGCTCACGATTACAGAGTCCAACTTGGCAAAGTTTCACAAACCACTTTGACTTCTAATTTCCAACCTCTTTTATATCCTGGTCAAAATGTATTTTTTTACAGGTGTCTGATAGCAAATAGACTGTTTTCTCATCTAGATCTTACACCCAGATCCTGTAGCAAAGATCTTCATCTCTCTTCGGAGGTCATAAGAACAAGGGCTCTGATCCGGATAGGATGTGTGGTTTCCTTAGGACCAGCCTGACAATGGTCAGAATATCTGTCCCCACCCCTAGCCCTGCCACCTCCAACTAAAATTCTACCATCAGATAAGTTTGTTTGCCCTTAAGTGTACAGGGGTTGGCCTTCCTTCAAATGCAAGTATGCTAGAGATGAATGACAAAAGCCGAGAATTAATACACCTGGCCCAGGCAAGTTGTTGGTTGAACTGAAAATCCCTCTAATACAAAGTGACTGGAAGGGAGCAGTAGGTAGTGTGATGTGAGGATGCTAAGAGCAGGATCCTCAGGGCAGAAGTGCTGCCTTGCAGAAGAGACAAAATGAGAAGGAGCCCCCCCCCCCCCCATCGTAAGACTGCCCGCTCCACAGGAGGCTTATTGTGCGGGGTTGCCACTAAGTCAGGGTTTTGTTTGCTTTTTAACATAGCTTTGTTAAGACTCACATCCAACTTAGGGGAAAAGAAAAAGATCAATTCATTTATAGGACCGAGCCCCTAGAAATAGGTAATTTTACCTGGTGGTGTTGGAACGATCAGATGGTCATTATTATGCAGAAGAGAAGTATTTATAGTGGTCGAGGGTGTAGACTTTGGAGTCTGTCTTAGTCTCTTCAGGCTGCTACCACAATATACCACAGACTAGGTATCTTGTAAACAACAGAAATGCACTTCTCACAAGTGTGGAGGCTGAAAGTGTGCTATTAAGAAGCTAGTTTAGGCCCTGTCTTGCTGTGGCTCAGTGGACTGAGCATTGGCCTGCGAGCCAAGTGTCGCTGGTTTGAGTCCCAGCCAGGGCACATGACTAGGTTGCACATCATGTCCTCCGTTGGGGGCACGTGAGAGGCAACCACACAGTGATGTTTCTCTCCCTCTCTTTCTCCTTTCTCCTCTCTATAAAAATAAATAAATAAATAAATAAATAAATAGTTAATTAAAGAAAAAAAGTGAGTTAAAAAAAAAAAAAAGGAAGCTAGTTTAGTCATCAGGTGAGAGCCCTCTTCCTGCTTCTGAGCAGGGAGCTCTGTGGGGTCTCTTTTATAAGAGCACTAATCCCATTCTCAAGGGCTCTACTCTTAAAACCTAATCACCTACCAAAGGTCCTACGCACTAATACCATCACCTTTGGGGGTTAGCATTTCAACATATAAACTTTAGGAGGACACGAATATTCAGATCATAGCAGAATTCAACTGCTTAAGTTTAAAACGAAGCACTATGATAAATAGCTGTCTAACCCCTTGTTGGTGACAACCTCTCCTACCTCCGTTTCTCCATCTGTACAATGAAGGCAATAACAGAATCTCACCAGTGTAGATTTAAACAAGATTATTAATGTAAAGGGGCAGATATAATGACTAAATGACTGTTGGTTCTTACTGTTTTTATTAAACTGTTGGGTTCAGAAGGAAAGAATTCAGAAAGGTTGGCTCAAGTGGAAAATAAAACACAATTGCCCCATTGTGTAATGTGCCTCAAATTGACTAAGATGTGTTCTCTTGAAATGAGTTACGCCTAAGTGTCTTCACATGCTTCTGAAATAGGATTTTGGATCTAAATTTAAAGGACTTTTTATATACAAATACAGTCTTACATACAGCATCTTCTGCCCTCTTCTGGCTTCTCCAAGAAATTCAAGTGTATGTATAAACCAAATAGCAAGTGCATGGTTTTTATTTTATTTTCAGTGGACATCTTCAGTTCTAGATGAGAAAGATACATATGCATAAGATTTTGTATATAGATGGGAGTTACCAGAAATTTTTTAGATTTTTCAACAATTTGCTTTTGAAATGCACATTTCATTGTTCTTTTATTCAGTCCTACTCTTCCAGCACCAGCTCTATGTATCATAATTGCTAAAGAAGTAATTAAACTGTACCAAGAGTTACTGCAGAAATTAAAATCTGAGGTCTTTATAATTCATCAAATGTTTAAAATAGAACCAGCACGTGAGAACCTTTGATTACAGAAAAAGCCTGGGGCCAAAAGCTTTTCTTCTATTAGAGGCTGTATTGGATTTTAACTAATTTCCCCCAGCTCTCAAAAAATAAAGTAAAGCTTAATTCTTAAAGGTAGGGCAATTCAGGCCAACTGACTGCCGAGGACACCTCACTTTGCTCTTTTAGATGCAGTGTGGACGGAGCATCAGTTTGCTATGCCTTTGAGGGGCAGTATTTGTAGGTGTCTGCACAATCTCACATGCAGTCAGAGAAGTTATGGCATGGCAGATTTCCTGTTGGAATGCGACACCAAAACAAAACTTTGCCTGGCTGCTGTGGCTCAGTGGATTGAGTGTCGGCCTGTGAGCCAAGTGTCGCTGGTTTGATTCCTGGTCAGGGCACATGACTAGGTTGCACATCAGGTGCCCCGTTGGGGGCGTGAGTGAGAGGCAACCAAACAGTGATGTTTCTCTTCCTCTCTTTCTCCTTTCCCCTGTCTCTAAAAAGAAATAAAACAAACAAACAAATAAATTAAAAAAAAACAAACAATAAAAACAAAACAGAACTTTGGGCTGGTTAGTATAAGGGAGCCAGAGGACAGTTTCCTTTGATGAGGAGGGTCACTGTTACTGGAGATCCACTTGTTCAAAGATTGATTGCTGAGAGAGGTTGGAAAGGATTAGCCAAACTGTATGGAAGGGACAGTGAATCAGAAGTCCAGCTGTCATGAAGAGGAAAGAGGAATAAGCGACTCAGGATGAATGCAGCAAAGCATCGGTGCCCTCGGCTGCAGTGTGTCCTTCGTTTGTATACATCCAGGGTCACCAACGTTAAATAGTCATAATTCAGACTATGATTTTCCACCAATTATAAATTATTAATGTCTAGAATTTTATTTTTTCTAGGTTATACCACCCACAAAGAACTAAAAGCTTTGATAGCAAGAAACTTTGCTTAGTCATTAAAACACATTATTTTATTATTATTACTATACAAGAATAAACAGGTCCAAATAGCCTATATAATTGGGACAAAGGAGAATCATGGGAGCATTTTTTATTTTACTGAGTTTAAAACATATCAAAAGGATACAATAATTAAAAGTGTTGAAGTGACTCCAAAAGCTACAGACAGAAAAATGAAGTAGGACAGAAGTGTACGGGACAAATGCTAGCTTCTGACCAATAGAACACACATTCAGCAGGGAGAAGCAATTTTCAATGAATGTGATTGAGATAATTGCTGAAATATTCGGGAGAAAATATTAAAGCTATAAATAACATCACATACCAAAATTATTCCAGAAGGATCATAGAGTTAAATGTATTTTTAAAATGGAATTAGAAACTTGTTAAATATGCAGTGAGTGTATATATATATATATATATGTATATATATATATGCAGAGAAGGAAAACTCTGATTCCAAAAAACCTCCGCTGCCTTGCGGCATACCTCTTCAGGGGAAAGGCTAAGGGAGTAAACCCCGACAGAAAATCCGGAGCCGGAGTCCCTAAGGCGGTTTGACGTTGTAGTCAACACCGGCAACTCCTGCGGCGCACCTGAAGCCAAGCTGTATTGACTCCGTCTTTCCCTTGGATCCTTCAGCTGCGAAGAGAGGGGGGGTCTGCTGCATGGGCAACAGCAGACCCTCCATATCACCCTGCCCAGGCTCTGTAGCTTCAGCTCCACTGGAGAGGACACTCCAGCGTCATCGCAAGATGTCGATTCAACACGGGAGGAGACAGATGCCGTGTCACTCCCGAGTCGGACTTGCATAACCATTTTCGGCGGTGCAGATAGACTCTTAAGAAGCTACACCATCGTCTCTCGAGACGGACGGCTGCCGACAATATATATATGCATATTTTATTGGCATTTTACTGAAAATTAATTGTTAGAGGTATATGGTTGTGTCACTCATAGCTTTTTAGTTACAAAAAACATAAACTTCTCTAGCTATTTAAAGTACAAAGGGGTATGAGCAAATAACATCTCTAGGACAATCAGATTGCTATGACTTGAAACCAGGCTGCCAGAAAAAAGCCCAACCACTCTGTGTCATTGGAGCAGACAGAATCTCACCCCGCTAAACATGATGCCATAAGGTTTCGCTTGGATTCTGAGAGCGGGCCCAACTCTTGAACCTCTCTACCACCGCTGGGCCTGAGAGCTCCATGCTTCTTGGTATGCTGTGCTAAGAAATGGAAAGGTTCCCCACAGAGTCTCTTTCCTTACGTCTCCCTCTTCCAAGTGGAAAACTGAAGCATCGGATGGAGCCTGGGACACCGAGGCCGCGTTCTCATTGCTAAGGAGGCTGGAAAATTGAGTCAACTTAAAATCCTGTGATCTTTCTAATCCATATAGCATGCTTCATTCAGATTCATTTATTCTTTTATCATGCATTTATGGAGATCATTTTAAGCCCCAGGCACTATGTTTCTATGGTTTCACCAGGGTTGCCAAGCAGTTGTAGGTATTTGCATAGTGTTGCGCCCATGTGTTTATATAGGTTGCCAAAGGCAGGCTGCTCAGCTCAAGGTTAAGGAGTGATTCCTGAGATTCCTTATCCATATACTTTACTTCAGTAAAGATTAAATTAAGGAAAGATTGGCTTTCAGGTAACATAGAAGGTGTCGAATGCTTTTGGTAATACTAAAATCCTTCTATAGTAAGCACTTACTGAGCTACTATGTATATTTTAACTGGATCAGATGCCACGTGGTATGATTCTGTCCCTGATCTTCAGACAGAAGTGACTGGAATTGTCAGTGAACTGGTAATGAGCACCTCCTTTAGAATTTTAAAAAATGATGTCTGAAGGAGATTTGATGAAGTAATAGTCCAATAATGTTTCAAACTACCTATTATGTCCAGAGAAGTCATGCAACTCCGTCAAGTTTACAGAGCTAATTGGTTGCTGAGATGGGCCTTGCCAGCCAACAGAAATCATTAAAATAATTTATAATATTTGTCTTTTATTTCTCCAAATAACAACACATGTCTATTAGATTAATGTTAGACCCATTATGTATTCTACCTCCCACCATCTGTCTTTCTCTGAATTAATGAAATGTAAAATAGAAAAATTACAGGTTTTATAGTTAGAATCTATAATGCTTAGGGTACAGTATAAAAAGCCCTATATTAATCACATTCATTCTGGCTTATTATATAATTCTGCCTTTTTGTATTAGGGCTTAAAATTCCCCTAAATGCTGAGAGTTAAAATAAAAATTCAATCATTGGTGCCAATCTTAAATGTAATTATGTTCTTAAAAAATGACATGAGTCATGTGTAGCACCTCAGTTTTTAAGATTTATACCTTCTATCTTTCCTAACATACAAAATAGGAATTAAAGTAAAAAAACAATATGGTTATTTACTCTGGAAATGGAAATTCCTCAAGTTGCTAATGCCCAAGAGAGCATATGGGCAGAATAATAATAACAACAACAGCTAATGTGTCCATAAAAAGTCCAGCCATTGTTAATACAATGAGAACAGTTTGCAGGACATCGATGTAACCTGGCAGCCAACGAGAGTGGACTGGAATGCACATGCATGAACAATGACGACTTCACTGTCCTAGTCAGTGGGGGCAGTAGACAACGTTGAGTGAGCATGTGTACTGTGTGGCTGTTGCATTCACAATGACTGAGCAAGTAGAGCAACGAATCTGCATCAAATGTTGCATTAAGCTTGAACATTCCTCTGTAGGAACTATTCAGATGATTCAGAAGGTGGAAACTATGGGCACCTGGTGATTGTCAGCTTCATTATGACAAGGCACCCACTCATGCATCACGTCTATGCAGAGGTTTTTGGCAAAACATCAAATCACCCAGGTGACTCAGCCCTGCTGCATCCCAGATGCGGTGTCCTGTGACTTCTGGCTTATCCCAAAACTAAAATCACCTTTGAAAAGGAAGAGATTTCAGATGAGGTTCAGGAAAATGCAACGGAGCAGCTGATGGAGATTGGGAGAACTGTGTGAGGTCCCAAGGTGCCTACTTTGAAGGGGACTGAGGTGTCACTGTCCTATGTACAATATTTCTTATAGCTTGTATCTTCTTCAATAAATGTCTCTATCTTTAATATTGCAAGGCTGGATGCTTTCTGGATATAGGCTTATAAGAAATATGCCCCCTTTTTATTTTTTCTTTATGGATTTTTTCAATTACAGTTCCATTCAGTATTATTTTGTGTGAGTTTCAGGTATGTAGCATAGTGTTTAGACAATCACATACTGAAAAAGTGGTCCCGTGATATTTTAAGTATGCACCTGGCACTGTACACAGTCATTACGGTATTATTGACCATCTCACCTGTGCTGTACTTTGTATCCCCGTGACCATTTTGTGACTAGCAAATCATACTTCTTAATCCCTCCACCTTTTTCACCCAGGCCCCCAACGCCACACCCTCTGGCAACCATCAGTCTGATCTCTGTATCTGTAAGTCTGTTTCTGTTTTCTTTGTTCATTTATTTTGCTCTTTAGATTTCACATGTAAGTAAAATCATTTGCTATTTGTCTTTCTCTGTCTGACTTAATTGACTTAGCATAATACTCTCTAGGTCCATTCATGCTGTCATCACAAATGCAAAGATTTCACTCTTTTTTTACGGCCAAGTAATATTTTATTGAAACATAACCACCTTTAAAGGGTACTTTCCTAACAAACTTTTGTTTTTCTTCAACCATGTTTCCCTGACCTTTTTTTTTTTTTTTTTTTCATAATCTTCTACTCTATTTGAAGCATCATTGACTTCCTGACCAATCTAAAGGGCAAGTTTCATTTACTAAGTTATTAATGCCTTTGTGATAACTGATGCTCTTAATGACCCCTCCTTCTTGAAATTTTTCTTTTCTGGATTTTCAAAGCACCATCCTCCACAACTCTTTCCATTGGTTCTCTGGTTATTCTAACTCAATGTTTATTATGTTCTCTTCTTTCTATGTTTGCTTATTAAATGAAAAAAAAAAATCCCTGACATAGATCCGAAAACAGAGCCAGCATCCAGACTGGTACTTTACATATCAAAGAAGCTCAATAAATATTAGCTGAATAATGAAATCTAGTCTATGCCTATGGTTTCAACTATGACTTGTTAAGTAGTAAATGTGAAATCCAGAACTCTTAAGTTTTGGAGTTTCCAATCCAGATCTATGTGATGCTTTCTGTTATATACTGTTTTTTAAATTTTTTTCTTCTCATTCTTTCCTATTTGGATGATGCATTCTTTTACTGACTATCACACTCACACACGCACATACACACACACACACACACACACACACGCATGCCCATGCACACATATACCGAGGTCAGTGGGATGTTGGGCATTGGACCAGGTGCTGGGTCTATGTGGTGCCTTCATGATATTTATCCAGGTGAGGGTACCAGCTTGTTATACTGTTTTCTCTTTCTTCCTTCACCCACCATTTTATTTTTGCATACTCATGCCAATGTGTTCTTTGGAAAATATTTAACTGAACTTTTTTTTTTCCCCATTGGCTCTACACTGCATATACAAGAGAGTTCCAGCACCTTTGACATCACAGAAGGCCCCTTACAATTTGATCCCTGCCTATATGCCTAGCATCAATTCTTCCACTGTCCTATTTGTATCTTGTATTCCAGACACACCGAACTCTTTGGTACCCTCTTATCATGCAATGGCTTTGCTCATTTAAAAGTCTTTATATATATCATCTTGTTGTGATTTGGTGGGGAGCAATAGAGAACACCCCTCTTAGTTACCTGGTTCAGGTTCAATTAGGGACAGACACGAAGTAAGCTAAGTAGCAAGCTAAATGTCACCATCATCCTTACCACGTTTATGTTAGAGTTAATACTGTTAGGTGGTCATGGCCCCATAAATGTTGAAATAGACAGCTTTATACTCTCTGCTTATGAAAGACAGCATGGAAAAATTTTAAACTCATCATCTGGGGAAAGGGTCTTTTCTGCTGAGTTTATTATATGGTCCAGATAGAGAACACCAGCTCTCTGAAGGCAGGCTCGCCCTCGAATGAGAGAAGATAGCACACAGCCCAGTACTCCTCCAAAATCACCAACAGACAACACAGCCAACACTGCTCTTTGTCTCCAGTGGGAGTTAGTGAGATAGCAGAGAAAGGCTCGGCGTGATGTGGAAGTGGAGCACCTCCAAATTCGAAGCAGTTTTAAGCAAATAACAAATACGTAGCAACTATATGCTGCATTCATCAGGACTTCTTCAATTTTAAGTGGAAAGATATAAAAAGCCCCTCACTTTGCTTTAAGCCAAAGAATGGAATTGATTATCTCCCATGACTGAAAAGCACAGGCGTAGAATTTTCTTGGAGCATCATTGCGTCCAGGTGCTCAGAGTCACAGCACTTGGTCTGTGCCCATCTCCGCTTTCACTCTCCCTCAATTCCAGTTCAGGAAGCCTCTTTCCCTGCTGTGCTATGAACTATTAAGATGGCCATCAGCATCTCCAACTATCTTATGAGCTCAGCTATTCCAACGAAGAGAGCTTTCCTCTCCCAATTATTCTAAGAAAAGGTCTAAAATGAGTGTTATTGGCTAACTTAAACCTGCAAAGTAAATAATATACTTTTTTTTTTTTTTTTTAGCTAAGCAGGGTCATGTACCTCCTTGGAACTGTGGTTAGTTAGAGTCAGGGTTATCTGGAGGACTGAGATGAGAGAGGGATGTTCCACCAAAGGGATATTAGGATGCTCTTCCAGGGGAAGGAGGATCTATCTGGGCCAGGCAAAAACAACGAATGTCTATTCATGCGGTGGTCCATGGGTGATTGGAGTGAGAAACCAAGGTAGACAGGTTGTTTACTGTTAGGGACACTGAGTTTAGGTAAAATAGTCTTTTCTAGATTATGTTTATTGCTAAATTATACTTGTCCATGATTCTATTGCAGCCAGCTAGGAGATTGCACTGATTTTTTGTTAGCCTAGAAATCAGACTTCCTTGAAATAGGTGAACTGGGAAATCTCTTTTCTATACAGAAAATATTATTCCTGTGACAATTGTTGCAATAGAGGCCTGTTGGAAATGAGTCAGGAAGCAGATAGCAGAAACAGTAACCCCAGTCTCTGCTGTCAAATAAAAGGAGGGTGAATGCATCTATGTGTTTTTCTATTCTAGTTTCTCTTTGAATCACACACGCGCACACACACACACACACACTCACACACAAATGGAAGCCCACTCAAATAGGCCAAATCATCATTTCATCCAAAAATAATGAAATAAAAAAATAAATATGTCCGCTTTCAATCCAACCGAAATAAAAAAATACCCCCCCCCACATTTTAAGTTAATGGTATGTGTCAGATTGTATTGACTCACTTATGAAAGAAAAATGGCAGTATTACTCATTCTGATTCAACATATCATATTTAGAGGTCCCCTTGATATGAGAGGATCAGCAAAAATGGAGCCTTTGTGCTCAGCTGCACATTGGCAGGGATGTCTGTCAGCTTTGTCAAAGGCCGGTTGTGTGGGGTTCATTCCAGTGTGCCCCAATTTTATTTCCCTCTCTCTCTGCGTCTCTCTCTCTGTGAGTGTTTGTCTTTCTCAATGTTTGAAAAATGCAATAGAATTGTCTTCTCAGCATGGGGATATCTGCATGTGTTAAAATTACATTTTCTATTTTAAACTCATAACTCTCTTTTTAATTTAAAAAGAACATGTCAGAACATGCAGTTCCGTTTTGTTTTTTCTCCCCCCTTCTAAAACAATGGCTACTATACAAACCTGAGATTTTGAAAGAGGCAAAAACCAACCTTCAACAATGACAAAAAACCATGCAAAAGCCTTGCTGATCCTCTTTGAGTTGAAATCTCTCTTGAGATTTAATACGAAGAACTGCAGCACAAAGAAATAGCAGTGAGAACATACATTTCAGAAATAAAGGGATTCTTCTGTCTGGAAATTATTAGGAAAGGCATTAAGTCCCCTTTACCTTCGTTTCCTGGGAGATACTAAAATAACGTTTCTTAATGACTCACACCTATATGTAGTTATACTAAGTAAAAAAGTAATAGCTAACATTTTTTGAGAAATTATTTTTGTATGAGGCAATATGATTCAAATATGATTATGAATATATTTAGGAGGTACTGCTCCCTCAAAAATAATAGGCCACGCTAACCAATGAGTAGAATTGGGTTGTTAGCTTCATTTTGCAGATAAGGAAACTCAGACTGACTTAGTGTCCTTGATGACTGCTCTGGTGCACCACGCAAAGCCTCCTTAGGACTATGTGTCCAGTCTCACAGCTTTTGGAGATGTTGGCTGCTTAAGCTCATAGCTGAGGTTCACTTGGGAATTTTCTCTACCAGAGAAAGCTTCCTTGCCACAGGTACATTAACTTCCCAGAGGGCAGTTCTTTTTCTCCGACTTGTTAGTGAGGAAATATAAAGGTCCACTCCTTGCCTGAATTTGAGGCATCTCTGAAAAGCTGCCTCAACGCCAGAAGGTACTGAAAAATTAGTGGGGATGTTGTTGAAATCAGAGTCCTATTTAGTTTCTTTCTCTGATCAATCTTGTTTCCATTTGTCATGGGTGTTGATCAAAAGAACTTCTTAGTAAACTTCATACAAATCTTTGTCTGGTGGTCTATTTCGAGAAATCCCAGCCCAAGGCATGCACCCAGAAAAAGTGTCAATGAAATGTCTGATCTTCCAGTTATTTACGAGAAACACCAATAGTAATAACATGAATTGCTCTACAGAATCAATGAAGCAAAAGAGAAAATGTAAAGGCTTTACCTTTTTATACCAATTCTTAATTCATTGCTTGGTATACATAGCTATCCATAATCAGGCCTCATCAGTTAGTCTATAGCCAATTTATCCATTATATATATGCATGGAGAATAAAGTCAGCTTTTCCCCAAATGATGTTGGCTGAGAAGTAGGACCAGTGACTTTATTGGTCTTCTTCCTTGTGTTATGCGATATATAATAGGAGAATGTGTGGTCGTCAGTGCCTGAATGCCACTTTCAGTAATAGAAACGCCTTCTGGGAAAATAAGATTGGTGCCAAGACTAGAATATGGGAGCAAACTTGAAATTATTTCACTTCTATTTCAGAATGGTTTTACAAAAAAGGGAAAAGACAGGCAGCAAGACCATTTTCGGGGGCTGCCAATCACATCGAGGCATTTGAATGAAAATACCTCTATAGCTTTCTATTACCTACTTAATAGAAATCGAGCATTCTTAGATTGGCATGTCACCCTGTGTGACACAATCTAGTGCCGAATTACCTTTGTATATTATCACCCACAATGCCCCTTCATGAGCACTCCACATTTTTTTCCAAAGTGGATTTAGCTATTCCCTGAAGAGAGATTAAAAGAAGTATGTAAAATGAATTAAAAAATAAAATGGAACCAAGATAAATTAAGCCCGTTCCAGCCATTCTTTCTTGTTGATTACGACCCAAAATTCTTGACAAAATAAAATTAAAGTAAAAACAACAACAACAACAACCTAACTGAACACTTTGAAAATTAAACAACAGCAAGCAGATGGGTGAACAGAATCAAAAATTGAAGAAACACCCTGAAAAGGGATGTGTTCTTTCTCTTTAATGCCCTATTTTTTCATCACTTGGATCTGTGGAAGAAGGAGGAAAAGCAGGAAAACTTTGAAAGAACCCCTTACGTCTGTCCAGAGGCACAAGAAAAGGAGCTCCCAACACCTAAAGAATGTAGATGGATGTAAGCGAGAAGGCTCTGGAGAATGACATTCCCTAACATTGTATCTGAACCTGCGCATGCCCAGGGCTCCACAGTGAACTTCATGTGCAGGAAGCATGCAGATAAGCAAGACATCTTAGAGCACCAAAATCACTGCCTACGGAAGAAAATTAAGATAATTCAACTGTATTAAAATTTAAATGTATGCTCTGTGAAAGACACCATGAAGAAAATGAAAATACAAGCCACAGACTGAGAGAAAATGTTTTTAAATTCCGTGTATGAAATAGAAATTGCATCTAAAACATGTACAGAATTATCAAAATCCAATTGTAAGAAAACAGACAACCCAATTTAAAAAAACAAGCAGAGGATCTATACAGGCATTTTACCAAAGGAGATATTCGTTGGCAAACAAGCATATTCAAAGATGCTCAATAGCATTAGTAGATGCTTTAGTTTCTCAGGGCTGCCTTGGGAAATTGCCACAAACAACAGAAATTTTTTTCTCTCACAGTTTTGAAAGCTAGAAGTATAAAATCAAGGTCAAAAGGACCATGCTCCTATTGAAGGCTCTAGCAATGAATCTTTCCTTGACTCTTTCTAGCTTCTTATGATTGCGAGAAATCCTTGATAACATCATCATCATCATCAACACCATCGTCTTTTTAAAAAATGACAGTGCCATATTTTGGTGAGGATGCAGAGATCCTCAAACTTCTGCAAATTGCTGGTGGTAACACAAAATAGTACAGCCATCTGGAAAACCATGTGACAGTCTTTTACGTAGACAGACATACACTTATCCATCTACCTCAATTCCACACCTTTACCCAAGCGAAAAAATTATGTTCACACAGAAACCGCTACCTAAATGCTTATAGTGACATTATTCATAATTGCTCCAAAGTGAAAACAGCTCAGATGTCTTTCTAGTGATCAGTAGACAAACAAATAATGATGTATCCATGCAGTGGAATATTATTCAGCAGTAAAAAGGAATATACTATTGAGATATACACCAATATGGATGAAACTCAAATAAATTATGCTAAGTGAAAGATACCCGATTCAAAGATAGCATGCTGTATAATCCCATCGTTATGATATTCCAAAGAGGCACAATTATGAGAAATGACAACAGAAATCAAATCAGTGGTGTGAGTTGTGGGAGGGTTAGACCCAAAAAGGCAAAGGGGAATATTGGTGGTGCTCAAGCAGGTGTATATCTTGGTCATGGTGGTGGTTAACCTATGCATTTATCAAAATGTAGAAATATACATAAAATAGTAAATTTTATAGTACATAATTAAATATAATTCAACAAGTAAAATAAAAAGCTAACATCTGATATTTTGCATGGCGTGTGTTTAGGACATAAAAGTCTTTTCTTCATCCCTCATGCTTAACGAGCATCTACTCTTATTGCTAATTTGTTTGCTAATTTAAAATATTTATAATGTTCTTTTTTCTTTAAAATGCTTTAAAGAAAGCATTTCTGTCTTCCACCTCTACTCACTCCAACTTGATAAATTCATCTCATTAAGCCTTTTTCTCTGTCACAATTGCATCGTTGGTGCTGCTTCTTGCTGCTGCATCACAGGCCTAAATCTGGTCTTGTTTGACCTTCCATACTTCCTGCCATAACTGACCATCTCTTGTAACCTGAAAAAGGAAAACATCTCTCGTAACCTGAAAACAAACCTGGTGCCTTTTAACCCTTGACATGTATTCAAGAGGCTCTTTTCCTTCCTAATTTCAAGTCCCATGAAACCCCAAAACCTTGTCGCTTTCCAAGAGTTTATATCCTTGTGTTCAACAAGCTTCTCCTCCCATTGGGGCTGTTCTGCCCTGAGATAAGAAGCCGAGAAGCCGAGTCCCTTCCTCACATGACATCTTTTTATAGTTTGTTGTTGCTTTACTACTGTGAAGCATCTCTAAGTCAAGGATGCTTAACTAAAGATTTGTGACAAGGAACACTCAAAACTATAAATTGGACATTACTCATCTATTTAAGTGTCTTCCTGGCCCATATCTGAAGAAAAGTGCTGCTGCCCACAAATAGCCTGATTCCGTTCTCTTCTGTATTTTCGGTGCCCATCATCTCTCCCCTCTTCCCATTCCTCTCTCAGGAGCATAACCAGTTTCTTTTCTGGCCTCATTTTAAAAAACAAAACAAACATTTTCTCAGTTTCTCCACTAACTTTTGTTTTCTTGGTTTCTGCTGGTACCCAAATCTTCAGCATCAGCATCTACTACCCTGCTCAGCTTATCAAGACAGCTTCCCTAAGTCAGGTTCTCCCCAGGAGGGAGTTCTGTTTCAGCTCTTTTGATAGTAAAATGTACACTTTGTTACAATCTATTACAGCACATCACTAACTTGTAAACATTGATGTTTTTGTCTGTTTCTCTCACTATTCCATGAAATTGTCAAGGATGGGTTTCATCCTCTCCCCAACTCTCCCTAAACTTTAGCACAGTGGTGAGTATATAGTAAGTACAGTTGTCCCTCTCTATATCGCGGTTCACTTATCGCAGCTTCACTGTATCGTGGGATTTTAAAAATATTATATTTAATAATTTATCGTGGATTTTTTGCTATATTGCGGGATTTTGTGGTACTGCATATGTATGTTGTTAAAGTTATATAGGTTTAAGAGTGTAGAATATGTTTAAGAACATAAGTAGTGTTTATAAAAATGTGGCAAAGGCTAATGAGGGAGTGGGAAATGTTAATAAGGGACTGGGAATGGTTTATAAGTGTGTGGGGTTTATAAAGCCTTAAAATATATATAAATACTAAAATACATGTGAGGTTCCTACTTCGTGCATTTTCACCTATCACGGGGGGCGTTTAGAATGTAATACCTGCGATAAGTGAGGAAATACTGTAGTCAATAAGAAAATGAAATTGACTTAGCCAAATTGGGGCTGCTATGGTAAAGTACCATAGACTGAGTGGCTTACTGTGAAATAACAGAAAATACATGTATTGGTCTCTTGACACAGAGCTCCTAAAGCTCTTGTAATTTCCTGGGTGACAGGAGTGTCTTCGTTCTAACAAGGCCACTCTTGGTGGGCTCCTGGATGGGGGCTGGTCACCAGAAAGACCAAGCCATGATTAGAAGCGTGGGGCTTTCAGCCCCACCCCTCCCATTCTCTGGAAAAGGAAGAGGAACTGGAAATGGAATCATAGTCAGTCAGGCCTATGTGTTGAAACCTCCATAAAAATCCCAAAAGTATAGAATTTGGACAGAGAAGGAAAACTCTGACTCCAAAAAACCTCCGCTGCCTTGCGGCATACCTCTTCAGGGGAAAGGCTAAGGGAGTAAACCCCGACAGAAAATCCGGAGCCGGAGTCCCTAAGGCGGTTTGACGTTGTAGTCAACACCGGCAACTCCTGTGGCGCACCTGAAGCCAAGCTGTATTGACTCCGTCTTTCCCTTGGATCCTTCAGCTGCGAAGAGAGGGGGGGTCTGCCGCATGGGCAACAGCAGACCCTCCATATCACCCTGCCCAGGCTCTGTAGCTTCAGCTTCACTGGAGAGGACACTCCAGCGTCATCACAAGATGTCGATTCAACACGGGAGGAGACAGATACCGTGTCACTCCCGAGTCGGACTGCACAGCCATTCTCGGCGGTGCAGATAGACTCTTAAGAAGCTACACCATCGTCTCTCGAGACGGACGGCTACCGACGACGACGACGATAGAATTTGGAGAGCTTCCAGGTTAATGAACACGTGGAGGTGCTGAGAGAGCTGCGTGCCCAAAGAGGGTGTGGCAGCTCTGTGCCGCTTCCCGCATGCCTTGCCCTTTGGGTCTCTTCCATCCATCTGTTCCTGAGTTATATCCTTTTATAATAAGCTGGGAATATGCTACGCAAAATGTTCTCCGGAGTTCTGTGAGCTGCTCGAGGAAATTAATCAAACTCAAGAAGGGGGTCATGGGAACCTGCAGTCTATCGCCAGTGTATCAGAAGCACAGGTAACCTCTTGTTAAAAGCAAGAAGACTGGCCTCTCTTAGAGTGATTCTGGGCAAGTGGCGAGACTGAATGGCTTTCCTGAGCTCTCAATCTAAAGAAATATCTTTCATGACTGTCGCATTACTCCCTCTCGTCTTTGTCTCAAACAGTCTGAAGTGCAAAAAATATCCTTTAGGATTCAGTTTTCAGAAAGGGAAAATATCAAAAGTTGTCAGGAGACTTGATTAAGGTGGTATCTAAGGTTACTGGGAAACAATACTTGACTTTCTACGTAATCAAAATGACAATAGAACACTTTAAAAGTAAATATAGGAGGTAACCTGATTGTAAAGTATGATGCCTTAGTTCCATCAAAATTGAGAAGTCTTAGTTGTCCTAAATAATCAAGAAAATGAATTTTTGCTTCCAAGGTAGATTACTCAGGAAAGACAAAACAAACCAACAAACCAACAAATCATTCTGCACCCTCTTATGGAGAAACCAATGCCCTAAAAAACGGAATCACAAACTCTTAAAAATCTTATAAATGAATCTATTATATAAACCTTTGCCAGAACTAACCAATACAAATAAAATTTCTTTTTCATGAACTTTTTACAACTTTCTATATCCACTCAGGTTTTTTCTTAAACTTTCTTCCTTATGATTCTGAAACAGTCATTTTACTTTAAGACAAAGCTAATCTCTTTTTTAACCAAACCACATCTCCTAAAGTACGTTTCTCAAAATGGCAAAAATGAACATATTCACTAACAGACACAAATGTAGAGCACTTCTCTGTACCATATATATGAGACAAAAAGTATATAAACTTAAAATTATGCTTTATAACTATTATAATATATTCTATCTCACTTAAAAATTACTTAGTTATCTAACAAATATCCATTAATTACCTCAATTTAGTAGCAGCCCAAGATTTTAAATTGCCCAAAGAAGTTGGAATAATCTTCAGTCTTACATATCACACAATACAACTACTGTTGAAATAAAAATTTTCAGAATAATAATTCAATTTGCTTAAAAACAAATTTAAATTTTTATAATCTTAAACAGTAGGTAAACATAATGCTAGCTGATTTGATTAGCAAACCTTTGTTTAGAAAGAACATACTCAAATACAATAAAAACATGTACTTGCATTGTACTGATAATGCTGATAGCTCAGATAAAATATTGTTCTTTGTATTAAACCAAAAGTATTAAACTATTTTTGTTTGCTGAATTTTCACCCAAGTATATAAATGTGAATTTTTAAAATGTTTCATTTAGCTTCTATAAGAATATCTTTTTTATATTTAAATTATTTGAGATTCAATTTCTTTAATTTCTGAAATACTGGGAATGGCTAGTTATATAAATACTTCCTTATCTCTAAGCCAATCACAATAGAGTTCCTTTAATGTAAGGTAAGGGATTTACAATCTAACCGATTAGCGCTACCCAGGGGTGAGAGAATATTACATATTCACACAATTAGAGGGAAAGAGTTTTCTTAATTACAAACATATAAACATATAGACAGAAGCAGAGAGCTTATAGTTTTAATTCCAAAATTCAGTCATGAGTCAAACATAAACAAATACAACATTTACAAATCTGTTTCAAAGACCTACAGAAAAAAAAAAATAGATTCTCTGTCCTCTTTTACCCATTAGAGATAAGATCTCTGTAAAGCACCACAAATCCCTTCAGAGATCCATCCTGGAACCCAATGGGCTCAAGAGAAAAGATAGAGTCTTATCTCAGAATCTGAAGGGCAGGGTGGGCCTTTGACCATAGCCATTTCCCAGAACATGAAAGGATGGGGGAGGCTTCTTAACCATGACTGCTTTTCTGAAGCACAGCATGCAGGTGAAGTTCAACATTGTTCCAGCGCTTCTAAGTAGATACCATCATGGCCCCCATATTCTGGATGAGTAAACGGAGGCATAAAGAGGTTACATAACATGCCCAGATTTACATAGTAGCTAAGTGGCAGAGGTGGGAATCAAATTCTTCAAGTTTCAAAACACAGTTCAGGTGTTCATCAACATATGCTCTCAGAGATTATCACAAGGTTGAAGACCTTTCCTCCCTGGCCCTTTGGTGATTCCCTATAGAATAATGCTCAATATTTATGTGGTGGAAGAACAAATGAAAGAAGAGTGAGTGAGCTACAAATAGTGAAGGAAAGAAGAAAGCATGAGGCAGAAACACATAGAAAGGAATGGATGGGAAAAAATGGGACAAAGTAAATGTTCCCCTTTTTTTTTACTATTGAAAGTATATATAGTTCCTGCCTCCCCAAGACACGAAGGGTAGAAGCCCTCACTTAGACTATTTTCCCCCCATTGTCAATTCACTCCCAGGAAAGGTTTTAATAATTTAGAGACCTGCATTAATTACCTCTAAGGATGGTGAATGGGCATAATTTGACATTGCTACTAATAGAAACTAGAAAGTATTGACTAGTTCCAAAGTTTAGTCACTTGCCTGCTTGTCAATAATTATTTGACATAACTGGCTCCTCCTTGATTTGGGGCTCATTAAAAGCAGGCATTCTATTATATTCCTCTTTGCATCTTCATCAACTTACGTAGCACCTGAGACATAATACATGTCCAGTCAAACGTGTAATTGAATAGGAAAAATAAAACTTTTTACAACTACCTCTCCCCTTCAAATAAGAGGAAATGAGAATTAATTCTAGTTAATGTGATCTAGGCACAACCAAAACAGAGTGACAAAATAATATATTTGTTATAACTTCCCAGATAAAGTATGTAGTGATTTGCAGTTTGGAATCAGAATTTATAGTTTAAATTACATTATAACACACAAATACACATGCACATATATAGAAGTCACATTAAATTGAGCTGATGAAATATTTTGATGCTATTGATCTCAGCTAATCTCACATAGACTAACTATTGCACATTGAATCAAAACAAAATCCAGAGAAAAGAGTCAGCTAAGTTTTGGGGAAAAACAGACCTATTAAATATTGGTTTTATTTTTATTATTACCAATGTTAGCTGAAAAAAAGTATTCACCTAACTGTTCAAATAATTATTCTAAGTTATTCTTGATATAGTGAAATACCTTAGTTATTTCTAATTCTTATTCTGGCTACATACTATGGTACTTATTGGCTATTTCTTTCAGATTCTCAGTGAGTTAGAAGTGCTTTAGGTTTATTCTTAGAGCTTACTTCAGTGTGAATGTGAAAATAATTTGTATTTTATTCTTTGCCATAGTATTAACAGTAAATTTATAATGGTATTTAGTAGTGTTTATAATGGTAATTATAAAGCTTTATATGCATCATAATAGTTTATTTCTACTGTGGCCTGATAAAAATAGTTTAGTACAACCATTTGGCTTTTGATAAGGAAATGAGAGAGAGAGAAAGAGAGAGACAGATGGAGAGGGAGAGGGAGAGAGAGAATAATGTCTCACAGTTACTAAGCCTTAGAAACTTGACTCCTAATTCAATGATCATAATGATATAATAAGTTGCCTTATACTTGTACTTCTAAAAAATCTACAATAACAAACCAGCTTGGAATTGTTCTGGCATAAAATATATATTATGACTTTGATAGATGATGTTATTTATAACATACAGAAGCTAAGCTATCTCTACTTATTGGGGCTAGGAGGTGTAAAATTTAAAACTTATATGAAAATTATATATTGTAACCTGTGGAATCTTTCCTTATTCCCTTTTGGTCTGAAATGTCCTTCAGAAACTATTGTCTTTAGAACTTCCTGATCTACAATATCACAGACAATTCTAAATGCCTTACAGCCTTCTAGTAGAAATTATTGACCAAAATTTAGATGAGAAAATTCTATCCTACTGGCTCTTAAGAATACAGTATTGTGGTTCACTTATTGCAGCCTCAGTGTATCACGGGATTTTAAAAAATATTATATTTAATTATTCATTGCAGATTTTTCGCTATATCGCAGGACTTTGTGGTACTGTACAGTAAATACTAAAATGAATGTAAGGTAAAATCCTACTTCGCGGATTTTCACCTTTCGCGGGGGGCGGGGGGGCGCGAGGTTGTCTAGAATGTAATACCCATGATAAGTGAGGGATCACTGTAATGGGAAAGTGGCAACCATAGTACCAAAACTGACATTGGTTGAAAAGATTTTGACAGTAATCAGCTTTCGGGATTGAGGGTTTAGATACATCTTTCAGAATAAGCTGAGGACAGACAGTTGCCTAGCTAATTATCTGGGCAAAGGAAAGGCAAGTAAATGGTGTTTCAAATTCAGCTCCATAACTACACCACAGGTTGGGTAAGCAAGTCATACATAGAAGGCCTTTACTCCTCATGTCCAAAGTGCACTTCATTTGTGGTGATTAAATAGAGACCTTGAGTCATTCGAGCTATGACAAAGTCTTTTCACAAGCACTAATTTTGAAGCTGAAAGGGGTGGACAAAAGAATATAATATACCTATTCTTCTGAAAAGTGCTTTTGAAGGAGGGTGATAGGATACGCATGACAAAAGAAATGGGGGCCATTCTCTGTGCTTGGTCCCCATTATGGACACAGAGAAAAAGCCTCTATTTACATAGGTGGATACAAGAGTTTGTGTACATATGTACACAGACATGGTTCAACCATCTTTAGAGTTCGAGAAACATTTTCTTCCTAACAATTTTCTCTAAATCTTAAAGTTAAGTACTAGCATCTATAGTTTTATCAGACAACATGACAATGCCATTGATATTATTAGGGAAAGAGCCAGAAACATAATTAAGTTGTAAACACTATCTTTTCGGGAAGTGTATTGAAATAGTTATAATACAAGAAGATAAAAGTTTTCTCCCCCCGCCCCCCCGGTCCCCACTCCAAACCCTGTTGCCACATGTCAACCTATACTCTATTGTTCAGTTAGAAGTTAAAGAGAATCTCTAAGAAAACTGGACTCTCTGCTTGTCATTATTATCCTTTGATGCCAAAACCCTAGAAAAATTCCCTTAACACTCGATGAGTGCAGTTGGAATTGTTAGACCATACGTGAGGTTTATTACCTCCTTCTGTTCTTTTGGATGAAGGCGTAAATGATGTCACGCTAAATGATTTACCTACCCTGTTTCTTCTGGTGAGGAGAGGCTACAAAAAGAGATCTCACTGACAGGAGTTCCAAGAAAAAGCATGCATTACTCCTTAGAGCCTTGAAAGAGCTTGCTTAAGACAACCACCCAAGGCATGGAGTGGGTGAGAAATACACATCCTTCCAAGAACCTGAAGAGGAAAAGGAATCCAAAGATTTGAAAGTTCTAAAAGATATTCTGCACATACATAAAAGTTCCAACCACTAGTGTCATAGCTAGTTTCTTGGACTCAAGAACATATAATTCTTTCCCTTGGTGAGAAGTAAAAGTAAAAGCACCAGGACTCCAGTAGTTGAAGGCACTACTAAAAGAAAAAAAAATTTTTTAAGGCATTTTGTCTACTTCAATGTTTATTCCCCAGATCCAATGTGTAGTTTCTTTAGGTGTTTATTCTCAGAGGCAGTTTAATATATACTAGAATCCCAGAATATTTTAATACTGTTTTCTTGTAAATGTTTTCTATCAAAGAAATGTTTTACATCTTACAAGTTATAAATAGCTTTTTTTCTTTTTTTTTTTTTAATTTTTTTTATTTTGGTTTTTCAATTACAGTTGTCCCCTTTTCCCCCAATTTCTCTCCCCCACCCAACCCACCCCCTCTCCCACAATCATATCCCTCCCCGTTGTCCACGTCCATGAGTCATTTATACACGTTCCTTGACTAAACCCTTCCCTTACTTATCCCCCTTCTCTCCCTCCCCCCTCCCCCCTATTGACTGCTATTCTGCTCTTTGTTCTATTTAGTTCGTTTGTTTGTGTTGTTCTTTAGTTTCCTGTATTAGGTGATATCATATGGTATTTTTCTTTCTTTGCCTGGCTTATTTCACTAAGCATAATTCTCTCTAGAAATAGCTTTTTAAATGTTCTCAAAGCTGCTGGAACTTTTCTTAGAGTAAGTCATCACATTTACACTCTTTCTTCCTTATAGAAGGAAAAATAGGAGACCACTTAGCAACTGAAATTTGAAGGAATTGAAGGAAATTCAGAATAGGTAGGACTGTGTGTGTTAAGACCTGACCTTTTTACTCAGTGAGTGATGCTTTTAAGCTGAGTTTGTGAAGTAAGGGCAGATTTCTAGTTTCATTAGAAGCATGAACATACAGATTCCTTCGTCTAGGGTGTAGTCATTATTAGCAATGTACCCAAATATTTCTGGTTCTCTGCTTTCCATGAACATCATAGAATAGTGCTTATCCACCCTTGCAAGTTTAGGTGTGGAAATATAACTTGTTTGCATAAACAGAATATGAGTAGATAATAATATTTACCTCTTCTTGATAGAAACTTTTGAAGATAGTGTTACTTGCCATATTTTCTTGCCCATTTAAAGGTGGTTATAAAATCATCTGCTAAGGTGAAGTTTTCATCAGCTGAGACAGTGAATGACTACAATGAGTTGTGCCCTTTTGCCAACCAGCAAAGTATACACAGTGTGAGTAAGATTTTGGGGATGGCTGTTGAACAGTCACGTAAACCATGGACCTTGGATGGTTTTTATATGACAATGTAGATTCATCAGTTAAAATAAATATACCATTCTGGTGAGGGATGTTGATTAATGGGAGGCTATGCATGTGTGTAGACAGAGCATATATAGGAAATCTCTGTACTTTCCCCTCAATTTTGCTATGGACCTTAAATTGGTCTAAACAAATGAAATCTCAAAAAGCAAAACAAAGCCCTGCTTTGCCAGTATCTAGCCTCATGTGAAATTGATGAATTTATCCAAAGCAATGTCTACAGGACAAAGTACGGGTACTTTCTTTGGGCACCTATCCATGAATAATAGTAATTCATTTTAGTGACTTTTCAGGTTTTGACATGCCATATTACATAGTAGAGGCAGACGTGTGTAGGAGAGTGAGAGTCAAACTATCTAATAACGAGTCCTCCCTTTTATGGGACCAGCCTTGCTTCTCACTTAGGCCCTTTGTACTGGTACTTTTCTCTGCTTGGAATGCACTTCTCCCATATCAATGTATTGCTGGTTCTTCACCATTTGTGTATTACTAGTCCACATGTCACTCCTTGAGAACAGACTCTTTGACTACCCTATTCAAAATAGCTTCCTATACCACCACTGTCTACCACATAGCAAATTTTATTTTCTTCACAGCTCTGAAGCGATCTAAAGTGTTTTTATGTATGTTTGGTTACTAGTTTATTGGCTTTAAGGTGCCTGCCAATACAATGAAGCCTCCACGATGGGAAAGAAGCAGTCTGTCTGGTTGACTACTGTATTCACAGCCCAAAGAACAGTGTCTGGTTGGTGTAAAATAGGTTGTCATCTAACTCTTTGTCTGAATGGGCAATTAAAGACTTCTACTTCTAAAACCACAGGAAAGAAAAATTTCCCTCACCCTCTAAACAAAACAATTTGAATATTTGATATTTTCATGAGCACAATAAATCATTTACTAAATTAGGTCATAAAACAAGTTTATGCATTTAACAGGATTCAAATCAAACTAAGAATATTCTCTGATCACAATGGAATTAATATTAGAAGTCAATAACAAAAAGATATATGATATATCCTCAAATATAAATAAACCATGGACTACCAAAGAAACCAAAAGAAAAATTAAAAATGATTTTGAACAAAATTAAAATGAAACATGTATGTCAAAAAAAAAAAAAAATCTGTGAAATGCAGCTGAAGAATATTTTAGAGGCAAATTTATTGCAGGAAAAGGTTGCATTAGAAATCAATTACTTAAAATCAATGGCCTAATCTTCCATTTCAAGAAAGTAGAAAAACAAGAGCAAGTAAAACCCAGAGAAACTAAAAGAAAATAAATAATAAAAGACCAGAAATCAATAAAATGAAAGAAAACTGGCAAGGAGAAAAAAATCAATTGAATAAAAAGCTTACTTTTTGAGAAGATCAATAAAATTGATAAACCTTTATCCAGACTGATTTTTAAAAAGTGAATGCACAAATTTCCAATATCAGGGATGAGAGAGGGGTCAATCACTATAGATCATACTGATATTAAGAGGATAGTAAGAAATTATTTTAAATCAGTGAAAAAACTAATAAGGTAGAAGTTATTAAACTACAATTAGCAGGCAATCTATGCACAGGCTATTACTTTATTTAAGGCTGAGGCTGGAAGGAGAAACCATGATCAATGACATGATACATACATTAAGTCCCTGAGTTGTTATGTCTTACATATTTTCATTAATAACAACAACAAAAAATTATCTAGGACCTGAGGTATGGAGGGACCTGTGTTAGGCTGTCTCTAGGCAACAAAAAAAAGAGGTCCTTTGGAGATACATTTATGTATATGAAATAATAAAGCAATACATGTTAAGAAACTAAGTGATATAAGTTAAATAAGTACCCTTTGGATTGACGATCAGGAGTAATCATCAAGGTCCAGGCAGACTTCTTGTAGAAGTTGATTCAAATAGCTCAACTCTTATGCTAGAGCTATTTAAGCTTGCCACTGCTGGTTATATCAGAAGGTTAAATAATTTGAGAAACATTATAATGTCCAACCCTTAATAACTCATTAAAACACTAAATAAATGATCCAAGCTAATTTCAAGACATAATTAATAAAGACTTCCAGATATGGAAAAATAGAAGTTATCTTTTATACTAATAAACTAATTCAGAACACTTGTGTTGCAGACAAACCAATTTTACAATAAGCCCAGAGAGGATCATATACTATACCAAGCTCCCATTGTTAGGCTTGTCATAGTGAGCGATGTAAGGAGCAAACAGAAGCACGGTGACATGCAGTACATGGATTGTGTTTACAATAAACACAAACACTTAAATTTTCACATAAGCATTTTAAGAGACATTTGCTCATAGTGATGCTGGTGGAATCCTTTTATATCCAGTATTAACTTCTAAGAAAGAAAACATGCCCATATTAAAGTCACACATTTATCAACTGTTAATGGTAGCTGTTGACTCACTATCTCAGACCAAATTTGGGAATTTAGAATTTTTAAAATAATACAGATTTAAATGCGCCTCTTCCCCTAATCCAAACATACTGTTCAAAAACCCCATATTACCTGTGCGCTTTTAAAAGTTGAGGCGTTCTGATTCTAACATCGTGTAGGAGAGGTCTTACAGCATAAAGGGAAGGCTCACAGGCACCCTGCTTTCCTGGGATGCTTATAGGTCATGTGTCAGCTCTCTATAACCCACCACCTTTCAGGTGAGAACTAGTGACTAAATACCGAGCTTTCTCAGAGTGAGGGAGGAGACATTTAATGTTAAACAGAAATTAAATTTCCAAGAAACTGTTCTTCAACTTTAGTATAAGTATTGTTCAAGACTCTCTAGATTCTGAGGTTGCTGGATGAAGAACAATGGGCACATGAATGAGCTGTTTAAGATTATATCTCAGTCATTCTTTATCAAATACATTTCTTCAAGAACCTCTGAAGGAACGTATATATAATCCCTGTGCTTGTTGGAGGAGGTCATAGAGAGACCGTGAACTCTGGTTGACCCTTGAGATGAACTTGGTCTGTTGGAGGCTCCGCGCCCTTCCTTGTGCAGGAACAGGGACATTCATTCCGCCCATCATTCCCACAGCTGAGCCATTTCAAGGGCATAGACTTGAGAGAGTGAAGTGTTGTTGAGACCAGCTGTACAGAATAAGTGAACCCGACCCAGTTAAAACCTCTATTTAAACATTTAAATTTCTGGCATGTGGGTACAGAGATCCACTGTCCTGCAGCATCCGACTAACCTCGTAAGTAAATTCCCTTGCTTATGAAAACAGCCACCCACCAGTTTGGAGCGGCCCGCCATTCACAGGTCTCTCTTCCTTTGCCCTCCGTGTGTGTTGGGGGGGGGGGGGGGGGAGCAGTGGAGGCAATTTCAAGTTTCAACTGGGTCACTCACTAGAGTTTGAAACAATGGTGGTTATATTTTTGGTATTCCTTTTCTTTGTCAAGTATTTATTAAATGCATAATGTTCAAGGAAATTCAACATCTAGACACTTTTTAAAACGATCATCTGCGTTGCAATGATAAACTGCTATAATCTGCCATAGACTCGGTACATGCCAAAATTCCAAAAATAAAAGTTTGCATTGTTAGCATCTACATTTTAGTGCTTGGTGGTACTGTTGGCTCCAAAGCAAGTCTTGGTGGGGAAGCAATAAGCTGCCATCACATTTTCTTTCTAAATATTTTGTTTGAGTCAAAACGATCTCAGATGATTATTAATCCAGAAACAGAGAGACAGGTCTCTTGGTTTTAGTGAGTCCTGTAGCACAGATAATTCCATGAATGTACCTGTGTATAATAATCTTTAAATAGGGGTCTAATACTATTCAACTATGGGTTTACAAAAAGCAAGATCAGAACAACTATTTATAACAATAAATTAAAAACCCACTTCTTTCAGTGTCAAAGGGATTAATTCGTTCTCCTCATGGCCAACAGAGATGGAGCTAACATAGCAAGTAAAACAAGTCTATTTATGAGACGTATGTAGGTAGTACATACAGATCACATATTATGTGTCAGGAAATATGCTAAGCACATAAAAAATATTAATCCATTCCAGTCTTCACAACAATCCTGTTAGGCGTGTATTAATGTTCTTCTCGCAAGTGAAATTTTAAAAAGGCGGGGAGGAGACTGGGGGGAGGAGAGAAAGACTTGCAGAGACTAACCACCTGATATGAGGCAGAACTGAGATTTGGACTCAGGTCTGTCTGGACTCTAATCCCCAAGTTTTAGACACTATCTTATATTGGAATTTGGGCCAATTAGGGCTGGAATTTGGTGGGTAATAATTAATTGCATTTAGAGAAATAAAGGCTAATATAGTATGCTAGTTTTTACAAACATTTTACATATTAACATAGTGGAATTAATGAAAATTAGTCAAAATTCTTTATATATGTTGTCTATGTGCTACTGTTTATTAATAATGTTCAACTCCTAAATATGAATGATCCCTTTAAACTGATATTTTATAGATATGATAAAGATGAAACAGAATTATTGCTTAAACTGGAAGCCTTAAACATTATATGTATGACTTTTAATTACCTAATTTACTTACTCCCGCTTATCTGTTTTATAATTTAACCTAGTAGTAGCTCTGTTACAAATGAGAGGATAGTTAAATGCTATATTTTATAGAATAAAAATCTTAACTCCTAGAAATAACATTAGATACAAACCTAATGTTAGTCAGTGGTGCAGTTTGTGTTTTTTTCTTTCCAATATTAATAACAGATAATCTACTGGACTTATATAAAATAGTGATTTGAAAGGGATATTTGGGGGGAAAAAAAGGCAAGTTGTTCTCCCAGTTATTTGCACCTATAAATTTTGTAAAAATGCAGTATTTCAGCTTGGTATTGTATAAAAATCTGTGTTTACTAAATTAGGTTAAACGTTTGCAGTTGGTAGAATTCTTTCACCTGTATCATCTTTTGTGACATCTACTGGCAATACCTGAGATTACATTGCTCTATAATTCATTCTTATCTGCCTTCTCTAACTGTCCAATACTCATTTATTCAGATAATACCTATTTAATTCACCTTAAAGAACTCAGTGAGTATCCTTGATTAAAGAAGAGGTATTATAATATGAGATTGAGTCATAGAGAAGAAAAAATTAGCTTTTCAGAAGCTGAGGAATTATACTCTTAGCATATTATGCATATACTTTTTTTACATGGCTTGGTACTAACAATGATAGAATATTTTTCTTGAAAACTCCAACCTCATTCTATGTAATTGTTATGTATAGTAGTACTTACTATTGACGAGTATCAAGCAATCCCTCAAGTGACATTCTCCTACAATTTGATAGTTATGTGATAAAAACTGTGCATTAGAGTAAAACTGTGAAGGGATAGTCTAAATCCATATTTAAAATGAATGAACTGCACCTAGCTTCCTGCACACATCGGGGGCACGGCTACAAGGCAGAATGCATGAGCAAACTTTTTATATTACCAGGAATCCATTTATCCACAGTCCCATCAGTCAAATTCAGATACTTGTTGCCAGCTCCAAGATTTATAGGCTGAAGCTCGTTTTTGAAATTGCTTTGTATTTCCATTTAACAGCCAGGGCAGCAGCATGTTAAAAATTTGCCTTGGTCTCCTTGGAGCCTATTTATAAAGCTAATTTGTCTCCCTGGACATTTTTTCTCATTCAAATGCCAGCCCTAGGCTTCTATACCATTAACCCCCCCCACCTTCCCCCTTTTGTATCCCAAACAAAATACTGTCATAGACAATGCCTTTGCAGGACAGTGATGATTCCAATGATAGAGTCCTCCCAGGCAGGATGCAAGCCATCTCGCCTTCTGGCCGGAGATGGATACATTGCCCTCCCTGCAGACACGCAGGCACACACACACACACAGAGCGCTGGGAAGTCCACATTTACTGGACTGCATGCCGACTGCCTTGAAGAAACTGTAGCTAACCACCTTATTAGTATTCTTGCCTCCACCGTATCTCGCAGCATCAGAGGGCTGAGCGAAATGCCGTTGAACAGGGACAGACACAGCTCTGGCAATCATCTCTATGCAGGCTGCTGAATGCTGGGGGTGGGGGATGCAGCACATCAAGATTAATAACCTTGCCATAATCCGGGGCGCCCTGCAAGCAGGCATCTCTGCTGACTGACCCGCTCCTGGCTTGATGCGTCTGCCTGGGGGAGTGGGATCCGGAATCGACCTAGTCCTGGTGTTTGGGTCCCCTGATTTTGGATGTTCTTTTGATCCTGAACCGATCTGGGAAGGTAGCAGTGAGCCGAACCATCTGCAGCGCACAGCAGCTATTGGAGGTTACTGCTGACAGTTTTCATCGCTCTGGGTTGTGTGAGCGTGAGTGTTGGTGAGTGTGGGGTGCCTGCTTTTGCGTGAAAGAGAATGTGTGAGTGTCCGCCAGTGCGTGTGTTTGTGCGACAACCGTAGCAGGTACATCGTACAGTAGATTTCAACGCGTGAAATATTCTCTGGGTACTTGGGCTCACAGTCTGTAGCCCCTCCAGCGCTCACCACCCCCTTCCTTTTCCACTCCCCTCCTTCTTCTTTTTGCCTTTGATGAGTTTTTGGCTTACTTTTTGGCGAAGTCTCTTGGACACGTTTGGCTGGTGCTGGATGATCAGATAAATGGAACCTTTGAAAACTGATTATTTTTCTCCTCTGTGACTTTAAAAAGAAGAAGAAGAGAGAGTAGTGCAAGACAAGCTAGCGGATTTTAAATTTTCCTTGGTGAAATTTGAGAGTCCGTACAGAAGGTAAGCCATGGGACTGCTTATATCTCGGTCCCTGTTTCTTTGCAATGTTTGTGTTTTCCTGTCTGTTTTCAGAAATCCATACGCAGTTCCTAAGCGCCTCTTCAGGGATTGTAATGCCCAGAAGAACTCAGTGTGTGGTATTTGGGGGCTATTTTCATGCCAAGGAGATTATTTCCATTTGTATAACCAACCCCCCCATCTCTTCTCCCATTTTTATAACTCTTCTTGATCTAACATTTTCACAGTAAATTCTGCAGATATGAAATCTGAAAAAGGAAATTAATTCCAACCTTCCCCTTCTTTGAAATACTCTTCTAAATTTGAGAGGGAAAAAAAAAATCAGAAAAGCTACTGGCAGAGGCTCTGAGTTGGAGGCACAAGTGTGTGAGGGTGGGGGCTGGGGGCTGGGGGATGACCCGGACATTTATGATAACTTAATAGTAGACTTTTTTTTTTTTTTTTTTTTCCCATAGCACTTTTCTTTTTTTTTCCTTGATGAGTCAAACCTGCTCTGGAGAGTAGCAAATGCGTGAAATACAGAAACGCTGCTTCAACAGCTCTTAATTGGAGCAAATGAGAACAAAGTGGAAATTGTTTAGTATTTTGAGCGTCTCTTTTTTGCACTGATTCTCTTGCTATTGCATCTCATTAACCTTTCTGAATGTAGTGTCCCCCAATTAAGACTTGTGTCTCTTATTTTGAAACCTTGCCTTGCCCCTACGTGGTCCCTAGAGACCACATTGCTTTTAATTGTCTGTTCTTGGCTGTGAAAGCAAGCAGGCAGCATCAGGAATTCAGGTGACTTGGGTCAAACGTCTTGCCTGACTCAGTCTCTTCAGTGTTTCCTGGTGGTTAGCTTTGTAATGTTTTAAAAAATATATTTTCTTAAATTTTTTTTGCCTTTTTTCAAAATTATATGTAGATAATACTTTACCTGTTTCCATCTCGAGGTTATTTAATTAAAGCAAAATACCATTTCATTGAGATAGCAATGTTTCTGTATTTTTATTCCTCTGCATTGGCATCACTTAGCTTCTCCCAAGAGGTGAGAACACTTGTAAACATATTTCTAAAATGCTGAGGCCCCGAGTGGAAGTAATAGAGCTTCCCTCAGTCAATGCCTGTGGCATTTGGGGACTATTTTCTAATGTATATGTATGGTTTCTCTTGAAAGGTAGGGTGGTATTTCTTGGGATGCTAGCCATTTCTGAGATGTTACTGTGGACCTAGTCATGGAGGAGTTGACAGGTATGTTAGCTGAGCAGGCAGAGGAGAGCATGCCTAGGTGCTTCTCTCCAAGTCTTGATGTCTGTGTCCAGATAGGGAAATGAAACAAATGATAACAGGAGAGATTTAGTCAGAGGCATTTGCCTGGGTTAAAGCTTTATGAGAGCCTCCAAGTTGAGAGCTGTTAAACATCAGCCTGAAAACATCAATACTATTTCTTGTTTCTAAAAAGTGTTGTTCAAATTCCCTGAATTAAAAAGAGAAAAAAGATGAGTTCAAACTCTGATATTACCACAGACTATTTCTTTTGTCTATCTCATGTTTTTGTAGAGTGGTGTTAGAGACACAGGTAAAGGTGGGCAGCTGTTGAAAGATGCCCCCCCACCCCCAATTCTGTAACTGGTACTTTTCACATAGCATCTTTGGTAAAAACGCAAGGCCATGCTCCCTCCTGCCAGTGTAATTGATGATATATCTTTCTTGTCAACTATTTCTGCTCAGAATATTTTCATTTGCTCCTCATAGATTCCAGGTACATTTCCTCTGTCAAGAATGGGGATTAAAAAAAATTTTTTTTAATGACTTGAACACAGGCAAAACCCCAAGTAAACTTTTATTTTCTTTGTGGAGGAAACAACCTGAAACTCATCAAAGCTGAAGGCGAATGTAATATATAAGCAAGAAACACAGAGTTTACTATCCTAAGGAGAGTGCAGAGCCCAATACTCCAGGTGCCAATGGGTTATCTCAGGGTTTGGAGGTTCCCAGACTCTGCCAGGACAATCGCCGATCCTTAGGTTGGTCAGCTCTTCATTAATCTTCAGCCTTTGATAGCTGGTACCAGGCACAGAGGACAGTATTTTATATCATCTGTTTTGTATTAGGATTGTTCTGAAGAAAGGGGAGCCCTTTGAAAACGTTGTTCTGGAAGTTGGCAAATCAGTACCTCTTTTTATCAAGGCTGCTTAATTCTGACAGTTCCTTCTCCCATTCAGATTCTCACCCAGCGTGGGTATATTTAGACTTGTGGTATTGGTAAAATGTAATTGCACAGATTATTCTCAACACCATCTTAAAAATATAATAAGGATAACATCTTGGCTTTTGTGCATTTGAGATTTAATAATTGTAATGAGTGAATCTACCAGCAAAAGCAACATTTTACATTTTCCTTACCACTCATGTTAGGCTAATAATAGAAGTGGGCTACAGTCCAACTCAGGATTTTCTGATTACAGCTCATGCAATGGGCAAAGCATCTCCCTGGTATCTCAAGGGTTCCTGATGGTGTTTGAGTTGACTCTAACTTTGCGTCTTTATTAGCAGCTCAGGTCAGAGAATGGTAAACAGCTTTCCAACAGAACTGGCTCCACATCCAGGACTTTCTTTTGTCCTCTTAGACTTTGTTTGGTGCTGGAGAGTGTTTTGGAGTTTAACAGGGCTCATTTTTCTTGCCTAGTAAGTTCAGAAAAGGAAGGAGAAGGGGGAGGGTAGCTTTCCATTTCAGTAGAGGTCATGAGTCATAGTTGTCAAAGAAGAGGCTGAAGTTCCCAGAAGAAATAAGTGCAGAGTTACAATTTTAAAAGAATGAATTGGGAAAGGGTTGCTTTGAATTTATATTTGGAGAATAAAGGAAATTCCAATTCCTTCTCTATTTAGTGCCAGTCAGTTGGCCAGCCTTTCTATGGGTCTTGGCTCAAGTGAGCCAACCAGGCCCAACATTCTCCATGTTTCTATGTTATTAAGACCCAGGACACTTAACAAATGAAGGCCCCTTTCCTTCTGTAACAAACAGAGCTGACAGCTGGAAAGTCAGCTACTGAGACTCTTTCAAGGAAACCAGAAAGATCCCACAGTAAGTTGAGCAGGAAGGAGTTCTTGGAGCTCTGGCCCTGGGGGTGAGTGAGGACCTGGTGGACTGAGCTTGAAGTTTTGATTGCTGAATCATTACAACGGCCTGGAGCTCTGTATCAGCTCCAGGAACTGATGCTGACATTGGGGCCAATGCTAACACCAGCCTCTAGCAGGAAATGCAGACTCTTGGAATGAAGGAGATACCCTGTCTGGTGGCAGAGTATACACACACTTATACTCCGTGCATTCTTGCTATTGGTCTTATCACTTAAAAACACCACCTCTCAGTGCCCTGATAAATTATAAAAGAAAAGATAAAGTAATTGATGCACAAACAGGACAGGGGCTTTGCAATTGACTAAATCATTTAACTCAGTTATTTGTATTGCCTTTTTGGACCACTCAGCAGTTACAGCTAAGATGGAGGGAGGAAAGAGGCTGGGGTAGAATCCTGAGAAGGAAAACCCTGGACTGAGGGTCAGAAGGCATCAGGCAAGCATTGATAGTATTCTTTAAAGGTCAGTAAGTCACGCATAATCTCAAAACCCCGCTTTTCTCATAGTGTTTTCATAGTGTTGTTATGAGAATTACTATGACATATTGCAGGGTAAAAATGATCTGTAATTATACATCGCTGTAGAAATGTAAGGGGTTAAGGTGTTATAGTAATGATGACTTCATATTCCGTTCAAGACTCTACAAAATGATTTCTCCAATATGATTTCAAATTAAATATATGAAGCAGAACTGGTCTCTTCTTCATGATGAGTGATCAAACTTTGCAATGTTATCATTTCACTCTTTTCCCACCTGTGATGACTATACCTCTTCTCAGTAATCGTTGCAGTACATTCTTAATTACTTGTGTGTTTGTAGTACACACACATGCACATGCATGCACATGCATGTGCATGTGAGATGGATGCATGTGCAAGTAATTGATCGATCTATAAGAGGTATAGCTTTAGGACCTGAATTCATTGGCATTGGGTATCCAGAAAGAACAGGAAAGACATGGACACTGGACTTTTACTGTGGGAATACACACATTTTTACAGTTTGTAGGCTTCAGAAAAAACTCCAGTTCACAGTGAAGCTATTGACTAGAATTTGAGTTGGATTTGGACATCGTATGCCTAAGGTATTTATAATAGAATAGGTCATGATGCTTGTCACTCTGAGTTGCATTTTTGAGACAGACAGACCAGGATTAGAAGGTTGGGTTGAAGATCATGATGGCAAGAGAATGTGTTACTGGTGAGCACTAACTTTGGAGTTGGACAGACTTGGGGTCAGATACCTGTTCTCTGGGAGACTTAGTTTATCAAGTATGTGAGTTAGGGACAATCAGTTATTCAGAGGGCCTTTGTTGTAAATAAATAAATGTTAATACACATAGTACTAGGTAAAACCCTTGACAAAGCTAGAACTCGACAGATAATTCACATCTTTTTTTCCCTCCTCTTCCCCTGGCTTAAGAATTAGAAAGACAGCCCCAATTTAGTCAATGTATTTATGTAACTTATACAGAGCTAAATAAAACTGGAGAGAGAGAAAGCTATATTTCTGCAAATGAGCTCATTTCATGCACTATGGTTTCATCAGGTCTCTTCTCAGAGCAACCAAGTGCCCTTTCCAGATGTCACTTCACTTATGCTCACAACTTCCAAAATGATACTGAATGTAAGTAGCGAGAATCATGTGCATCCATCCATATGTGGTTGCAGAAACCATTCAGATGTCAGTACGCGGTGTTAACATTGCTCTTTATCTAGCATCTCATTTTGTTTATGGTCAAAGAAAGGATGCATATTTATGAAGCAGCTACCAGGTACAAGCACTGTGATCATCCCTGTGGGGAATATAGAAAGACTCTCTCCGCTCATGTCTCTTTGCTGCCATTCCTGCATTTGGACCGGACATGCTGCAGGCCTCAAGGGTGCTCCTTGAAATTTGGACTTGATAGTTAAACTCAATTCAGATTCCTCTGCAAGATTCTGACCTATGTGGGGCTGTGCCATTGAATCCGACCTTTACTTAGTTCAGGAACATAGTGCAAAAGATGTAAAAATCCTTGTTCCTATTAATGTAGCTGAGCTGAGCTGTCAGTGATGAGTTCAATTCTGCTTTGCTAACTCTGCATGGCTGGTACCACTTGATCCAGGTATTTCTGTCCTGCAAAGTCAGCCTTTCCCTGTGTACAAAGGGGGCATAGTTTTGTATGGCTTGCTAAGGAAGAAGACAATATACATGTTCTATGCATTTAAAGGCCCCATTTCTTAAAATACAAATCTAGTAGAGTAAGAAAGGTTCACTGGCCTCTACCATAGCCTCAAGCATCAGGATTTGTGGTTAGAGCCCTGAACTGAACTAAAGAAATTCCCTATGTAATATACTGCCGATTATTGCCAGCACATAGCGAGGCAGTTACAAATTATTATTAATTCCCTCATAGAGTCAACAAATGTGTTCTGTGTGCCAGGCATTGTGCTAGGTAGGTTAGATTATTTACTTACACTTCTCAAAAAGAAAAGGATATGATAATATTATTTCCATATTACAGATGAGGCAAAAAGTGATTCATTCCTTGGTCTAAAATTCTGATGTACTACTTCAGAGCTCATGTATATTCTTCTATACTATGGTTCTTTCTTTACTTTTAGGTTGCAAACCCTCTGCCTCTGCACATAATTCCTTGAATATAGACAGTCCAGAGTAAGCCTTCTCTAAATGCAAATCGAGTGATCTTGTTCTTATAACATGACTCACTCTATCAGTGGGAAGATACAGTCTCAGTGTCTCCAAGGAATCTCTGAAGGGTCACCTCTCTGAACCAATGGGTTCCTGATATGGTACATCATCAGTGTCACATGTCTGTGCTCTTTGAGGCATCCATAGCTTGAGTTAGAGCTCTACTTAATTTTGACAATTACCTCTCTTAATGGAATATTTGCCATCATGTGGAATATTGGCAATGGTATAAAAGCACTACAGTTAAAGGACTTGGAATAAAGTAAAAACAAAAGAAATAATGGTCTTCTCTGTACCGTTAAATAGTAGGTAACATTGGGCAGTATTTGTCGTATGCACTTTATGAGCAGTCTCTCTTAATATGTTTATGTACTCATTAGTTATGTAACTTTGTGCAGATTATTTTAATACCACATCTCTTTATCTTGCCTTGCAGAATTGTTGTAAAAACATGAAGCAAAAAACAATATTTGTAAGGGACTTAGAAAATAGATTGGATTTTATTTGATGATAAAAAAAGACATGCAATTATAATGATTATATTTATTTACCTATAATAATATTAGTAGTAATATTAGTAATTAGTAGTAGTATTAATTATGATAATATAGCAATCCCAGTTTGCCTATAAACCTTGTACTCCATAGTGCCAGAGGTTATAAATTATCACTTCATATGAATAAACACAAAACCATATATCCATGTCTGTCTGGCCATAAAAAATATGAAGGAGAAGAGGAAAATTATCTTTTAGCAATATTGATGTCAGTGGGGAACATGTTGATGCATAAAGAGTGATTTTGTGCAGAGCATTCAAGGAGACTAAAGAGACAAAGAGAACCAAGTGTGAATTCCACGAGCTGAGGAATATTTTCTAAAGTTAGATCCTAAAATGCTGTGAGCTTGGGGATACAGCTCACTACTTGACTCTAAACAGAAAAAAAGTCACATTTTGAAAGCATTCTGGACAGAAAGAAGAGGTAGCAATCTTCCCTTGACTTGACCATCAAAGAAAAAAGAAAAAAGTAACTACCTTTTCTTTCATCTCTGTAAATTTTTCTAGCTTTTGTACATAATATAGATATTCCAGTGATTTTTTACAACAGTTGTTGGTGTTCTAGCTGTTGCTTTATATACAAGCAAATAAGTTAGCTTTAAAAAAATAATTTGTTTGTTTGTTAGTTTATTTTTAGAGACAGGGGAAAGGAGAAAGAGAGGGAGAGAAACATCACTGTGTGGTTGCCTCTCACTCGTGCCCCCAACTGGGGACCTGACATGAAACTTAGTTATGTGCCCTGACTGGGAATTGAACCAGTGACACTTGGCTTGCAGGCCAATGCTCAATCCACTGAGCCACACCAGCCAGGGTTAATAAATTAGCTTTTTAAATATTTGATGGGTAAGACATTCCATGATGGGAGATTTAAATCCTTTATGTAGAATCTTTTGATTTTAATATTCATGTTGTAAGTTACAAGTCACAGAAGCAAGGACCAAGTAAACACAGTGATCAGAGCCTACTTTCTTTGGACATGTATGATTGGAGTTAAAACTTGTGACCATATTTACCTGGAAACAAGAAATAAGTGTTTCAGTAAAGAAAAGTTTTCCACATGAATGGAGACAAATGTTTGAATAACCGAGTTAAAATAATTGTGAAATGCAAGTATTTTGAACAAAGGCAAACTCTTTCCTGAAAACAAGCAAAAAATTAGTAACACACACTGAATGGATTTGCTAATTTTTTTTTTTTTTCTGTTGGAGACATTCACTATAAATAGTGATGGTAAACTCCATACTGTATCTACACAGGAAAAAAAAAACCTCCACTCATCCTTCTTCACAAGGAAAGCAATGTTTATATGTGACCTCTGCTTGGGATCTTTCACAGACCAATGAACCTGGATTACTATTAAATAGTAAACATTCTATTAATGAACCTGTTCTGAGTACAGTGCCCATAGTAACAGCATATATAGAAATAGTCTTACATTTTTTTCTCATGGCTGCAGATACTTTCAGGAACTGGAGTCTGTCCCACTCACAGATAGCTGAGTTCTTCCTGGGTTTATCTGGTCCACGCTTCCTCCCTTAATCTCCTCCCCTTCCTTGACCAGCCTTGCATTTGGGCGGTGATTCTCCTGGATGTGTCTTTGCCACTCCAAGTTTCATTTTCATTTTTCCCACCACTGTAGGCACTACCGCATTTTTTCCCCTAAGCTTTAATTAGATGGAATTTGATTCTACCTACCTGGTATATTTTCTTTTTGTTTTCTTCAAAACTCATTTGACTGGATCTAAGTCAAGATTGCATTTGTATAAGTAAATCAGAGTCCTCAACAAATCCTCTTGTGAGAACCAATATGTTCTTTTGGTTCTGTGTGTGGCCATTTTATTCTACATGTGTTTATTGAATACCCATTATGTTCACTATTATATCAGTTATAGTGTGGAACAGAAAGTTGTAAGCAATGCAACTTATTCCCCCTAAATATGTTAGTATATTGCTGCTGATGTTACATTGGCAAAGGAGAAATTGGCTTGGTAAATAAATAGGCAGGACAGTGTTCAGAACCAAAACATGATGAAGTCAGTATACGATTTAGAGAATGGAGTTATCACAGGGGAGTTTGTGGTTGGGAAATTTTAGGGAAGGAAGTGAAACTTGACTTTGGTCCTAAGTATAATATAATACAACAATAATATCTCTGAGAGGGAATGGAAGACATTAGGTTTCTGCATATCAGTGTGAAAAAAGAAGTGCATCAACAAGTAGTTGGTGGGTAAGAATAATATAAGATGGGCTCTATAGAAGGCCTTGAAAAAGATCACAAATTTCACACAATAACTACCATGTATTTAACGTGATATTCCAGGTGGTATGCTAGAAACTTCACCGTTGTGACAAGGAAGCATTAGTCTCAGGATACAGGTGAGGAAGTTGAACCTGAGACAACTTGTGATTTGCTCAAGGTTGTAAGTCATTTCATGCGCACGTGGTGTATGCCTAGGTGCATCTGTCTACAGAACCCAGGTGACTTGATTTCTCCCCATTCTGAGCTTTATCCTTTCAAACACTTAAACCTATACACAGTGTTCTCCATTTTTTCCTATTGCCTTTTACATTTTTCTATGCTCTTTGGGGTGAAAATTGTTTTCTGTTTTGCTGTAACATATTTTAACTTCAACAAGTTTCCTGGAATTCTTTCTTCCAATGAGCTCCAAAGAATTTGGGGAAAATGATAGATGTAAAGACTCATCTGCTTAGTGTCCTCACTCCCTGTTCCATGAGTGGGTCCCTTTTCTCTTCAGTTTTCTGGAAGGGGAGCTAAAACTGTATACAGATGGTCTGTCGGCCAGGCAGATGGCTCCAACCTCTCTAACGGTATGTTCTAGAGGGAAACATCTATGAACTGCCAGCTCAGAATGGAATGGCACTTAAAACACCCATGAGGAGTTGCTAGAAAGCCTGTTCTCTGACCTTTTAGACTTCAGCCCAGTTATTCAGTTTGCAGTTCTTAGAGATACAAGAGAGACCTTTTCTGCTGTGGCTAGATGGCAGTCTCTGTTAGCCAGAGGTATGAGAGTTCCAAATAATAAATTGCTATATTTGCCAGGAAGCTTCATAGGGTGCACTTTTTTCTTGGCTTAGGGTCTAGATTCAAAGTAAGGATCCAAGAAAAGCAAAAGGCAGATTATTTTAAGTTAGTCAGCTCTAATTCTGACCATGTCATCTACTTGATCAAGCGGCAGAGGGTTTTGTCCATCAAGAAGAAGCCACTCAGATCGATTCTTTAGTGATTACTGTCTGCCTCTCTGGGACAGTGCAGAGTCACCCGATGGACTTCTGTTTAAATAGCATCTGACTCACTCGTGCTGATGAGAACAGAGCTAGGAGATTCAGAAACGGAAAAAGAACTAATTTCCTTTCCTTGTCTTGGCCTGAGTACGGTTCCAGAAAAACCTGTCGTCCTCAATATCAATTTTACTCACCCAACCACCTCTCCTAGTGGTTAGTGATTTTGAGGGCCCAGGATATAAAGGGAACCTTTCCCTGCTCCTGGCATTCTTTTTCCTTAGCTTTCTTACCAAGTGAAGACCACAGGAGATGGAAAAAAAAAAAAAAAGTCAGTGTCAGGCAACAGCTGCAATTTCTGACATTTACTCAGACTTGCATCTAACCTGCTAACTTGCTAAGACTTGCTGGCTTCTTGCTTTTCAGCATTTTATACCTTTACCTTCACACTCCAGTCCCAAGTCTTTTAACATCTATGTCAGGCACTTTTCTTTTTTTGGTGACATCTTTGATTGCTTTCAAATCTGCACCCTTTGTTCTAGTCTCAGTTGTACACATTTACAGTTTTAAGCTGTCTAGAGCTTCGGAGGACAGGCATTGGTGCTGCTAGCCCCAGCTTGCAATGTTGAGTTGAAATATTCGACTCTCCAGCTAGAATTAGGAGCAAATACTGCCCGTGCATGCGTGAGTCTAGGTCTTCCCAGTCTGTAAACCCTGGTTATAGATCTGACAACTCCCTCATTTCTCTGTCATTTGATATAAACATCTTTTAAAAAGGACAATGATCTTATCTGTCAGACTGGGACCATGTTAACAGCTAACTTTTATCCAGCATTGACTAGGTGGCTAGAACTTTACACTCATTATCAAAAATTTGATCCTCTCCCGTGGGGGGAAAAAAAGAGGGAGAGATTATACAGTTTTAAAAATAGAAACATTTAAACTCAAAGAGGTTAAATAAATGGCCAAGATCATGAAGTAGAGGTCTGGATCAATCAAGCCCATGTTTGAGAATGCAGAATGATGCCTCCTAAGTCCTTTTTAAAAAATACCTTCATCACAGGGAATATGTAGGATTTTGTGTTTGGGTAAGTGAAAATAAACAGCTTTGTAAACTTGAAACCTCTATATAAATATTAATTGTTGTTATGTTCTATCCTAAAATTATTTATGGATACACTGCATATATTTATGTAGCTCAGTATAACAAATAGCTGATTAAGAGGCAATCATTTTTCAATTTTAAAGCAGAAATATTGTGGATACTTATGAAACAGCTCTCCAAAAACAGCTACTGGCAGCAGCCTGGGGAGTGTGGTGAAATATGGTAGAACCTGACTAACTTACACTAATGAGTTGGAGACCCATTACAAAGGATCACATTTGTCTAATTAGGGCAGGTATAACATAGAGAATATACGAAGGAAGCAAAGCAGACAGGAAGGAAAAAAAAAACTTTAAGTAAGCTTAAAAGATGTTTATAACACACACCACACACACACCCAACTTTAAAATAGGTAAAGTTAAAATTATCACAAAATATACAAATACCTGTATAATGTGAATTTATGCATATATATGGATTACTAAGTTTCCCCCCCACCCCTACCACCCTTTCTCTCTCTTATAGGGGAAATAATAATGAATGGAAGTTAATTGTTCTGAGGTTCCACCCCCCCAAGAAAAACCCAACTATGTTGTATTTCTATTGAATCCAAATTTTTTGTAACAGTTGGAACATCATTGTATAGTAGATTGTAGTGTTATATTTAAATTTTATTACATGCTTGGAAAGCTGTCTTGCTATCCTCAACACATTGATAGTTATTATCCCCTTGGAATCTTGCCAGTTATCTAGTACATTTTTCTTAGAAGTCATTCTTCACAGATTCTCAGGGAGCAGGAAACTTTCTCCAAATTCTCTCAACAAACTTATTCGGGGGACAAAAATAAAAGGCAAGCTATGTACCAAACTCATTGGGAAACTAAAACTCCATGTTTTAGAGCTCGAGGAACAATACACGTTTTAAAAATTAAATATAGACAAATTTTCACAGGATTGTAAATGTCTCAAACTAGGCCTTAGTAAAATTTATAATTGGAAAGTAGGTAATTGTTTACTTACATGTTTCATTTGTTTCTATTAATTATTGTATATTCTATGCCAGCAACAGGGATGCACATAGATCTTGTTTAATTCTTAAGTATCAAAAAAATGCAGTTAATATTACTATTATGTTTAATTTACACATGAGGAAATGAGGCTTAGTGAGTTTAAGTAACTTCCAAATGATAATACGTATATCTAATAATGGTCAGAGGTAGGATATGAGAAAATACAGGATCTGTATTAAAGAAACTTGTAGTCTACCAAACATATTGTCACATTCATGGTATGTTTTATACTAAAATCATGACTTACAAGCCTAAATCTGCATAAATAAAATAAGGGCCTACTCTAATTTCCTGCATTCTCTTTTCTATTTCTAAATTTTTCTTCATTCCTGGGCTTTTATTAGACCTTCAACACAATGCTATTTTTGCTTTAGCTTTAATTTTGTTCCTTCTGGGTTCCTTTGCTTTTTACCTTGTACCTAGAATTTTACTTATTAAATTTCAAACACCCTTTTGGTGCATATTTAGTCTAGCAAGAATGCAATTTCCTTACCTCTTAGTAAGAAAAATTATCACAGGTGTTCTCATTTCTCCACTATAAAGAGACAGATATGGCCACAAAATCCATATCTTTTACATATCCTGGTATGTACATTCTTTTGCCATGTGATTTCCATGAAGTGGAGTCTGTTTTCTTGCATCTGGACTGGCTTTGTGACTTTGCTTTGATAGAATGTGGGAGAAATGATGTTTTGTACCTAAAAGAATAGGCCTTAGGAAGCCTGTAGTTTCTACTTTCCTCCCTTGGAGAGCTCTCTGAGGGCACCGTGAAAGGAAATCCATCTAGCCTACTGGAAATCACATGGAGAAAAACTGACCCACCACTTCCTCCCTTCTTTCCATATCATGTCATCGAAGGTCAGGTGCCAGACCTGAGACCAAGTCTCCCTTAAGATGATTCTTGAGCTAAAGGTAGCTGCATAAGTGAATTGAGTGGGAGGAACAGAGTAGCTGCCCATCCAATACAGAGAATAGTTAGATACAAGAAGGAACAGGGTTGGGAATCTGAGTAAAAAAGCTGAAAGGGTTGAGAAGTATAGATTGGTGGTTACAACACAGTCATGGGGGTGTCAGGTACACACCGGGATAGAGTCAATAACATTTTAATGACTATGTATGGTGCCAGGCAGGCACTAGAAATATAGGGTGAATACTTTGTAAGGTATATGATTGTCTAACCACTATACTGTACACTTGAAACTAATACAAAATAATATTGAAGGTAATCTAACTTAAACTTTTAAAAAGATCTTTAAGTCCCAATGTATTGAGATGGTTTATTACACAGCAATAACCAGAACAGGGTTACCCATTATGCAAGCATTATTCATTTCTAAGCTTTAAATTGGGGTTGGAATGGATTTGTGAGTTTCCCATGTTGTTATCTTCTTGTGTCTTCTTGAAGAAGAGTAATTTGGTTCAGTGCATATAGACCTCTGAACTGCAGAGTTGCTTATATAAAAATTCTGGACTTCGCTAGTTGGCAACTTGACACTCACTCATTTAGCTTCATTCTTTAATGTTGTTTTTGAGTATTCATTCATTCAACAAAGAAATGTTTAGAACCTACTCGGTGTTGTTCCCTGGTATAGATAATGTCATTTTCATTATGAACACCTTCAAAATAGACAGGAAGTGAATTTCCCCCAAGTATCTAAGATATTGGGTTTTACACATGCCCACACACTGTGCATCTTTTCTTGCTCAGGTTTTTATTTGAAGAAAGAAAAAAATTACATTCTTTGAACCATACTATAAAATAATAATTTGTATGTTTTATTCACATAGAATACTATTTCATTCTCCCAGTAACTCTTTGAGAAAAGTATTATTTTTTCATTTTACAGGTGGGAATGGTGAGGATTAAAAGACTAAGTGAAAGGTTTGACATTATGCAACTCCAAATTCACTTCTCTCACCCATCCTGCATCTGATCTCCAACCAGGACTAGGATGCCAGCCCCAGGGATTCTATTCCATCTTCTGTTCCTCTTTCCTCGTTCTCCATTCGTCCCTCCGGCAGCCTCTTCTAACCGTAGCCTGTCCCTTAACTGACTGATAGCTGGAATTCTCCTGCGTTATGTATGGCTTTGGGCCCTTTGGGCAAAGGCAGAATTTTGTTTGCTGGATACCAAAACCACTTGCTGTCTCTGGAGCGTGTCTTACAATGTCCTTCGTTTGGTGACATGGGTATTGCTTTGCATTTATGGTCTAATTTTTTCCAGAATTAAAGTGTCAGGAGAGTAAACTCTGGGTAGAAGGGATTTTCTCATTAACACTTCATGAGTTATTTGGGGGGATATACAGAATATTTTTTGTGCAGTATCTTCTTAGAACATGGGAAAAAAGAGATAGGGTAAACTGAAGGTTGCATGCTAATCTTACCTTCTGCTGGTCCTGTGGTGTAGCTTTCTGCCAGACTGAAAATGAAAGTTGTAAAAATTAACTTAAATTACATTCCCCATACCAACAAGATGTTTCAATATTCTTTTTCTTCTTCCCATTCCTAGGTTTAATTTTTTTTTTCCCTTCTAAAATCTTATTACCTTGCAGGAGCTTACACAGCCAATGTCTTTGTCCATAAACCAGTTGGTTAATTCAGACCAACTGGTAACCACTCACTGATCCCTGTAACCTAGAAGATTACAGGGCTCATGTTCAACTTTTTAGAAGTCCTGGTTCAATGGGGAGCTGCCATATAAAGGCATTACTCGTTATTACTAATTTTTTCCCCTTCAAAGCCACCTTGCGCTGTAGCTACTGGCCTATTTTTATAAATCTTCCACAGCATTAGGGTTTACAAAATTCTCTCTCATCTATGGGATTGGCTCTTGCCCTGCTCATAACAGACTCTGCTCTGAGGTTCCTCTTAACAACCCTGTGGTGTATTTCACACTGTAGTCACAAGTGCCCATAATATATACTCAGAGAACAAAGGACAATGCAGGCTCATTCTGCTAAATCTGTTATCTTTTCACTAATTGGTTTCTTCTAGGCCTTAGTTATTTTTAGGGTCGGTCATCCAAGTCAGGATTGATATTGTAAGGTTGATATATGCTTATGTAGAATCAAAAAGTCATATGTTGAACTAGAAAGAGCTCTGACTTGAAATTAGAAATTTAAGTTCTACTATTTCCTAGCCCCACAACCTTGGGCAAGTCACTTGCACTCTCTGAAATCAGCTTTAGTCTTTTGTAGAACAGGCATTATACCTGCCTCCATAGCCTTTGCTGCCATGCAGACATTCTGCACATTTAAGGTATTGCAGTTGTGAGGTAGCATTTTGAAGATAGATAAACTGTTTCAAATTATACAGTGTATGAATCCCATGTTTGGTTCCTAGCAAGAAAGAAGTAGTGCAGAGAGAACAGTGTGCAACAGTGTCTTGAAATCTCCACTCAAAAAAATGCTCTTATTTATATGAAATTAGCAATTTTTTGACATTAATAGTCAGTATAAAAATTGCAAATAAACTGATACATTTATATATTATTGGTGCAGTTTATATTGGTATAGCACTTTAAGAAACTAATTTAACTTTACATATAGTAGGCCATAGACTTGTTCATTTGCTTTGATCCCATTCTAGAAATCTAACCCAAGGAAATATGAAAAATGAAAATTGTGTAAATATGCTAAAAATTGTTAACAACAGTTTTAAAAAGTCATCAACCTACATGTTAAAAGCATATGGGTAAAATAATTATGCATAAATATAAGACAGCTAATAAAATTTATAACCTGGAAGACTTTGTGCAATGATAATTTTATAAAGGAAAAATGCATGCATATGTAACTTTGAAAGAAAGTAAGAGTATAATGAGATACTTATCATGGTTGTATTATAAGGAGGTTTTTTAAACTTCTATGAGTGGTTTTACTTCTTAGGACAGATGTTTATATACCAGTTAATATAACTCCTGGCTGCAAACAATAATAATCTGACTCCAGAAGCCTAAATGAATTGCAGTTCATTTTCCCCACTTAACAGGAAGTACAGAAATTATAGAGCGTGGTTCTATGACATAATAGTTTCAAGATCAGAGATTCTGTTGGTCTTTACTTCTTGATTGCCAGATAATTGTTGAAGTTCTCACCGTCTGGTCTGGATTCAAGGCTGAAAGAATGAAGAAGTGGGAAGACACAAGATAACCTGAAATAGAGGCTTGGAATATCATGTGAGAGGTAGAAAGTAAAGAAAAGAGAACTGGAAATAACTTTGGGGTAATGGATAAGCCTTATCTCCCACAACGGTCAGCAATGGCGCAGGGTACTGGGCAGTCCCAGTGGGAAGATTCCCATAGGTCTTGTTTCCAGAGGAAGTCCTAGATTCTCATGTGTGTTTCTATCTTAGCCACTTTTTCTAGTGATCACTGCTTTTCTTCCACTTTGCCTCTGCCTTTCACCTCCGTCTATGAGACTGACACAAAGAAAGTATAATGGTGGGGAAGAGAAGCAAGTCTGAGTTTCCATCCTTTAGTTGGGATGCTTGACTCTGATCAAAAGACTCATCCGTTCACTGGCACATTCATCAGTAGTCCTGGAAAAAGTTATCAAATACAGCTGACATGGTTCTAAATTCCCATGCAGCTCCAATGTTGAGTTTCTCCAGTCTTATGTATCAAATAGTTTTCAAAACAGAAGCGAGAGAGCTCTTCCTTCCCCCTCTGCCTCTGAGAATACTGACTCTTGATGACTTATTATCTCAGCATTATCATACAAATTAGTTGACTAGCCTCTAGCCATTAGATACTATCTTTGCACTACCTAGTCTCTTAGATTATACTTTTTCATATGCAGTGTATTACTGTCCTGATAGTTGTCACTTGATTTCCAATGGAAAATTTTACATAGTTATTTCAATGCCGATAAAAGAAAAAATAGAAAATGAGGAGGAGGCTATAGATAGAAAACTTTAAAATATATCTGGAATCTGTTTCTTATTCTATTGCCATGGGTTATGGGCCACATGGTTGTTGGCTTACACATATCAATAAGGTTTCTTCTCTCCTTTCACTCTTGTTCTGCTTTAATCCTTTTTCCGTAGAATGAGCAGAAATATATTTTCAAAAATATCAGCCATGAAACACCACATTAACCCAAAGAATAAAAATATATGATAATCTCAATAGATACAGGAAAAATATTTGAAAAGATTTAACATTTTTTAATGATAAAAACTCACAACAAAATGGGTATAGAGGGAAGGTACCTCAACAAAATAAAGGCCATATATGACAAGTCCACAACTAACATCATACTCAGTGGTGAAAAGGAGGAACAAGACAGGAAACCCATTCTTGCCCCTTTTAGTTAACACAGTATTGGAGATCCTAGCCAGAGCAACAAGACAAGAAAAAGAACTAAAAGACATCCAAATTGGAAAGGAAGAAGTAAAACTGTCATTATCTGCAGGTGACATAGTTTTATATGCAGAAAACCCTAAGAACTGCACCCCAAAAACACTATTAGAACTAATAAACAAATTCAGTGTGAGTCACAGGATACAAAATCAACATATAAAAATTTATTGTATTTCTATACACAAACAATGAACTGGAGTGTAAGATCTATAAAATCAAAAATCTTCTTCACCTAGTATCTAGACAGTGCAGAAATATAATTACTTTACTATAAACATCTAATTATTTAATAAATGAATCATGTTGATATGAAGACAAAACAATACAATGAATCTAAGCAGCTGGTACAGTTTCCATGACTTGTTATTTGCTCGAGTGTTATTAATCTCATCCAGTTTTTCTACTTATCTCACAAGGCTTGAGTTCTCCTAAGACACATATATACTGAAAATACCTTTCATTCCCCATGTCTGACACACTGTCTGGCACAAGGAAATCAGGGAACTTTGTTTAAAAAAAGAAAAAAAATGATGGAATGAATGAACGGTGAGACTCTTAAGTAAGTGGGCACTGGATTAAGGCAAAAGACATTCTAGGGAAGAAAGATTAAATTCATCAACAACGTCTTGAAAGTCTTGGAGGTGAATTTACAAATGGTTTGTAGGATCTGTTAAGATATAAACTCTGAATATCTTTTCTTCTTTTTTTTTTTTTTTTGGAATCCCTATTAAATCCCTAGTGCAGAGAACAGATGACACTTCCTGGATTGTGTATGTGTGTGCGCATGTGTGTGCGTGTGTGGTTTGGAAAGGAAGGCAACGACAATATGGGAATTATATTGTAAAAAGAGGTAAAGGATAAGTTTCAAAGGGACTAGACTGAACACCTAATTAGTTTGACACTTACATTGTCAGCAGTGGGTGACCATTGAACATTTTTTATTATACTGACATGGGCGAGCTAACTTAGGATGCTGGAACAGAGCTGGACCTAAGTTAGTTGTCGGCTCTCACAAAATCCAGTCTCTCAGGATGCCCATTTTGGAAAGCCTTGCTAGTGCTTTCGTCCTGTTATGTTGCATTTGGGAAAGGTGGTTGTTTTTTCTGTCAGAAGATTGAAAAGAATTAAGTATTTTATATCACAAAGGAGAAACTAACAAATTGTTTGCAGATGGCATGGTGCCTTTCATTTGGTCATTTATCATATTTTGAGATTTATCAGATACTTGGATTATAAATCGGAACCCAGAGTAAGTAAAGTACTCATGCTGGTGATGCACCTGCCTTCCCCACTCTTACATGCTGGACGTGGGAACTTCATCACAGAAGGTTAAAAGTACTAGTTTTAGAAACTCTTAAAGGATGAGTGAAGTTATCCGTTCAGCTCATGGGAAACATCAGAAGAGGTCATTTGGAGATATTCTGTTGTCTGCAAGGAAAGATGATTTGGAGAAGTAGAATTTAGAACCCGAATTTAACTGGTTTTGCTTTGGGAAGTAGACATTAGTGTTGCAAAATAGGCTCTCCATGATGATTATGGCCACATATAAGATTTCTGCGCATCAGACAGTTGAAGCTGGTGACTCATTTCTGTAAAAGCTTCTCTGTTTTTTCTTGCCAAATTATAGACTTTAATGCCACAGTGGGACTTAGATATGGCAAGGAATTTTTTGTTTAAGTAGTTTCTCTGTGGTTGGTTCTACTTTCCGTGAGCAAGATCTGGCCATAAGATATTGGGATTCATTGCATAAGAAACCAAAAGAATGTATGTATTCTCAGTCTGAGGGTGGAAATGACAGCTTAAGAAAATGGAAAATGTTGCTTTATGTTTGTTATAGCATTTAGTTCACCTTCAGGGGTAGGTGCCAAGGGCTGGTAGGCAGACATGGGTTCTCCAGGGCTCAAACTAAACTCTGGGCCTCTAGCTTCTTCAGCTTCAGCTTTTCCCTCTGGTCCTTCTGAGTCTTGCCAGAAATCCCAGTTTTGTCCTAAATGCCTATGAAAACAACAGAAAACCCAGGGAGGGAAAATACATTGTAAAAAATATTGCGATAAATAACATAGTCCTGCTGCTTTTGGCACCTTATAATGGGAGTATGTCCACCTTAGAGAGTTGCCATAAAATACACCTACTTACATTTCTAAAAAAGCAAGATATTACTATGTACTTGGAGAAGAAACTGTTCTAGATCTGTTTTATTTCTGGCAAATATTTCATGCTTCCTTTTACAAAGATTAGTGAAAGTGAATGTTTGAAGAATTCAAGAAATCTTCTATTAAACAACCACGTTTATTTAATTTTATTTAATTCAGTGCTTTCCAAACCTATTTGACTGTGGAACACTGTTTTTTGCTGAAACATCTGTTAACGTTTAGCCAATTACTAACGCTCTATGAAATTCATTTGGGAAACGATGACCTAGATAATAATTATATTATGAATGGCAATATATTTATTGACAAATACCCATGTGGCTATGATGCGAGAATAAAACATTTTCTTATGGTTTAACTTTCTGGGGAACATAAGATTTAGGTACCTACTCATTTTAAATGATGTATGGAGAGTACTTGGTTAAGTGCTTTACTCTTAGTAGAAATTTCTTAAATGTTAGCCACTGTCAGATCAGTCAATTCACATTGAGAAATCAATACTGTGTGCTTCTGGTATAGAATAAATATATCTCTTTTGTAATGGAATATAAGGCCGGCTGGGGTCTGATATTTTTATCAAAACAAGAGAGTGCTACAATCTTGAATCTGTATCTTATCAATTTTCCTTAATATATATGCTAATATTTTCCATAGTAACAGTAGCATCTCCATAAAATATTACTAGAATCACACTCCGGGATCATTCTTATTACTGTTCTCTTGCACGTGCAGCATCCTGTATGCAATAATATTATCTTAGAAGTATAGCATTATCTTCAGTCCTGCAACATTGTGAGTACTTCTGGTGATTCTGATCTCAATAAGGAGCAGCACTGATATTCTATCTCAGTGAAAATCCAGGGGCAAAGGCCTCGCTCATGGACTTCTTGTTCTCACTTAGTCCCTTAAAAGCTGGCAGCCTCCCTGGCAGATGGAGCCAGGCTCTTCACTGCAGAGGACTGAAAAGCTTCACTGGTTTGTAAAATGCAGGATAACTAGGGACTGCACTCAGATACTGCTTCTTTCCCTGACACGTCAGCCTGAAAACCAAACAAAACAAAAAGCAGGCAAGAATAGAAGGCGTATTCTTAGCTGAGCCAGCAGGATACGGATGCTGTATTACCAGCTGCTCCCTGAGCCACAGTGGAGCAGATCTGCAGACTTCAAGCTGCCCCACATCCTAAATGGAGAAAATCCCGGAGTACTTCCTCAGCAGGAAGTCTCCCTCACCCAAGCTGACTCTTCTAGGAGAAGGAAACTCTTCTTCCTAGTCTGCAAAGAGTGAAAGCCACCGAGACACAGATGGTAAAAACACCCCTGGGCACATCAGAATAGTAATGAATTCTTCTACTTGTAGCATTGTTTTGTGCACAGGCTATTTCCCTGTATATCACCTGGGTCTTTGACAACCCTGTGAAGATTATTTTGCAGATACCAAAGTCAGACTCAAGAAAGCAAAGTGACTTGACTAAGGAGTTTGACCTTGTATCATTAGCCTCAAAGTCCCAGATAAGAAACAGGAGTCAGCAAAGAAGGTTGTCAAACTATATTGTTTTTTTTTTTTTTTTTTTTTTTTTTCCAGAAATTATCTGAGAAGCCTGTTCATCAGATTTTCAGGCCTTTGCCTTCCTTTTTCTACTCCCAAAGATGGGGATTCTGCAAGTTTTGGGGGTAACGGAAATCAAATAATATGGAAGCTTATAAAGTATCTCATGGCAGTGCTTTCTAAGTGTTAACATGCTTACAAATAAGTCAGGGGTTTGGGGAACGGCCTAAGAATGTGCATTTCTAGAAAGATCCCAGGTGGTCCTAAATGATTCCAGTGGAGGTGAACCAGGGTCTACACATGCAGGAAAACTATGCCAAGAATTTCCCAACCTGCCCATTGTGTAGTAAGTTCAGTAATTGCAAGAACATTTGTATCTAGTATGCTTTTTAGGCTGAGAAGAATATTAAGAATGTAGATTTATAGGGGAACAGAGACAACTTTCAGAGAAGAAAATACCCGTGGAAGCTTAATTTGGAATCTGTGTTAATTTTCTTCTTTCAGGATTCCTGGTTTTGGTTTAAACATGTCGTGAGAATTGCATAGGAATCCAGAGTTGCAGGGCGTGACTCAAGTTACTGAGGGAGGAGGAGCGCTGTGTGGTGTGGTAGGGATCATTTCTTTCTTAATTAGCAAAAACAAAAGCTTACACTGTTGATGAGCGGATAGTACCAGAATATAGGTTTCACAACAAATAAAGTTCATATATTTTTACAATTCCTGTTCTAGTGTTTTTGGAAATTATTCCCCTCCTCTGAAATGTTGGGACATGATTCGGTGACATCGGGATGTTTATTAGTGCCCTGAGAGGAGAGGACCCAGTATGACCTTCTGCAGAATCCTTCAACCTCCCTACATCCACCCCTTCTTCTCAATGCATTTTCTTATCTTAGAAGGCAATTGAGATATATACTTGACATCTCATTTTGTTTCTAGTTTGAAATCTCAAGGAATTTCGGGTAGAGGTGGGCAGCTTGCCATAGATTAGAAAGTGCTTTGCGGAGTATTTATGAAGCTAGGCTTTATTATAATACTTCCCTCTCCACTGCCATAGGGAAAAAAATGATGCCAGCTCTGATTTTGGTCTTATTATAGTATATTTAGATTTTGATGAAACAAAAGTTTTGAATTTTAAAACTCTTTCAGAGTATTGCTCATATAGGTCATGAGAATGATATTATAGGGAGGCTTCATGGTTGTGTATGTGTGTGCCTTTGCATGTTTTATTGTACTTTTTATTTTTCCATCACTCTCCACATATAGAATTATAGAATAGCCTCTTAGCTTCACAAAACATTGACACCTACAACATTCTTTTTATAACTAAAATTATGTCATTTCTGATGTTATTGTAGCCTAATGACAACAGCATCCCCTCTCTTACTCAGAAAGCCCTTGCCTTAATCCTTCTCTCCCAGACTTGTCAACTTCTACTCTTACTCATTTCTTCAGTTTGTTCCACTGATTCACACTAAAGTGTCAATGACTGATATAGGTCACTGTGCCATCTCTCAGGGAGACTTGTATTTTGATGTATATATAAAAATGTTATGCTAATGTTTCTCTGCCTAATATGGCATTTCAGACTTCAGGCATGATACGGCCAAGGAGGTAGTTTGTTCTATTTTGATTAAAGCAAAAATCCTGAAATAATACCATAAATTAGAGATTTATTGAATCAACCTTGCTTTTTAAAAAGATTTTGGTATTATTACTTATTGTTTTCATTATTTTTATCTCAAAGTTTTCTAACTTCCCTAAACACCAACTGGAACAATTTATGTATAATGAACTACTATAGCCTAAATTTTCCTGCTGATTACTACCATTTTGGTCAATGGACTCTCTGAGGGAAGTTAGTCATTTTTGCATTGTTCTTTTAGATTTCATACTCCTGGACCCAACCACTAGATGTCCCTGTAATTACATGTTGGGTGAGATCAGAGAACATGGGCCACCATAGAAACAAATGTGGACATTAAAGTCTTTTCCCCAAACTCCAAATATCTGTTTTTATTAAAGTGGCATGCTCTTAAATAAACATAAGGTAGTACAACTAAACATTGAGTTATTTGGTTATCTGCATGTGTTCATGTGACTTGATACAAAAAGAACTCGGTCCTTCAATTTTCAAGAGAAGATGTAGGTTGGCAATAAAATCCTGTGTTTCAATTGGGCACGTGTGTAGTGAGTGTTCATGTGTGTGCACACAACACAAACACACACACTCAGAAATTTGCAGATAGATGGAGAGACAAAAGAAACAGTCTTAAAGCTTTACCACCCTATGTATAACAATATGTGGATTAACAGTTTCTCTTTCAAAATGGAACAAATGATGACTGAAGGTGAATTTGTCCTGAGATCTTCGAATACAGCTGCCCCCACATTATAGCCTTCCTTCCCTCCTTCCTACCCTCCATTTTTCCTTCCCTCTTCTCTCTCTTTCTGTTTCTTTTCAAATTAACTTTACCTCAGGAAATGTCCAAAATTATGAGACTAACATTTTTTCCTTAGCACATTATGTTGGAGACTATAAATGAATGCAAGATTCCATCTTGGTCATTGTTTTCACCCTAGTGCTTAAATAGCCCTCACATTGTACATCTATAATAAATACTGAATGGTGAGTGGATAAAGAGGATAAGGTGTCCATGCAGTAGAAATGCAAAAATTCAGATTAGCTGTATGATAATATAACTAAGTCGTCGTCGGCAGCCGTCCGTCTCGAGAGACGATGGTATAGTTTCTTAAGAGTCTATCTGCACCGCCGAGAATGGCTGTGCAGTCCGACTCGGGAGTGACACGGTATCTGTCTCCTCCCGTGTTGAATCGACATCTTGCGATGACGCTGGAGTGTCCTCTCCAGTGAAGCTGAAGCTACAGAGCCTGGGCGGGGTGATATGGAGGGTCTGCTGTTGCCCATGCAGCAGACCCCCCCTCTCTTCGCAGCTGAAGGGTCCAAGGGAAAGACGGAGTCAATACAGCTTGGCTTCAGGTGCGCTGCAGGAGTTGCCGGTGTTGACTATAACGTCAAACCGCCTTAGGGACTCCAGCTCCGGATTTTCTGTCGGGGTTTACTCCCTTAGCCTTTCCCCTGAAGAGGTATGCCGCAAGGCAGCGGAGGTTTTTTGGAGTCAGAGTTTTCCTTCTCTGATGTGCCCTGACTGGAAGATCGAACCAGCGACACTTAGCTCGCAGGCCAACGCTCAATCCACTGAGCCAAACCAGCCAGGGACAATATATAACTAAGTAATAAATATATAACACATAAATAGGTATTAAACAACTTTTAATTTTTGAAAAATAATGATTTTATTAAGTTTATTGAGTAATCCAAATGTATCTGAAATGCATTCTCTGATTAATTAAAACAGGTGCTATAACCATGCATTAAATTAAAAAAAAATATGATGTATGAATCTACCAGTGGGTATGTGTTTACCATATGAGTTCCACATATCATTTCTATAGTGGCGAGAGAAAGAAAATATGGTGAGAACAACTAGCAAGTAAGTGCCCTTAATGACCTATACAATATAGGTGCACCGAAAGTGTTTGAACACAGTGCCTTTGTACATTAGGGTAGTGTATTTTTTTTTCTGGTAATTTATGAGCAAGTCCTTTTCTCAAAAAACAAAACAAAAAACAAACCAAAAAAGCATAGGAGACAAATCGAGCCCTGTGTTTGTCCAGCATAAATGATTACAGATTCCACATAAACAGAGGAGGATAAAACCTCTCCTGTTTATCCACAGAGACTTTTATGGTGGCCATCCCCTGCGCATTTGGTCAGGAGCTCAGAACGTCGCCATCATCTCCTTTGAATTCCTGAAATAGAGCGATTGCCTGAGGGCGAGTACGACAGTTGTCTAGGACCTGGCGCACAGCAGTCTGAGTTCGTTCTTAAGCGACAGTTTCCTTTGACCCAACAAATGCAGTGGAAATGATGTTCTGGGATTTTCAAGCTCAGCCTTAAAGAAGACTGGGAGATTCTACTCTCCTGGGCTGAACCATCAGATGGTCAGATACTGTGTGTCCCCTAGGAAGGTGTCACGCTGTCATGGACATTTCGGCCCTAGCAGAGCTCCCAGCCCGCTCTAGTCATATGAGTAACTCTCGTTCGTTCGGCAGCCGTCCATCTCGAGAGACGATGGTGTAGCTTCTTAAGAGTCTATCTGCACCGCCGAGAATGGCTGTGCAGTCCGACTCGGGAGTGACACGGTATCTGTCTCCTCCCGTGTTGAGTCGACATCTTGCGATGACGCTGGAGTGTCCTCTCCAGTGGAGCTGAAGCTACAGAGCCTGGGCAGGGTGATATGGAGGGTCTGCTGTTGCCCATGCAGCAGACCCCCCCTCTCTTCGCAGCTGAAGGGTCCAAGGGAAAGACGGAGTCAATACAGCTTGGCTTCAGGTGCGCCGCAGGAGTTGCCAGTGTTGACTACAACGTCAAACCGCCTTAGGGACTCCGGCTCCGGATTTTCTGTCGGGGTTTACTCCCTTAGCCTTTCCCCTGAAGAGGTGTGCCGCAAGGCAGCGGAGGTTTTTTGGAGTCAGAGTTTTCCTTCTCTGATGTGCCCTGACTGGAAGATCGAACCAGCGACACTTAGCTCGCAGGCCGACGCTCAATCCACTGAGCCAAACCAGCCAGGGTCTATGAGTAACTCTACTCAGTATAATATAAAGCAAAGAACTTCCTGGAGGAGCTCTACCAGGTTTCCTGACCCAGAGAACCTTGGGAGATCGTTGGTTTTGAAGCCACTCCTTTTCAGTGTGGTTTCTTATATAATAATTGATAACCGAACTGTACAGCGAATATAAAAACAGAGCAGAGAAAGCTTAGGAACATATATGGCAAGCCTGCTTGTTTTGCTAGGGCTATACCTCTTGCTTAGTCACAGTGTCTGTAGGCACAGTGTGGGCTGCACAAACAGCCCAAGGAGACTTGAGCATCTGACTGTCAGTTTGCTGCCGTGGCCCTAAAATCCAAGGCTACTTTGGGGACCATATGCGTGGTAATGTTTCAGCATGGAATTGAGCTGGCAGAGTAAATTCCAGGTGTGGCCAGTGTCAGCTCTGGAAAATAGCAGGCAAGTAATAGCTTTAGTTCTCGGTTTGAGTTCAGGATGCCAATTTATGGAAGCAGTCTGAGAGGTCACAAGGGGACACGAGGCATCAAATTCTATGGTCTGTGTCAGGCACCAAAGAACAAGAAGTAGAAAAAGAAGTCAAGGTAAGTAAGAGGCAGAGATCTGGGAAGAAGTCAACTAGTGTGTCCTGACTGCAATTCTGCACAATGTTGTCTTCATGGCATGGCTCCCTGAAGGAACAATTTGAAGCTTAGCCCTGGTGATGTAAGGTACACATTTCCCCCAAAGTAGCCCCAGTTTCCCTAATGATGGAGCCATAAATTTATTAAGATATAATTTGAAACAATGTTCAGCTTTAGAGTAAAATTTTCAATTCAGAAGCATTTAAAAAAGATGTGATTGATTCAGAAGGCTTGAAACGCTAAAAAATGAAAGGAAATTGGGCTCCCACTGAAGGACAATCTCTCCCTTGCTCACTCACTGATGACTCCTTTTATGAGAACAGCTGCTTGAAATTGACTTACTGTTCTTTTCAGATGGACCTTCTTGCCCTTGAACACAACACCCCTCCTGATTTATAAAACTGGAGTAGAAACCCTTTCCTCCTAGTGCTAGACTGTAAATTAAATGATTAGAAATTTGTTAAAGAGTGTAAAAATGAAAATGCTAAGTATTGTTATTTTTTCAAGGGTAATTTACTTCTTCTGATTCATTTGTAATTATTTCATCAAAACATCATTCAGGAAGAGCTGTGTGATGTGTAAAATGCCTTATGGGCCTTCCCTACAAGATCTTTGTTATAAAAATGTGATGGAGGTCTTGCCAACTGTAACTCATTTGCACCCAAATGGTTTGCAAGAGTGTAAGTCTCAAATTGCTCCCCTATGGGGCCAGGGACTACTGGAAAATAAAACCCAGAGCGGTGATTCATCCCTGTACTTGTTTATAATAGTCCCTTACCAGGATATAAAATATGGACCAAGGCCAGGCCCAGGTAACAACTGGGAACATGATCAGATTTGGTTTTGGCCCTTTGCCCTGAACTTTGCATCATTCTGAGAACTCCTGCTTCATCAGTTTCAGGTGCCCAATTCAATCTTTCTGTAATTTACATGCAGCTATATGTCATATTGGCAAATCGATCTGATACACTGATTTTCTTAATAAAATTAATCCCAATGACTCCTGAACAATACATTTTTCAAAGTCTTCAAAGTACTTCTTAAAGCAGAGGGGCCTGAATAGTTAATCCTTAAAAGGCACAGATCATCTGTTAACTGAAGCAGTCAGTGATAAGTTTGAGACATCCTTGAAGTCTAGCTGTCTATCTTTAAAAAGTCACATAAATGTTGATTTTTTCCACTCTACATTTTTATTTATTTTAGTCTAAAATTAATGTTTAAAGTGATGTGTCCATTAGATTATATGTTTTCTTCCCATTTCTATCCTTAGTTGCTGGTTTTAGAATATGTCATATTTAGCTACTGTCTTTATACATCTCCAAGCATACTCCAAGAATATCAACCACTGCATATGGGGATGTGTGACATTAAAGTGTCACCAGCCTGAAAGGCCTCTTTAAGATCCATGATTAGCTTACTTCATGGTTGTAGATTGATTAAAAAGAATGTCTGTTGCATTACCACCTGGCTATCATGTAAGCACCTAAAATAAACACATCCAAAACCCAGATTGGTAACTTTACTCAGCTCCCATATTTGGTTTTGCTTCTGTAACCCCATCTTGGCATGTGGTCATTACCGCAAATAAGCCACAAACTACCTGGGAGTCATCCTGAACTCTGCCCTTACCCTCATGTCAAATTTAGATAGTGCCATGGATCTACTGATTTTTTTCCCTTATTTTAAATCCATTCTTAAAAAAAAAAAATCTTTACTGTCCAATATTACTTAAGGTACTTTCAGTTGTAAGAAAGAGAAAACTCAACCCAGAGTGCACTGAATGTTAATAAAAAGTTAATGTTTCAAATAAATGAAAAAATCTGGAGGTAGTAAAGGTTTCAGATGAAGTATGTTACGCTAGCTTAATGATATTGTCAAAACCCAGCTTATTTATGCCTCCACGTTTCCCTTCCATGACACTGTTTTCTTCCCGCTTTCCTTTGTGTCCTGCCATTTTCAGCATCTTGTCTTTTGAACTAAAGTGTGCACTTTCATGACCACAAGATGGCTTCAGGAAATTTGAGCCTCTCCCACTACACAGTGACTTCCCCATACACATATGTTTTGAAGACCTTTAGTAGACATGCCCCTGGCAGATCTCCCCACAAGTCTCATGGGTAACAACTGGGCCATGAGGTTTTTCCTAAACCATCACTAGAAAATGGTCTGTATTATCATGTTTGGTTTAGGTCAGTCCTGATTTGCCCATGGAGCTTGGAAGAGCTTAGCCTCCTCTGAAGACAAAGGCTGTCAGACACCTGAACAAAATCAGAATCCAGTGAGTGTGGGAGAAACAGGGCAATGACTATAGATAGGGTAGATGGCTAACTAGGACCCCTTCCCCCAACTTTTTAGTTATTTCTCTTATCTAGAGAACAGAATATTCTACCTTCTCATGGAGGGCATTCTTTTCACTACCTCACTACATTTAATTACTGTTGACTTCATTATCTTTGCTTAAGTATCTTTATGAGGTCATAGATTTTGGAATATTTATTTCATGAATAACATGAAACTCAGATGCAAAGAGGGATAAGAGTGTCTTGCATAGTGGGCCAGGTATCTATCACTCCACTTCCGTCTCACATCCTGTAACTTCTCCCTGCTTAATTAAAACGGCAGGAAGGTTGACCATGATTCTCATTCCACTTTCATAATTAATTCTCCCCAGTGTTAAGAATGGAGACTCGGATGATTACAGAGTCTTGGTGGATTCTTACCGATGTCTGAATTGCCGAAACAATGGCAGCCATGCAACGTCTTTGATTTACATAAATGTGGAATGTGGAATAAGAAAAGAAACATTTTTCTTTCCCTCCCAGAAATCTCACTTGACATTTAGCAAGAGACATTTGTGAGAATGTCAGTTTGATAAAACTGATTGCAGGAGTCACCCAGCATTTGCTGCTGAGCTATAACAATGGTTAAGAGCCAAAATTACTCTGGGCAGGTTGAAAGAAAAAAAATTGTTATCAGAACATTTGGGCAAAATGCCTCCAAGAAAGTAGCCATGCTTCTTTGAGCTCCCTGTTCAGTTACAGTTTCCGCGATACACTCCCACTGAATTTGAACTCTGGATTAGTAGCAAAGTTGCCAACAGCAGTCAAAGCAGATGGGAGCATGTATCAGAGACAGGGGTGCGGGCTGCAAAACCATCTTCAGATATAGAAGACATAAAGCCTAGGAGTGGGACTTCATATCTGGTTATCATTATAAGTATTAATGATAATGATTAAAATAGCAAACACTTGTATTGAACTTGTATAAACTACTGACTTCTAAGAGACCTGCGTGTAGCAGCTCATTTGATAATGCTGATCTTATGGAACAGGGGTATTATTATCTCTCTTTTACTCATGAAAGAAATTGTGGCATCGGGGGTGAAGAAGCTTGCCCAAAGTCATAATGGAATTTGAGCAAAAATATATTCTAGAACCTTTCCTCTTAGCTGTTACATTCTATTATATTCTGGTATATTGTATGTATTTATGTACTGTATTGTGTTGCTGAAACAAAAAGGCTAATATTGATTGAGAGTGTATTATGTTTTGGCACTATTAGGGGGTCTTGTTATTTTCTCAGTGACCCTATGGGGCAGGTATAATTATTAAGTTTTTAGAGAGTCTCTTGAACTAGGAAACTGAGGATGAGAAGTGTTAATTTGCTTGTAACTAGGAGGCCAAGATGAAAAGCCATGAAATTTGTAGAGCCTGCATATGAATTATAAATTACTATAATATGCCATATATATATATATATATTTATATATGCATTTTTGATAAGGTTAAATAACCAACCACATTTAAAAATTTATATTTTTGTTTGAAGAAAGTGAATACCATGAGCAATATACTTTGTCCTTCCTTATGTTTGTTCCATCATTTATTGAAAACCATATTTAACATAAAATTTTCTCTGTACAGCAACTTTATTGGGCGCTGTTCATAGAAAGGTGAAAAATCACATAGTCCTTTCTCTCTAAAAGCCTTACAGCCGAGAGGAAAAAACAGTCTTAGATTCAGACAACTTATAATACAGTAGCTGCTGAGTGCAACAACATCTATCTATCTTCTCAGAGGTTTGGGGGAAACTACCTGGGGGCACATTTTTCCTCTGTTAATGGCAGAGTGAGAATGGGAAGGCTGGGTTGCCCCTAAATCTCTTTGGAGAACTGATGTAGACATTCGAAAGAGGATTCCTGTGGAGCACTTGGAAGGTTCTGAGACAAATTGCTTTATTACTATTTCAAGGTTCTATTATCCCAAAATGCCTCCTCAAAAACTATCAAAAGCTGATCTTCAGACACTTAGTCCTGTACACAGAAAGGGATGTTTCCCGGGAGGAAAAAGCCATTCTCCTGCAACATCGGAGGCCTACAGGATTCCTGACATCCCGTGGCCTTTGTTGAAAGCTGAGTCCCTGTGGAGTGATGGGAAGACTCATTTAGACTGCTTTAACGTAGAGGGTTTTTTTTATAAGGACACAAAAGGATTGGGGCAACAGGAATGTGTGATGGGAAATTAGACTCAAGAGGTAGAAGGCTTGGGTTTGAATCATGGCTCCTTGAAACTAGCAAAGTTAATTTTCCTCTTTGGATCTCAGTTTTCTCGTGTGTTAATGAACAGTCATGAGATCGTGGAGAGCTTTCTTCTGATGATCACATGAACATGTTGGAAGAATAACTAGCGCTGGGCAAGTCCTCCGGAAGAGGTAGCTTTTATAATTACCGTTGGGAATTCGAAACTCTGGCCTTCGTTACAATCTCTGGCTCTCATTCTCATGGCATTTCTGAGTTTCCCTGTTATTTCTGCTTAGCTATTTGTCTTATGTTTCAAACTTTCAGTACAGACAGACTCAACCCGATCTCATGCATCTTCCCATTTCCAGGCCTCATTGCCAATTGTATCAATCTTTGCTTGTTTCTTGGTTCAAATTCCAGAGACAGAGAATCACCTGGCTCAGATCACTTTCTTAAGGGTCTTTAGCTTTGCATCTAGTAAGCATTGTGGACCTGGCATCTATGCTTGGTCCAGTGGCTGTGTCATGGGTTGGTTTCTTAGTCTGTTCATGCCGCTGTAATTAAATACCATAGACTGCAAGGTTAATAAACAATAGAAATCTATTTCGTACCGTTATGAAGGTTCTAAGCCTAAGAGCAGGGTGCCAGCATGGTCAGATTTCAGTGAAGGCCCTCTGCCAGGTTGTAGACTGCAAACTTCTTGCTATGTCCTCAGAGGGTGGAAGGGGCTAGGGACCTCTGAAGATTCTCTCTCATAAAAACACAATGCTCCCATTCACGAGGCCTTCAACCTCATGACCTAGGCATCTCCCAAAGGCCCACCTCCTAGTATCATCACATTGAGGATAAGGACTTAACCATATGAATTTGCCTGGATGTAATATTGAGACCAAAAGTTGGAGTTATGTAGCCTGCTTGTTAGTTCATCAGGGCTTCTATGGATAACTCTCTGTTAGAAGGGGACATTTTGAGGTGTGACCTCTCTGATTCAAATATAGTCAGTGGCAGAGTATAAGGCCAGGAAGTATGTGCTTAGTAACATTATACAGTGAATTGTCATTCTATTTATATGTTCTTCATCTCTTTATTACAACCCCTTAATTCTATCTTTAGGCTAGGTATAGTTCATCTTTGCAACTCCTGAACCAAACATAAAGCTGTATGTATTGTGTATTTAAAAACTTATTACATGTTTAATAAATATTTGGTAAATGAATGAAAGAATAAATATCATGTACCCCTCTGTTTTTATTTGTAAAGATAATGTTTAAACTTAATACACTACTTAGAACTAAATAATTTCAGTAATTTAACTCTAGACTCTTTATTATGACCTTAATTTATGCTGTATAATTTAATTTTATTAGTGATCCCATGAGATAGAATTTATTGTCCCCATTTAACATATGAGAAAACTGAGCCCTCAGAAATAATTTAGCTAGACCAAAATGAGTATTAAGCAGTCAGTTGAGCATTTAAACCCATGTTTGTTTTATTTAAGAGCTGATGTTTTATAAGCTATGTTATTTTATGTGGTAATCATTTTTGTTTATCTCTGACCCATTCCTTTAGCTGTCAAGATTTCTTTGAATATTTATTCTAGCATTCAGTGTGTTATCTTCTTACCTCTTTGTCATGGACTAATTTACAGGACACACATTCTGTTTAATATCATAAGGTCAAGTATAGAACTCAATGACTCACGTGTGGCACTCTTCTTAAAGACTGGTGCCAAAATAATTACTCAATTTTCTCGGGGTGGAGTGTTCAGATACTTACCAGTCCACTTAATGGTACTGTCAATCAGCTCACAGTTCTCTATCCTGACCTGAAGAAGGTCATGAGAGATTCTGTTAATGCCACAGGGAAATGAATTCACACTCACACATCTATTTCCCTATAACTGTCTATTTCACTATTTCCCTATAACTGTCTTCCAGCCAACACTTGCCTGTGTATTACATCTGTTCCTCACCACCTTGTTTTGAGTGAAGGCTCAGTATTTCCTACCAATGGCTGATTTCACAAGAAGGACAATAATAGAAAAGCTCTGTTTTATAGAAGTTCTCATCTTTGGAAATTTTGCATTCTCTCACTGCCTCTGAGCATGGTGTTTATTCATTGAGAGCTGCAGCTCTATTGCAGAAAGAGCAGAAGAAAGGGCCTAACTGCAAATTTATGTCCAGCTCTGAGGGCATACACATTTGGTTCTTCTGTTTTATCATTTGAAAAACATTAGACTCATTGGACCCAAACTCTAACCCCACATACCAGCAAGACAAGACTAAGGGAACAGTGTTCTGACTTTGATTTCTGAGAGACTTCTAATTTAATACAGAGATGGGGAACATAAATGCCAGCCTTACAAAAAAATAGTTTATCATTTGGTATTTGGAGGAGGGCATTTTCTTTTATTTAAGGATTTCTTACATTTAGAAAGAAAATTATGGGTTAAGCTCACATGGGGATATAGGATAATGACATGTTATTTTACAGACTACAAAGACTGAATGATCACAGGTTAAATTATAGATAGCTTATCAGTGGTTAATAACCTTTTAGGAAGTCATGATGAAATAAAAATAAAAAATAAAAAATAAACCTTTGAGAGTACAGATAGTAACACTCTCCCCAAAAATCTCCCATAAATAAAATGGGTGCACCCACAACACACACACACACATGCATACGGATAATATATGTAATTTTAAGGTGCTCAAAAGCCAATGAAGCCAACTATTGGAAACCAGGTCAAAGACCCTTAGATAAATAGTATTTAAGAAAAGCTGTAAGTTTGATTTCTTTCTGAAGTTGTTGGGGTTAAGTGAATTAAAAAACCGTGTAATAAAAGTACATGTTATAGAAATCTTGGTTGATTTGATTGTTTCTGGGAATGACTGTTTATTTGCAAACAGTTATAAAATGTGCATGGGTTTTTAGATTTTCTTTGCTGAACAATAGACCTAAAAGGTTGGCCTGCCTTCCCACGTTCCTGAAAAAAATAGTATGTGTCTCAGGGGATAACAGGTCAGCTTTCAGATATGTCTATGTAAATCTGGTAATTCTTGGGAAAGGTGCCATGGGATTTTCTACCCAGGCTGGAACACGAATAAAGCTGAAATTAATTAGGATAGAACTTCTGAACTAGCCAGATGATTTTCTAACAGAATCTAAGTAAGAGCCATGAGGTACATAGATATTAGACAGAGCAGCCACAGCAATGAAGAAGAAAATGCAGGGATTAGTCCATATTAATATATACTGTGCCTAGAACATGAGCATTTGTGGCACTTTCTTTTAGGCAAATTAAAATATTTATTTTATTTGGAGGTGGCAAAGGGTGAGGGAAATTGGCAAAGGTAGTCAAAAGGTAAAACCATCCAGTTATAACATACTGACTAAGTTTTGAATATAAGGTACAGCATGCTGATGAGAGATAACAGTAGAATATTGTATATTTGAAAGTTGCTAAGAAAGTAGATGTTAAAAGTGCTCAACACAAAAAAAGTTTGCAACTATGTGAGGTGATTGATGTTAATTAAACTATTATGGTAATCTCTTTGGAAATATGTGCATATAGCAAATGATTGTTTATGTGGGCTCCTATAATGTTATATGCCAATTATATCTCAATAAAACTAAAAAAAAAAAAAAAAAAAAAAAACAGAAGAAGAAGGAAAAAAGAAATCTAGACTGACTTGCCTAAGTCTAGTTAGTATTTGATAGTAAAGCTAGCTAACTGGAGAATGAGAAAGCTGGATATCTGTAAAACCCAAACAATGAATTGCACTTGAAAACAAACAGAAACCTTTTAGGGCTGGGAATATAAATTTCAAGTCATCATCTATAGGGCCTGTGCTGATCTGTGTTATTGCCAGGGACAATGGAGAAAGTAAACTTAGGGGCAGACCCAAATCATCTCGTGTAGAGTTCCCATTAAGACGCTTGCTCCTTCCAGAGTTACTGGATGTACTCAGAAGCGTAGCAAGGAGACACGGCGACACCCTGCATTCAGGCACCTCTCTGCTCTTGAGTCTAGGCTCATAGAAGCAAGGGAGCTGTGTGTTTACAATCAGCAGTTGACCTTTGTCTTAAGTCAACCAGTTTAAACGCATGCCCTTTGTTGACCCTCAAGGGCCGGACTGATCGTTAGACCACTTTTTGTTTTCTTCCTAGTCATTCCTGGAGCTTTCCCTAGTATTCTGCAGCTGTAACTTAGTATTTTCCTTTTACATCCTGGATATGGCACTAAGGGTTGTCACTGAGTAGTTCCTGTGATTGTTGTCTTTGCAAAAACAGTCAATAGTATTGGCGGCTTTTTCTCACAATTTCCCAGATAATTGTGCTATTTTAATTAGAGAGTGGCTAGGCCTATAAATGCATTGCTAGACTTTTACTCAGTAAGGAGCATCTATTTCTATTTTAATTCACTACTGATATTCTCTAAGGAAATGCCAAAATGCTTTCCATCTGGAATTAGGAATCCTTTATTTTTGTTGGGGAAATCTGTGCTTCTGGAAACCTCTTTAATTTGGCTCATTACTCACTCAGTTGCCATGGTCTGAAACATGGAAAACATTTGGAACTGAAACACCTTAAATGATACCATGGGTAGGAAGTAGAGCAGTTAAAAGTAATTTTGATATGTCCCCACAAAGAGTATGTTAAAATCATATGCTAGGGCTATTATGTAGTTGGGTAGGTATTAATATTCATACTCCTGTAAACAAGAGAAAACTTTTAGACACATCATGGTTCTGACTGTGACTTTAGTGAAGTCACTTGACATGTTCATTTGAGAGCCAGGTGCCCTGACTTCAAACCCACCCTCCTTCCACTGGGCACACTGTCCCCCAACCATGAGTATGTGAGGAGAAAGAGTAAGTGACAGTGAGTACAGGAAGCAAAACTTACCTTGCTTTATTTGGCCTGGGTGTTAATTGGTTTATGCTACCTAATTTGAAAACTGGTTTGGGGATGGAGAAAGTCAGGGAGTTGAATTCAGAAAGCCGGATCTTTCGTTTTTGCCTTTGCCACCCAAACTTTGGGATTTGGCTCACTTGCCCTTTTAGTCTCAGTTTCCTCATTCACAACCCAGATTCATAATACGGTTAGTGGGTCTAAATGACATATTCCACTACCAGACCAATATTCTACTAACAGACCAGCTTTCTCGAGGACACTGTCAGAGAGGGTCCCTAAAAGCAGTCTAGTTTCCGGAAAAAAGGGGACACTGTTAGTAGTGGGGGAGACTGTTTGCCCAAATCCATCCATTTACTCCTCTTCTCCTCCAAGGATCTAGATCAGAGAGTGGAGATACTCATACATCAGAGAAATGACACAGCTTTATGTAAGGATCTCAGAAAATGGCAAGACTGGAGAATATAATGGAGCTCCCTGTTCTCTTCCAAACTGAAGTTTCTAGGCCCAGATGATCAGAATTAGCCAGCTTGGGGAAAGGCAGACCCCTGGTTGGGGTCTTTGCTAACATCTGCTACACCTAGATTCAGACAAATCAAAGAAAAATAACCCTCCTTACCCTTCATTTATGGTGCACGAGACAGAACTCATGAACACTGTTTTTATGTTTCACTCCTCCTCTGATGCTAGCAGTTTAAGCTCACATAATGATAGTTTTTATTGAAAACATATCCTATATGTTACAGGGTTTGAAAACATTTCATGAAATCGCAGAATATCAGAGTTACGAGATAATTTAGAGATCATCCATTCCAGTGATTTTCTTACTTAATTAGACATGGAACTGTTCACATCTCATAAAAATCCAGCATCTGAAATGAATTAAAAATGCTGCTGCTCTTCCTGAACCAGAGAAGCTCAGAGCTTTTCCCTGCCTGCATTAGGGACCCACAGTACCTTTAGAACATACTTTGAAAACCATGGATTTATCTGTTTAGATAAACAGATTCAATTATTTTTGCAGATCACATCGTGAATTAGTGGTTAAACTGGAGTAAGGGCTTAAATCTTCTTACTCCCGATGTAACCCACTTTCTTTCCAACTCAACCCGTTATGCTCCTCTGTTCAGTCATTCTGGGATTCCTCTCTGGGCATTACTAGGAAGAGGCAAACCTGAGGTCCTCTGCCTTTTCATTACCTGCACTCTTCATCTTTGTTGTCTGCTGATCTCACCCATCCATAACTGCCTGGCACTCACAGGAGGGTTAACCTACACAGGCTTTGTGGTAGGGAATCTCAGGGAAGAATCAAGGTGTGGAAATATATACTTTGGATTCATATGCCTCAAATGCTCCTAGACCCAGATCCTTCTGTTATTAAGTTCTGCTAGTTATTTATGGGTGTCTTGTTTTCCTGTGAGCATCTTCTGCATGGAAAACAAGGCGAGAGTCATTTCCAGCAGATGCACTCTATAGGAAAAGAAGATTGCGTCTAAATAGGCTACTTTTTCAAGCTTTAATTGGCCTAATTACTTCATGTTTGCAAAGTGCTTTGAGGAAGAAAGGTGCTATATTAGTGTTGCTTGTTATTATGATATTTAGTTCCCCCCGGTAGCGTTTGCTCAGTTCTTAAATCGCCTCTCTTGAAGTGACCTAATAATCAAATTGCCAGGGAAGATTTCTTCTTTTTAGCTTTTATTTATTTATTTTCTGTGTTTAGAGTACTATTATCAAACATAAGGAAAGTTGGGAGACCAATGACAGGTGGTACAACCTTCTCTTTTGACTACTTCGGCTTTCCTAGTATCTTTCTAGAGTCCAGGGCGAACTGGATTTTTACTCCCTGCCTTTCTCTGTAGGCCCCATCTGCCAGCAGCAGGTTCTGCTGGGAACCTCTCAAGAGACCAGGAGCCCTGGGAGACTTCAAAGCACTGCAGGGCGAGAAGGAAACGAACCACCCTTATCTTCAGTCCCCATTTGCAGCAGCTCTAGAGGTGGAAGGAAGGCATCAAAACTTGTTGATGCTGTTTGTGAAGACAAATCCTGGAGGGCTATCCCTTCCGTTTGACGTCAAACTCTTCTTTCTCCACCCATAAAATAGAGCTTTCTTTTCCTCCCCTCAGATATGATAAAGGAACAACCCACATTTTGAGAAAATCTTTTTGATTTTTAAACTAGATGAGAGAATATCTTGTTTGTGCATTGTGAGGTGTCTTGCCTAGTTTCCCCCTAAATGTGTCAGTCTAGCTTCAGAAACATAGGAGGTAACACGCTTACCAAGAGCTGTCATGCATTGAGAGCTTTCAATGGTTCAGGCGCTGTGAGAGGCATTATTCCTAGTTTCACAACAGACTTGGTCTGCTCATACGAGTGAATGTAGCAAGTCAGAGGAGAGGGCACTTGCCTGAATCACACAGGGAGGAAGAGAAAGAGCCAGATATGGAATCCAGATGTGTCTGACTGCCCAGCACTAAAGCAAGCTTCTTCAGAGATAAGCTGTGAACATACTGCAGGCATTGCTAGGAGGTCTTAAGTTGGATATCTCATTTAATTATCACCCTCACTTCAATATGATCTTTGCAAGTTTCTCACAAATCTTGGTCTAGGAAACAAGCTCAGCGCTATCAGGTAGCATTATTCAAGTCACATATCTATTAAGTGGCAGTGCCTCAAATTTAATGCCAGTGCTCTATATTTTTTGCCTTTTAACTTAATCACAGATTTCAGTGGCAATCCTGCACTTTACTTTTGTGCCATAGATGTGTTTATTTTTGGATCATTGCTAGTTATGAAAATCCAGGGGTCAGGTTACTAATCAGATCAAGCTATTCGAGAAAGACTAAGAAACAACCATGGGTAAACTAGTTACCTTCTTGTTGATTAAATGGCCAAACCTTCTAAACTCAGATTCTTAAGAGGTTAATATCAAAGAGTTATCTATCATCACATTGTTTTATTGAGAATATTTTTATTTTATACATTTTATTTTATTTTTTGATTTCTTTTGTTATTGACTTTATTGGCATGACTTTGGCTAATAAGATTATATAGCTTTCAGGTGTACAAATCTATAATACATCATCTGTATATTGTATTGTGTCTACCACCCCAAGTCAACTCTCCTTCCACCACCATTTGTAATAATAATAATAATAACCACATGATTAATAACTAGCAACAATTAACAAAGCTTATGATGTGTTCCACGGACTTTTCATATTTATCATGAATCACCTAATTTAATCCTCAGAATAACTCCCATAGTTTGTATCATCATTACCCTACTTTACCAAAAGGAAGCATAGTCAGGTTTTAATGAATGGAAGAAAACGGAGTCTAAAGGTAAAATGGATTCCAGAGCAGTGGTCTTTGTGGAAGAGAAAATCCTACCAAGAGTGTCTAGACTTTCTTTCCAGAATCCTGTATAAACCTTTGCATTGGGTTGGCCAAAACATTTGATTTTTTTTTCCATAAGATGGCTCTAGTAGGGCTTAGTTGTTTGTAATTTCATTCAAAATAATTCTGTGAGATTGTATTGTGACAGTTGTCATATCAGCATGCATTAAAAGAAAACCTGTAAAAATTGCTGAATTTTTGTGTAGCCATTTTAATATTGAAGATGGAAAAGATAAACAACATTCTCAGCATATTATGCTTTATTATTTCAAGAAAGGGAAAAGTGTAACTGAAATGCAAAAAAAACTGAAAGATTTGTGCGGCGTATGGAGAAGTTGCTTTGACTACTTAAACATGTCAAAAGTGGCTTGCGGAGTTTTGGCTGGGGATTTCTCTCTCGGTGATGCGCCACAGCCAGGTGGACCAGCTGAAGTTAAGAACCATCAGATTAGGACATTAATCGAGAGCAATCAATGTTACACCATTTTGGACTGGTCTGATTTTAGCCAGTTCTATTTGATCATGATGGAGAGAGGACCTAGTGGCTTATTGGCCTGTGATGTTGGCATCTATTTCCTCATTTCACCTGTCAGGAATTTTCCCTAATGTTTTTCTATCCTGCCTCAATAGAATAGAGCAACAATAGCATCTGATGGATGAAATTCACAAGGTGGGAAAGGCTGGAGGAGAAGGATGAAGTGGACTATTGGAGGTAATTGTGTGATCTGTGAAGAATCTCCAGTCTCTTTGTAAATCAGTTCCTTTTTGAGAGTTAGTCGCTGAACTACCTTCCCATTTCCAGTCCTTTCCTCTCTGAATCTCTTTAATTTTGCTGTAACGACGGAAGTTTAGGGCTCCTAGCATAAAGGCTGAGTTTGTAAAACTAAATAGATCAATCTTTTAGTCACTCAGGCAGACTCAGGAGTGCCAGGTAGTCTTAGGTGGTTTTCCAATACAAGTAATTGCTCATGTGTCTTTTTGTTGATTTGTGAGCAAGTCACAAGTTACGTTTAACAGTTTAATAAAAAGAGGGAAAACTGTGATGCTTTTATTTTACTTAATGTTTTCCAGTTAACTATCACTTATTTTAGGATGGCAGATCATTCTAATAACATACTTAAATTTAGATGTAATATTTGGTTTAAAATATTAAATTCATGCAAATTAAGTTCTAAAAATAGAATCTTGTTTTATATGGATTTAACTTTAAATCCAGTTTTTCTCTCTTTTTGACTTCTAAAATTGTTCTTTATTTCAAGTTCAATCCCATTGGTTTTGTCTCCCAACTCTTTTGCCAAATTGGGTACCAATCAAGTGTGAAATATGAACAAGTATTGTACAGAGATATTTTCAGTGGCGAAACCATCTAGCCAAAGATGCCTGGTCTCTTAGCACACATGACTGATAATTGGTGCTCTGTATTCTACAGGATGTTTCTCTTTTGTGGACGTGAAGATTGATCAGTGGGTTTTGATGGTCCTCGGGCAGGACCATCTGTTAAAGAATTCTCATCAGCCATTAACATAATAGATTTTAGGTGATTGTCATCTAGATCCATTATTGCTTTAGAAGTTGAAAAATGGTGATTTTTTCCAATTCTATCAATCATTTAACATTGATTAGCTGGTGTTATTCTATAGGGTAAAACTCCCAGTTAAGGTACTGAGAAATATATACTTTTGCTCACTGTATTAACAAGAAAAACTGAGTTTTCTACCTTTTTGCTACTGTTCTGGAGTGCCTCTTTGTCTTGATACAAAATTCCTCAGCTTTAGTATCCTATTCCTAGCCATGTTAGAGCTTCATAGTTAAGAACTTAAGACTCTGAAATTACAAACAGGCCTGCCACCATTTAACATTATAACTTTGAAAACTTAATGTATCACCTCTAAATCTCTACTTGTTCAGTTGTAAAAATGGGAATCCCAATAGCAAATACCTCATAATAATATTTTAGAAATTAAAGAAGATAATTTTGTAAAGATTAAATAAAATACTGCTTGTAAAGTCCTTAGCATATTGCCAATCCCAAAGTAGACCCGCAATACACACTTCTTATTTTATGTATCACTTATTCCTAATCTTGGAAAGAACTTTTCCAAGAGTTGAGTGGTTTGTTACTTGGTCAACCTTATTTTTTGCAGTTATCTCAGGTGTAGACCACACTTTGACAGACAGATTTTGCTGACTTCAGAAGAATAATTGTAACTGGAAAAGCTGTGTGAATCCTCAAAGTGCAGACAGTTCACCCCTGAATGTCTCCGAGGAAGTAAGTGCAGAGGAAAAAGCAGGGATCTATGGCCCAAAGAAAGGGTTGGGATGCCTGGTGCACTCGCTGTGTGACCCAGGACCCTGAACCAGCTGCTCACCATGTTGTTCTGCTGGTTGCCAAGAGGATGCTGCACTGCATTTAGTTATACTCAACTTACCTGTGATTATAAGGTGGTTGGGCTACTGAAGAAAGCTTCCCAGAACTTTCAAATTCAGTTATGCACATGTGCACACACACATACATCTAGTGTTTGCTGATTGGTTGATTTTAAGAAAGTACTGCCGTCTAAAAATACCTTAATCGCATTGTTGTGAGGCTGCCTTTGCTCTGAGAAATCACCCAGACAGGCTAGGATTTTACACCAGGTTTATTGAGAAAAAGGAGGAAAAGGGGTTGGAGGTAAGAGGGAAACTCTCAGTCCACCTCAAGGAGCCCGTTGGAGCAAGAGAAAGGGGAACAGGGGCAGAGGGGAAAGGAGAGAGAGTGGAGACCCCCAGGTCCCCGAAAGGCCTGCAGGCACCAACTCCACACTTTTCCGAACACACATTTCAGTTAGGATGAGTTTACTCATCAACACATTCAATAGGTTATTTACATCTCCCCACTTTTCCTAGTCAATATGTCCTGCAACAACATTTCTTCTGGGAAAGAGCAAAGTCCAATTTCTTATGGGAGAAGCTGGGACCTAGGTTAATTTGCATACTTCTCATTTGAATATGTCAAAAGTCCTGGCGGGAGGTCTAGCTGCCACACGTTTTGACGGTGAAAAATGGAAACTGTAGGCAGCACAGATGCCCCAAGGGAACTGGGCTGGAGGAAGGAGGCTTTGGGGCAGAGACAAGCCACCATGAGAGCCTTTGGGACAGAGACAAGCCTCCATGCGTGGAGCTTGCACAGCTGCAGTAGAAGCCATGGTACAAACCTCACTCCCTCCCCACCAGTCGCGGCAACCGAACAGCCACGTTCTGACAGTAGTGAGTGTAGGCTTGCTCTCTTTGCTTTTATAAACAAAGCTTTTTTTCTTACAATCGTTTTACATGCTACCAAGAATTTAACAGACACTACTCTCCTAAATGCCAGGGTTATTTTCTTTAATAAAGTATGCAAGCATGCGTGTGTGGTGAAGGTGGGGAAGCAAGGAAAGACGGGTGTTTTTTAGTGCGGTGGAAGGTATGCTTGACGTGGTCCTAGCAACACCAAGTAATCTGAGATACCCGGGCTCTTCCAGCCTCTGAGAAGCATCAGTAAGAGGTGGTACACATGTGGAGTGATGGGAAGGACACGGAATTCCTTCACACTGTAAATTCCCTAAGTACAGGGCCGGGTCTTAGTCATTCAGGCTGCTATTTCAAAATACCGTAGACTGGATGACTTATAAACAACAGAAATTCATTTCCCATAGTTCTGGAGACTGGAAATGCAAAATCAAGGCACCTCCAGATTCTGTGCCTGATAAGAACCTCCTTCCTGAAAGACAGCTGTCTTCTCATGGCTGTTACTGAACATGGAACAAGGAAGAGGGCAATCTCTGTGGCCTGTCTTATAAGGGCACTGATCCCATTCATCAAGGCTCCACCCTCATGACCTAAGCATCTCTTGAAGACCCCCTCCTAATACCATCAAATAGGGCATTAGGTTTCAACATCAGAATTTGGAATGACACAAAAATTCAGTCTTTGGCCAGAACCTATCTTATTCCTCTTTAACACTAGTCTTAATGTCTAGCACATCTGCTATCCTAAAGTGATGTTTGGGGAACTGAATTGAAAATCAGCTTTGTGTGCATTTTCTAGAGTCAAGCCAGTAGAGAAAAAAGACCTAAATCAAATGATCCAAGAGATGGGATTCTCTCTAAGCAAATTTTCCATGTTATAGTTTACACCTGTTCATTACATTTTTTTTTTTACCCTTGATTTGTACCAAAATTTTAACCTTTTCAAATTCCACTTAACTCTCCTACAATATTCCTTTGATATTTATACCATAAGAATATTGAGGGTATGTCATCAATTCAGCAAACAATAGTTATAGTTATCTGGCTTCTTTAATCTTACCTCATAAGTTTGTCTCTCTGCATCCATTTTTGCTGCTCTTTTTCTGGGCCGTGTCCAGCTTCACTGCATGGAGTCACTGTAAAAGCTGCCAAAGTGAATTTCAGGATTCCTGGGCTGGAGACAGCTGCCCTGTGAGTGAGATACAGTGTCTCTGCTTGTTTTCATAATGCAGCAATTAGAGCATTCTATCCTTAGTTATCCTTTGATATTTACATGTTTCTTCCCTTTTATATTTATATTTGTATGTTTATCTCACTAGACTGAGCACTTTTTCAGGGCAAGATCAAGATTCGTTTTTATATTCTCAGTCGTACAGTGGTTGAAGCATAATAGGCGACTATATAAATATTAACTAAGACCAGTGATATAAAATATCACTGTCTCCCCCACCTTCTGCCAATGTTACCTAATTAGAATGATTTTATTTGGTCCTAACTGACATGGATTCTTCCTTTTCCTTGTTTCTGTCCTTGTCTGTGATTTAAAATAGATCAAAGTCAGGGCATGTCATGAAGATATGCAGCATCCCTCTAGGGACGATAAACTTTTCTTTTGCATTCTTTAAGTTCTTCTCCTATACTATCAAATATTTAAAGTATTTAGATGATACTTGCTTTGTATATGGTTATCATTTAATTTTACTTTTTTCAAAGTTTGACAGAGGCTGAAGAAATTGATATAGTAAGCTAGAAGATACAATAGTAACAATCTTTTTACTCTTATGTTTTTTATTCTTTGGATTTTCCTGCTATTACACAGAGAGGAAACTTTCCTGACAATGCAGAAATACAAAAATTAGATGATATTATTTATTCTAGTTATTTTTTCATTTTATTATCATTTTTTCACAAAAATACAAAATATATAAAATATACATTCTGAGATTTATATAAAGACTTCCAAGAGCAGCAATAGAATATTTTATGTGACCCCCTTCCTGGATTTGAGCTCCGGAAAACATTTATTATATGTTTATTTAATTATGAGCTTATTTTTGTTAGAAAACATCATCAGTTTTTCCAGAGAACTCCAATGACATATTTTCTCATTTATCATTTACTGTGTTAGGTGCTAGTAAAGCTGATATTGCTGGAGCTATCGAGACACTGGAGATTTATTTATCACATAATAAAATGGTGGCATCTTCTGAGTGAAGAAGTATTTGTCTTCTCTATTATCTGAGTGGATGTTCAGCAAGGACCATAAGAACATCCTCCACATCTTTCAAATGATAATGAACCTGCCAGTTTTATATTTGTTTTCTTGAATCCTGGTGACTAACATGTTACATTGCTTGTATGTCTTTTCCCTCTAATTGGTGCTCTGAAATGTCCAAAGAATCCATGTTTCACTTAAGTGTGAAAAGCACATATATTTTTCTCTAGCGCAGTTCTTCAGCTGGTGTATGAATGAGGAAAATAGCTGTCATTGCTGCTGTTCAAACCATACCCTTGTCACTGTGCTGACATGAGTCCTGATTTAGTTTCAAAGGAATCATGGGAACGGATATATAGCTAGCAATTATAGCACAATGTTCCTGTGAGCTCCTTATCCACACACCCTTATGTTATCAGAGACATCGCCCATGCTGCCTAGACTGACTCCAGAGAGACTCCGGCCATCTCTACCAATTTGATAATTAGTCACATTTGAAAGGCATTTGGTTTGGGGAACAGCTTGTTAGAAAGCAACCGTGACCTTTATAGACATCCACTCTACTTAGTACAATTAACAAGAAGCTCTTGCTTTAGGCATGAGTTCTTTGCTTGGGTAAATTTGGGGATCTTGTCAGAAAGGAATAGAAGATGATGGGATGCCAGGGAAAGAGAGAAAAGTTGGCATCCATCAATCAGCTGCCTAAGTGAATGACAAGGGTGGGTTCCCTTTAACTTTCGACTTGTCACAGACTGAAATAAATGACTGTGCCACTGTTGACATCACCAAAACATAATCTGCGGATCCCTCTGGCAATTTAGCTCTCAACTGCATTCCATTTATCATTTTCAGCCTCCATCAGAGCTCTCTCATTCCTGTTGCAGGTTATTTCCATGCATGCACATGTGTGCATGTGTGTGTGTGGTTTTTGCTCTTTTTAAAGGGCAGGTTCCGCAATTGTAGCAGAGAATGAATGTTTCTAATTTCTCTCTTGGACATCTCAGTTAAATGTGACCTAAATAGATGATGAAGAGGGTAATAATGCAATAAGCAGTGAGGGACACTGATGCTGTCCTCAAAGCAAAGCAAGGGAGCAGGGAAGGGACAAAAAGTCAATCCTTGTGCTTTGGGTTAATTTCCATGTTGCAGAAATACAGTTATATGTCCTGACACCTGCATTCTTGGAACAGGACCAAGTTTTGGTTAGCATCCCAAGGTGGCCAGTTTGGTTTTAATCAGTTCTTTGTCACTGCCTGGCATGGTGGCTTGAACAGATATTACACATTTATTTCCTTTTGTTGGGACCCCTTGTGGTACCCAAATTTTATAAAAGGACGTTCTTTGTCCTAAGCTTTAAGTCTATGAGTTTAATGTGGAACTAGAACATGGCACTTCCACTTAAACATAAACATGTACACATACCTGCCATGATTTGAATTCAGTAGCTGATTTTTGTTTCTTCCTCTATGTTTTTTTGTTAGATCTTTGCTATAGGCTCAGACAGCTCAGAAGTATAAACCTAGGCATTGTGTTTTATTATTCCAAATCTCCTGAATTTAACTTGTGAAACATAGTGGAATTAAATTCAAGATACACAAATAATTTTTATGTATTTAATTTCTTTGAAGTGATTTTTTTGCAATATTTAGAAAGATCAAGTTTTTTTTTTTTTGTTTGTTTGTTTGTTTGTTTGTTTTTCCCATCCTAGCTTTCAAGGTTCTCAATGATCTGGCCAAGTAGACTTTCTAGTCACATATTTTAGTACTCCCCTTCAGGTGACCAGCTAGGCTATCTATATAACTAATACCTAAGTGAAAGGACTTTGATGTCACAGTGTTTTGAGTTTGAATCATGGCCTAAACATGTATGAATTTTGTGACCTCGGGTAAATTATCTACTTGAAGTTCTCTGATCCTAGAATCTTCATCTTTAAAATGATATAATAATACATCAGGGTGTAATTGTAAAAATGAAATAAAGCATTATGGTTCAGATACATTGCTTAGTATCAGACTCATGGTACCTAACCAATGAAACATCAGCCAGATCCTGTATTTCCCTTTTGAGCTTTTATTCTTGCTGTTTACTTTTTCTAGAGATATTCTTCTGCATCTTTCAAGTCTAAATCCTACTATCATGTTCCACCAGAAATTCTACATGCTGTAGGAAACATATTGATTCTTCTCCTTTGATTTCTTGAAAAATATTGGCACCTATCTCTTTAGACACAAGTAGAATTCTTAAAATGAATTTTTCTTGGATTAGAAATTCACCGAGGGCAAAGAGCATACGATACACATTTCTGTCTCCTTTCTAGCTCTTAACATAATACTCTTACTGAATGGCTGTTCAATAAAAGTTTGCTGAAGGAAAGCTTTTATTGATAGATATCAAGCATTGACTTACAGAGATACTACTGTAGATGGATTCTGTTCTACTGTACAGTTTGAAAGCCTTAATGCACAATGGACTCTGAGTTCTCGTCTTCTCTCCCCAACTGCTTCCTATTTGTTGGAAAGGAATGAATTTCTGTTCTTTGAATTAAAATTCAGCATAGCTTTATATATAATGTACAAGCCTTTCATCATTGTTTGAAGACAGGTAATCAATGAAATGCATCATTTTATGGATGAACAAGGGGCAAACTATCTTTTAATGTTTGTTAGATCTTCTTCTTTTTCTTATCCCATAGACCCTGTTGTCCACATCATCATATTGCATTGTTATATTTTTATATTACTGTCTATATCACTAGAACTTTCAAGACAAAGGCCATGACATTCTCATTTATATTTCTTTAATTTTCCTATTACATAGACAGTGTTCAATAATGTTTGTTGAATGACTGAATGAATAAATAAATGAGAGGATTCTGATAACAAGGAGAAAGTCTTTTGGATGTAATCAGCATTAAATAAGTTGGAGAAAACAGTAACGTTTCTTTAAATGAAAAATGAGATGGATCAAGTGGGTTATATTTTAACCAGACTTACAATGGCTCTAAATATTCCCAAAACATACGAAAAACATTCAGAAATATTTGTTGAAAGAGCAAGGCAAAAAGGAAGTGAAAAATAAATGAACTGAATGAATGAACTAAGGTGCAGAGAACGGAAGTAACCTGTCCAAAATTGCATAGCTAATAAAAGGCTAAGCAATATTTTAAAACCAGGTTCCTTCCCAGTTAAACCCTGTGATTCCCTCTTCGCCATTTCCATATTCCCTTGTATATCCAGTGATCGGCTTATTGGATTCCTAATATTTGATTATTTTGGCAATTTATCTGACAACTGAAGACTCCATGAGGACCAGAACCTTGCTGGAGTGATTTCTGTAACCCTAACATTCTAAACAAATGAATGAATGAATGAATGAATGAATGAATAAATAAACAAACAAGCAAACAAACAAATAAATAAACAAACAAACAAACAAATAAATAAATGCCACTAATTTATCACACACAAAAACAAATAGAAAATTCATTGTTTTTTCCTTGTCAAAGAACTGTCCAATAGAACCTTCTCCACTGGCGCTTATAGTCTATAATAAACAGTAACCACTAGCCACCTGTGGCTACTGAGCACTGGAAGTGTGACTAGTGTAAATATGATACTGAATTTTAAATGCTGTTTCATTTTAATTTAAAAAACCATGTGTGGCTACTGGCTACCTTATTGCATATCACAATCTTATACAATACTTGCTTTATTGATGCCTCAGATTGAACCCCCCTTTCTTATATCATCACATCATCAACACACAGTGGACACTTGCTTCACTTTCACTTCTTCTAAATCATTTCTATCTTCATTATATCACAATATTGGACTTTTCCCCTTACTCCCAGCATGATTCCCGATTGTCTCAATCTCTAAAGTACTTCTTTATTCTGATTCTGGCCCCATGAGAGGCCATGTTTTCCATAGCTAACTCCTGTTTCTTTTGCTTCCCTTCATGTTTTCCAAAAGTCTTTTTTTTTCTCATGTTATCGACAGGATTCCCAATATTCCTATGCCTGAAATTGAGAGCAGGGACACAGAAGATGACCAAAAAGAATGGTCCTCAAAAATTGTGTTACTGATTAGACAGAGAATAATGAAGGGAGTACAAATTGTTTAGATTTATCAGAGGGTAGGAGAAAGGAAACTGCTAAGGAGAAGAGTAGGTACCCGGTGAGTACTTACATCAAATATTTAACGAGTGAGTTTTGACTAAACATCAAGCCCTGAGTTCAACACATATGCACTTCTAAATTTAATGCTTATAATAGTGTCTTTTCACAAGATTTATTCTTACTGACATTTTACTTTTACTGAAACAAATACCAAAATGACAATCTCAAGTTATCTGGAGGACAAAGGTCTGTTCAAAGCTTTGAACCAGGGTCTGCCTGCTTCATCTCTTAAATTATGAACATTTTGCAATTCTTGCATGAGATTATTTTTTTTTCAAAATGACATTGCATAATAAGAACTGAGTTCTTAATAGCCTCCTTCTTCCTCAGGATTTTACTTTTATGATGAACTTCTAGTGCTTTATTATCCTTCCAGGCTCTTCTGAATCTAAATCTCTATTGTATGTCAACATAAACTTTTGCTTTTTTCTCTTGGTAGCACAACCCAACTCCATCAAAATGGAACATTGTTGTTCTTCAAGTTTGCATCAAATAACAGATAGTTGGTTGATGCAAAAATGTGTCATTAGAAATTGACCATCTGCTTCTCTAATCTCCTTCAAGTGCTGTATCAAATTGGCAGATACTACTGAAATTTTAAGAAGGAATTTTTATTGTGAAAAAGTGACTTTAAAGGTTTATGTACTCTTCTTGTGGCCTAATAAGCAATATTAATGGCAAAGCCTCCTTCAGAGGCTCAGTTATAGCAATCCTGAGGAATTCCACAGTCTACAATATGAGACCTACAGTACCTTCATAGGCATAAGTTATTTTGTTTTTCTTCTCCTTACAGGAGAGCCTGTCACTCTAAAGGCAATTTTTCTCTTTGAACCTGTGTGCTGTAATTTCATGAACTCATTGCAATGTGCTCTCCTACATAGGGTGTGTTCTTTTCTCTACTCTTGCAAACAATCTCTCCCCACGAGCCAGTCCACAAAAATGAACATACTTCTAAGAGAGTTAGCATTGTTTTCCTCTTGTGTGTTCAAGATATGTTCAAGAGTACAGTATTCCCGGGAGGAACTGTATGCACAACTAATGGACATAATCTAAAAGGGGGGGACAACTGGAGGGAGGGGGGCCACCGGGTGGAGGGGAGCAGAGGGAAGGGAAATTGGCACAAATGTAATATTTTAATCAATAAAACACATTAAAAAAAAAAAAGAGTACAGTATTCCCTCACTTATCGTGGGTATTACATTCCAGAACCCCCACCCCACGAAGTAGGAACCTTAAATTTATTCTACACTCTTAAACCTATGTAACTTTAACAACATACGTATACAGTACCGCAAAATCTCGCAATATAGAGAAAAATCCACGATAAATAATTAACTATAATATTTTTTAAAATCCTATGATACAGTGAGGACACAATAAGTGAACCGTGATATAGTGAGGGACTCCTGTATTATATGAAAATATGGGACAAATTTGAGGCAATAGTTAAATGAAGAAGTTCCTTAAGTAAGTGCCTTCAAACCTTAAAGTCAATCTCTTGGGGGAATATTAGCAGCCACGGATCCAGTTCTCCTGCTTTATAAATAAACTGAAGCCCAACCTAATAAGGAAATGCAACTGTTAATGATGGTTTGAATCTGCAAATTTCAGATGCTTTGGCCATTTTTTTTCCTAGAATGTTCTAGATTGGTGAATATTTTATTTTCTAGGAATGTGACCTTATTCCAGAGATCTTCAGCATCTGCCCCTGGTTAGATAAGAATAACTTTGTTTATAGTTATTAAGTCATTTATGATAAAAACTCTCAGCAAAGTGGAAATAGAGAGAACATATCTAAACATGAAAAAGGCCATATATGACATGCTCACTGCCAGCATCATACTCAACGTATAAAAACTACAAGCATTCTCCTTAAGATCAGGATCAAGATAGGGATGTCCACTTTCACCTTTCTTATTCAACATATTACTGGAAATCCTAGCCACAGCAATCAGACAAAAAGAGAAATAAAAGGCATTCAAGCTAGAAAGGAAGAAATAAAACTGTATTTATTTGCCAAAGACATGATATTGTACATACATAATTCCAAAGATTCCACCAAGAAACTATGACTGATAAATGAATTCAGCAAAGTAGCAGGATACAAAATTAATATCCAGAAATCATTTAAAATTGTATATGTCAATAATGAACTAACAGAAAGGAAAATTAAAAAACAATCCCACTTACAATTGCTTCAAAAAGAATAAAATATCTAGGAATAAACCTAACCAAGGATGTCAAAGACCTGTATGTAGACTATTAAAAGACAATGAAGAAAGAAATTGAAGATACAAATAAGTGGAAGCACATATCATGTTCACGGACAGGAAGAATTAACATCAGATTATTCTATACAGTCAATGTAATTCCTATCAAGATTCTAATGACGTATTTCACAGAACTAGAACAAATACTTTAAAATATATATGGAACCACAAAAGGCCCACAGAGCAACAACAATTCTGAGAAACAAGAATAAAATTGGAAGAATCATGCTACCAATTATCAAACTATTCTATAAGGCTATATTAATCAAAATGGCATGGTACTGGCATAAAAGCAGACACATATATCAATGGAACAGAATGGAGAGCCAAGAAATAAACCCACATCTTTAGAGTCAATTAATATTCAACAGAGGAAGCAAGCACATACACTGGGCTAAATATAGTTTATTCAATAAATGGTGTTGGGAAAATTGGACAGATACATGCAAAAAAATGAAATTAGACCACCTTTTTACACTACACACAAGAATGAATTCAAAATGAATTAAAAACTTAGATATTAGATCCAATGCCATAAAAATTATAGAAGAAAACATAGGCAGCAAAATCTTGGACATAGCTAGTTGCAATAATTTATCAGATATATTCCCCTGTCAAGGGAAACAAAAGAAAAAATAAACAAATGGAACTACATCAAATTAAAAAGGTTTTGCACAGCAAAGGAAGTCATCAACAAAATAAAAAGACAACCCACAGAATGAGAGAAAATGTTTGCTGATACATTTACTAAAGGGTTAATATCCAAAATTTATAAAGTAATTACAAAACTCACCACCAAAAAAACCCCAACAACCAAATTTAAAAATGGGCAAAGGACCTGAATAGATACTTCTCCAAAGAGTACATACAGATGACCAATAGACATATTAAAAAATACTCAATGTCACTAATCACCAGATAAATGCAAACTGAAACCACAATGAGATATCACCTTATACCTGTCAGAATCACTATCATCAATAAATCACTATCATCAATAAATCAACAAGCAACAACTTCTGCTGAGGATGTGCAGAATGGAGGACCCTTTTGCACTGTTTCTGGGATTGGTGCAACCACCGTGGAAAGTAGTATGGAGATACCTGAGAAAATTAAAAATGGATTTTCCTTTGATCCAGTGATCCCACTTCTGGGAATATGTTCAAAGGAACCCAAAACACTAACACTAATTCAAAAGAACACAAGCACCCCTATGTTCATTGCAGCATTATTTACAATCACCAAGATATGGAAGCAGCCCAAGTGTCCATCAATAGATGAGTGGATAAAACAATTATGGGGCATTTACTCAATGAAATACTACTTGCCTATATATATATTCAGAGAAGGAAAACTCTGATTCCAAAAAACCTCCGCTGCCTTGCGGCATACCTCTTCAGGGGAAAGGCTAAGGGAGTAAACCCCGACAGAAAATCCGGAGCCGGAGTCCCTAAGGCGGTTCGACGTTGTAGTCAACACCGGCAACTCCTGCGGCGCACCTGAACCCAAGCTGTATCGACTCCATCTTTCCCTTGGACCCTTCAGCTGCGAAGAGAGGGGGGGTCTGCTGCATGGGCAACAGCAGACCCTCCATATCACCCTGCCCAGGCTCTGTAGCTTCAGCGTCATCGCAAGATGTCGATTCAACACGGGAGGAGACAGATACCGTGTCACTCCCGAGTCGGACTGCACAGCCATTCTCGGCGGTGCAGATAGACTCTTAAGAAGCTACACCATCGTCTCTCGAGACGGACGGCTGCCGCCGCCGCCGACGATATATATATAAAAGTTTTACCCTTTGCAACAGTAGAAATGGACCTGGAGAACCTTATGCTAAGTGAAATGAGCCAGTCAGAGGAAGACAAACACCATATGATTTCACTCATATGTGGAACCTAAGGAACAAACTGAACTAACAAGCAAAATAGAGACAGACTCATAAAGAGCAGGATGACAGCTACGTGGGGTAGGGTAAGGAGTGGAGGGACTGAGCAAACAGGAAAAAGGGCTCATGGGCACGGATAACAGTGTGGTGATTGCCAGGGCCAGGAAGTATAAGGAGACTAAGTGGTAAGGGAAAAAATAAAATTAAAAATCATTTTTAAAAGAGCCGATCCCTCAACCTGGGCACTAAATCCCATCACCTCTTGCCTACTCAAGGGCCTTTGGCCAGCAGCAGTTCTCTGTCTTCTACAGCAGCGACAGTCTCTACCAGGTTATTCCCACTGCTAGACATATATACTATTACTTCCCAAATCGCTTACCCTTGACCCACTTCCTACAACCTGCTACACAACTTTTTGCTCTCCTCTGTAGCAAAACACCTCAAAATGGTTTCTACGCACTGTCTGCAACTTCTCTCCACCGCTGCTCAAGACCACTCCAGTGGGGTTTTCACCATCATTGCGCGAACAGAACTACACTTGTTAACGTCACCAGTGACGTCTACCGGATGTCATTCTGTGGTCAGGTCTTAACCGTCATTTTACTGCTCAGTCGCACTTTATAGGGTTGTTCATTCTCTCTGTGAAATAATGTCTTCGGTTTCCTCTTAAGACATAGCGCTGTCTTGATTGTTCTCTCCCCCCATGGTCCTCTTATTTATTTTGCTGAATTCTTCTTTGTCCTTTCCTCTTAATGTTAGAGTGGCCCCGGGTTCTATTTTTTGCCATATTTTTCATCAATACTCACTTCCTTGGTGATGTTATGTACTCTCATGGTTTTAACGTCCCCCTGTGTGTCACTGTTCACAAATTTATATTTCTAGATCAGACTTTTCTCTCGAGTCTCAGACTTATATTTCTACATATATGTCATATAAAGGCGTACCTCATTTTATTTCAGTTTGCTTTATTGTGCTTTATATTGCTTTTTTCACAAGTTGAAGGTTTGTGGCAATTCTGCATTGAGCGGGTCTATTGGCACTGCTCTTCTTAACGCATTTGCTCATTTCATGCATCAGTGTCACATTTTAGAAATTCTCACTGTATTTTAAGCTTTTTCATTATTATTTAAGAAAGCCTTATCACAGAAGTAGACAAAGTGACAGCTGATATAGTGTTTTTTTCTTTTTTTTTTTTTTTTTTGAGAGGGCCCAATAGGTTTCTTCCGTACAATTTCCTGATAAAACTATTCTGATCTCTTAAACATTACCCTTAGAAATTGTTACCCTAGGGGAGCTAGGCCCTGTGTTTGTTACTGTTATTATTGTCACATAATTATCACCTTCATTAATGTTGTTATTGGCAAGTTGTTTACTATCTTTAAGTCTCAGTTTTCCTGTGTTCAAAATGGGCATTATAATAGCAACCATGGAGAACTCATATAAATATTAAACTGGGGAGCCCACTCTATAAAGTATCTAGCATAGGTCTAACATGTGGGGATCACCCTCCCCCCAACAAAGGGAAGACATTAATGTGTTCATTCCTAGAAATGAATAAACTATCTAGCAGGACAGTTAAAATGCTTTCATTCCTGGTTTTCCATCCTAAAAAAGAGATTCAGTCAATGAAATAAATTACAAGAAAGATACACAAACTATATCTGAAGAAGCAGCTCAGGAATTGTCCAGAAAACACATGTAGATTAGAGAGAGTATGTTAAAGGACTTCCACGTTAGTCACAGACTTGCAGATGGGACTAGATTTACATGCTCTAAGGCAGAGTGATGTGAATAAATAGAAATGACAAATTTCTGAAAAACATCTCTTAGTTGGCTTTGATGACCTGGACCAATGGCTTTGAACCAAGTACAGTGCTACCCTGTGGGAACTGGGGAAATTGTAGAGGCATTTGTGATTGTCGTTTAGCATTTGGTACCTACAGCAGAATTCCACATGTCTTATGTCGCATGAGACAATTCCACACATTGAAGAATTATTAAACTGTAAGTGTCAGAAGTGCGTCCCCATTGACCATAATATGGTGACGGGGAATGAAGGGTGAGGCATGAAGAAGTGGGGCTGGTTGAATCATTGAATTTGGCTGAGATTAGCGATCCTCTTCTAAGTCATGTCAATGAGCTATTAGGTCATTTATATGTGAAAAACATAATAACTTTAATCTTCTGTACTGCTTTGATTTCTGCCCTACCATGAACATATCACTATTTCTTCATATTCAACTAGACATAGAGGTTTATTCAATATTAGCAAAAGCTGACTCTGATTCTATAAAATTAGAGAACAGAAAACTTGAAATTGTTTTGAAGGGACTAGTTAAGAAATTTAAATGTATATATACCACTATTCAGTTTTCGTTCACAGTTGTATATGTTCTGAATCAGCTTAGCAGTGTGGTTGATTCTGGGCTCTGAAACGAGAGAGGCTCAGTTTGTATTCAGTATCACTATTTGTTTTTATAATTATGCAAGTTGTTTACTTTTCATATGCCTTGATTTTTCTCTTTTTCAAAAGAATATTACATACATCTTCCAATGGTTAATGAGAAAATTAAATACATTAGCACACATGAAGTGTTTATAGCAAAAAGTTCTTAGCATAAAGTTGAGTGTTTAATACATGTTACTATTGTTATTATTAATGAGTGTTCTGAGTGAGGGAAACTATTGAGAAAACTTGAGAAACATTTGCCAGATTATATTTCAAAGATAAGAATATAGAAGCAATAATTTAAAGAGAAAACAAAAAGATTGGACAGATAAGTCAAGAATTTTGATATATTTAATCAACACTGAAAATTAGGCTAAAGTCAAGAATTTTGATATATTTAATCAGCACTGAAAATTAGGCTAAAGTCAAGAATTTATTCTAATATCTATCTTAATTTCTTTTGCTACAATTGAACACAAAAACTTGGCCATACTAGTTCCTAAAGTGGCCTCATACCTACCTTCTTGGAATGTCTGTTGACCTTCACTGTTCTTTTTGCTTTTTCTTCCCTACTTTTTCCAGCCACTATAACCTTGCTTCCTTTATTACTATATCTCAATGATCTTACTCTCATTATGAACTAGGATCTAGACAAGACTGTTTCTGAAAGCAAAGAAACAAAGAAAAATGTAACAATCTTTATTTTCTGAAGCTCAAAAAGCTGTGCAGTGTGTTTGGTTAGAAGTTTGGTATTTAGTGTGTGTGTTAAGTATTGGAGGGTACAGGCAGTGAAAGACAGGAGAAGGACCAGGTGGAACAAAATGGAGACATTTAGATTCCTTGGGTCAGAAGCCAAATGTGTGGCCAGAGGACCTTAGTTTTATTAAAAGCTCCCTGAGACATACAAACCTCTAGTGAAGCCCCAATGGGACTATATTTCCCATAATCCTCCTCAGAGCCCACCTGCGCTCTGTTCTTCGCAGAAATGGTGGGAAGACCTTCAAAGAGGCCAGTCGGCGTGGGTATGAAAGACATCCTTGCCTGGCTGCCAAATGCTCTGATATCATCTGTACTTTTCTCTCTTTTCTTCCCCCTAAGCGACTGAACACAAACTTTTCATTTGAAGTTTTCTTTACTCTTGTGCTGACCATTTATGTATATGAGAAGTCGCAGGTCTCTTTGGCAGGTGCCAATCCCAAAGCAGTAAGAATACAATAGCAGCAGCAGTAAAGATGTTAGTGGTAGTGATAGCAATAAAATAATTGTCATGATTGTAACACATAGTCCTTTGATGAGCAAGTTCTCAGCATACTCCTAAACTTTGCATTTATCAGCATTCAGTTCTCACAGCCCACCTTTGAGGCTGGGGTTTTTGTTTGTTTGTTTGACAAGAACTAAATAATGTTTCTCCCACACTTTTTATCTGACAAGCTGATTAGAGAACATAGCTTAGGTCATCAGTGAGCTTCTTTTGATATCCCATAGAAATTAAAAAGATGTGTACACCCAGTGCTTTGTGCAGAGAGCCAGCTTCAAGCCTTCTGCAAGAGGTGATCAGAGCACAGAGTGTCTCGAGAGCCCTGTTTGCGGGGGGGTGGGGGGGGGCAGATATAAAAAGGGAGAGAGAAAGGCGTTGATGGGTCATACTCAGTTCCTGCTCCCAGATTCGCCAGTTAGAGAAATCCTGTCCTTCCCAAGGAGTGGAAGGGATGAAGGTATAGAAACCAACGGGAAGAGTCTCTTCCATCAATTTTCATCTTGAAAGTGGACCACAAGTTTTCTTTCTCACTATGGAAACGTGAGAGAAGTGAAATCAGCGCCCACCCCCCCCACCCCCCCATAGTTGCCACTGTCGCAGCACCCACTTTACAGATATAAAAACAAAGACTACAAAAGTGAATCCAACCTTTAGGATCACACAGATAAAAAGTGAAGGATTGAGGCTGTGAACCCAGTCACACTGACTCCAGCGTCTGTGTTCTTAATACTTCCTGTACTATCTCAGGTGAATGAATGAATTCTGGCTGATTTCCGGACTTCTAAGAATTACGTTTTTTGACATTATCACTGGGTTAAATATGCCATCATTAATTGACATGTAGACTAATTAAATATATCCAGGGAAAGGGATGTTATGGAATTCATTGCATATGCTCAGAGCACTAATATGATTGAACACATGCCCTGTTGCTGTTATGAATGTGTGATACAGTATTTCATGAATACAAAATGTGATGGGATACTGTGTTGGAGAATGGCATATAAATGTGGCAGTCTCTTTTGCAGAGATTTTGGCAAGTCTTCAATATTCCTTTCCACTTCATTGCCTGTAACTGCCAAGTGTAACAACATGTAAGGTCATGTAAACGGTACTGCACTTCTTCTGGGGCACTTTTAGGTTTTTAAATTTAGCATGACCAGAGGTAGCAAAATTGTAATCTCCCTGGAAACAGTGGTGGCCCATTCCTGGAAAGAGAGAAGATCTGAAAAAGAGGGACAGGTTGCTGCCTCTCAACACACACACACACACACACACACACACACACACACACACACACACACAAGAAATGGGTCATTTCTTCTTCAGTGTCACTCAGTGTTGGGAACCTTCCGTAAAGATAATTTTGCAAAACCCATTCTTAGCAATATACAGAGCATTCTTTTATCCCTAATCTGCACATCCAGGGGCAGCTCTCTGATCACGAATCCCTGGAGTGATCCTAACAACCAAGGAGATGTACTTTGGCAACTATTTTTTTATTTCTTCTCACAGATGAGTCCCATAAACAATATGAGTGGCATTGATTTTCACATATAAGTTTGGCTAATGGAAAATTATATCTGGAGAACATTAGAGGTATTTGCAGTTCTTCTATATAAACTCCTGAATATTAAAGTTAGGTTGCTTGTCTGATAAGGCATCACTACTTTAATAGACTTTGCTGTTATGTGCATCCATTATTGAAAACCATGCAAGAGGTTTAGCTGATAAAATGCTATTTTAGTCTCCTAGGTCTGTCACAATAAATTATTACAAATTGGGTGGTTTAAAATAATAGAAATTTATTCTCTTACAGCTTTGAAGGTTGAAGGACTGAAACCAAGGTGTCAGTATGGTCTTCCTCCCACCCCACCCCAAAGACTCTCAGAAAGAATCCTTCTTTGCCTCTCTCTGGCTCCCAGTGGCCCCTGGCAATCCTTGGCTGTTTTTGGCTTGTGGCTGCATCATTCCAGGCTCTTCATCCATCATCACGTGATCTTCCCCTCTGTGTGCATTATCACGTTCCCTTCTTATAAGGACACCTCTCATCGGGTTTGGGCTCACTGTCATTCTGTTTAACCTCAGTTTAACTGATTGCATCTGCAAAGACTATTTCCAAATAAGGTCATGTTCTGTGGTTCCAGATGAACATGAACTTTGGGAAGGACACTCAATCAACCCAGTACAGATCCTAAATGTAGTCATTGTTAAACAAGGCTTGTCAATAACTACCGGGCTGCTCCCCAATGGTACCACTCTGCAAAGGAAAACTGCTAAATCACAGAATTCTGTAGAGCCCAGTCTGTCTCTGCCTTCCACTGTGAGAATGAGCCCAGGTTGAACACTTAACTTGCACAAGAATAGGTGAGATAGGTTGTATTTAAGAAACAAAAGGAGAAAAGGTCTTGACAAGAAAATTCACTACATGGCTTACGCTATACAAGCATAAGTGGCTGCTAAAGTCCCTTTGCATGTTTTTTACTAACAGAAACAGGGTCATAGATGAAACAAGCTCATCTCGGATTCTGTAATCAATATATTGTAATGTTCATGCTTGTGTTTGGATTTTTCCCTCTCAAATGGTTTTCTCCTACTTTGTATTTTTATGGTTCCTTCCATTGGACACTTACCGCTGACTGCCTCATATTGGAGCTATTTATATACATTTATTTTCCCCTTTTCTCTTACTAAGTAGGTGACCTGCAGCAAGTTAGTTATAAATAATAAAGGTCCTTGTTTCATAGGATTGCTATGTAGTTTAACAATCAATAAAAGTATTATCTGAGTGCTTACTAAAATAATTTCTCTGCTTAAAATTGCAATGCATATAACAATATTAAAATGAGTAAGGATAAAATATTGAATATTATATTTGAGAGACCTGAAGAACTGTTTATAAATATACCTATTTGAGAACAGGTAAAAATGTTTGTCAGCGGTTGATGTTTGGCAGCTAGCCAATAAATGTGAATGTGTTCTTTTCCGTGATATGTGGGAACTTGAGGGAAAGAGAATGTCTGTCACTTTAAGACTTGTATATCGCCTTAGGCATTAGGGGTCATCAGTAACTATCTAATAAACATACAAATAAATGAGACTTGCAGCATCGGAAATGCTGTCGAAGGTCACCAGGTCATCATTCACTGCAGTGACTCTCAGACTTGAGTATCATCCATGTCTTTCTCACCTGATGCCATGCTTGTCACCTATTAGGTGCTCAATAATATTTGTAGAATTAGTTATTTTGGTAAAAAATTTAAAGTTCTTGTTTACTGCAGATTCGCAGCATCTACCTTAGACTTACTGAAGCTGAAACACTGAAGAAAGGGGCAGGCTAGAGAGAAACGCTAGGTTAAACAAACCTATGTTGTATTAATAACTCCCAAAGTTTTGCTCACTCATTTAAGGCATTTTTCCAAGTCTCTTGGGAAACTTTATAGAACAGATGTTGATTTCTTATTATATATTTAAATCTTTTACACAGTGGGTGCTGTTATTTAATGGCTCAAGTTAACCTTTTGTTTTTGTTTTTAAAGCGAATATCAGCCCTTCATGCTGTAGTACTAACCCATGCTGATGTATATACTTCAAAAAAGTTATGTTCACTTATTCACTCACTGAACTGATAATTATTAAGTAGCTACTATATGTCAGGTTCCTCGCTAGGAACACAATCATAATAAAGACAAGTTTGAACCCTGCCCACATGGAGCTATGGTGTCATGAGTGGGGGGAACATGCCTAAAACAACTGTTTACACAGATTACTATATATGTTTATGGTGATAAATGCTATGAAGAGAAAATATATACAAGCACTAAAAGTCATAGACAGGAGACTTAAGTTTAAAGTGGAGATGATCAGACAAAGATCGTATTCCAAGGACTTGGTAATGATTTTGAGAACTGAGAAATGAGTAGAAGTGAGCCACAGGAAGAAAGGGAGAAATGGGTTCCGGGTCAAGGATTAGCAAAATACAAAGGTCCTTAAACAGGAAGCACTTAGCAATATTCAAGGAATTTAAAGAAAGCCCGCATGACATAGGGGAAGTTTCCAGAAAGGGACTGTAGGAGGAGGAGTGGGTGCTGAACGGTGCATGGGGACTGGATTGTGCGGGAGCTTGCAGACCTCATGATGTGAACGATTTGGGGCAATGTCTCTCTTCTCACAATGACACACTGAAAATAGCCCTAGAACCCCGAGCCAGCCATCTGAGGCCTAATTAGCCCTCCAAAATGATTCATCCCCCTTAGAATCCTGTAATCCTGTATTGTTCTTTTATTTTTGAAGGGCCCACTAACTCTGTATATGAAGCAGGCGGAACAAATACCAAATTAGGTTATCTCAAACCACTGGGCCTTTTGTTCCATATGTCACAAACTATATTACACACAAAATAATTAACTTCAACAATATTCTTAGGCAGTCTTAAGATATATCAGTTTTATTAAATGTAAATTTTGTATGGACATACAAATGTACAGGACAGAAAAATGTCCTCATTGTCTAGGTAAATAGTATGTATGATGCATTCATAGTATAATTTCTTTCTTGGAGAGGTTTCTTTCATTAAGATAGTATAAGCACATCATAGTTTAAGTATGTTAATTTTGGGGTATGGTGCAAATGAATAAAATATTCATGCCCAAGGTTAGCACAATCAAAGATGTTTACAGCATCATTCAGTGCTAATTGTGGAAGGGTGGAAAAGCAGGCTTCTTTTTTTTAAAAAAAAAGATATTTTTATTGTTATTCTATTACAGTTCTCCCAATTTTCCCCCTTTTCCCTCCTCTGCCCATTCCACCCCCGATTCCCACAGTCAGTCCCTACACTGTTGTTCATATCTGTGGGTCATTCATACATGTTCTCTATCTAGTCCCTTCCCCTTCTTTCCACCATGATAGCCCTCCCCTTTCCCCTCTAGTCACTGTCAGTCTGTTCCATGTTTCCATGCCTGTGGTTCTATTTTTCTCATTAGTTTTTCTTCTTCATTAGATTCCTTTTATAGGTGAGATAACATGATATTCTAATTAGTGGAGACCTGGTTATGTGTTTGCTGCATGTCCGTCACAAGCCAGCAATCTGGCTCAGATGTTACTTAATCATAGGCAATTATAGTCAAGGGAGGAGCACCTTTTAAACAATGTTTTTAGGGGTTGTTCGCTGCTGACTCAGATTATAGATTAGGCTGGTTGCAGTCAAACTTGCAAAGTCTTTTATCTTTGGTGTCTTTTCATCCTTCTTTGAGAGATGTCTCTTGACCCCTGTTTCCCACACTTAGGCATCCAGTGCCCTCATGATATCTCTTGCTTATCTGACCAACCACAACATTGACTGTGCCCTGCCTCTCATCATGCTGTGCATCTTATTTGTTCTAGGTTCTTTCCTAATGAGATAGCCTTGGAGTCTTGGAACCAGAATCAGAGGCTCTGGGTGCAAGTCTAGACACTGGTCTTTATAACTCTAGGAACATGAAGTTTTCTTATTTGTGAATTAGGGTTATAAGTATATTTACATCATCGCATTTTGTAGAACTTCCACATGTGAATTTTTTTAACTTTATTTTTATTGTTGACACTAGTACAGATGTCCCCATTCCTCCCACTTTGCCCACCTCCACCCAGCCCCCACAGTCTTTCCCCCTGTGAATGTATTTTGAATGTATTTTATAACCTGCAAAGTCCCGTGCAGGTATTTTATATCCCCAGAATCCTGAGCCAGATGTTTGAAACCTAAGGTCTAATGGTCTCTTCTAAATGATTTAGCCTTCTTAACTGAGTGTATGTGGGTATGGATTAAACCAGTCTTTGCTCAGAAATTAACAAATGGATAATTCCCTGTGTAGGTATTGTATTAATACTTGTACTTCTTTTTCCTAAAGAGTAACCAAAACACCCTGGCTTCAGAATCTAAGTAGTACTGGCTTAGACAAAAATAATGAAACATAAATTTCTAGGGGTTGGGCCCACCAACCTGCATTATAATGAAGTATTTAATGATATTGCACCCTAATGTTTGGGAACTGTTGCCTTTTGGGTTAGTTTTTCAGGAGCAGCAGCACACTTGTGGGCTGGTAGTAGTAGTTAAGGGAGCCTTAACACTAGAGGAGAGGTCCTGCAATGAGGACCTCTTGATGTGGATTATTTGAGTCTGAGGTTTGTGCTAGTTCTAAGATGTGGTTCTGTCTAATGGGTTGAATGTTTATCCCTTAAGAGGATGTTCTGCTTTAAAGATGTTAGTAGGTCTGTGCTGAAAGTGTAGTACATCTGCAGAGTCATAGATGAGTATTACTATTTTTTAACTTCTTGGGAACATATCTTGGATAAAAGTACGTGGTACAGGGCTACAGGGCAATGGGGGCAGTTCTTTGAACATCAGGAGCTATAATATACTATATTATTTTTCTAGGTTGCTACACCATTATTAACATGTGGTTTCTACTTCATGGTCCAAGATGGTTGTTTGAGCCCCAGCAATCAATATTTTATTCTATCCTGTAGCAAGAAAGAAAGGCAACAAAATGTATGCCCAGTAACACTTGCTAATTTGCATACTGCCTCTTCTTTATATTCAATTGCCAAAATATTACTCATATGAATATACCTAGCTGCAAGGGAGGCTGAGAAATGCAGAATTTATTAGGAGAAACCATGTATGCAGCTAAGGAAGAAGGGAAAATGGCTATTGAGAGACAAACAGCAGTCACTGTCACAGCACTGATGTTATCAGACAGTCTCTATTATCACAAAGATTATATGCCAAATCAAATATTGGACTATTAAGAGAGTTTTTTATTGCATTTGACTGGACATACATGCATGCATATGCATAGTCATATTTCTGGAGGTAAAATAAAAAGCACTCTTTTATCCCCAAATAATAAGTCATTTATGTCACTTAAATGGTATGATTAAAAATGTATAGCAATATATTCATATTTCTAGTGAGGCTTTTAAAATAACTTTGATTTTCTTAGGTTATAAATATAACTAATTTAACATACTTCAAATTGCTATTGATTTCTGCCTTAGATCATTGCTTTTCAGTAGCAAGAAACAGAGAATCACCTGAATACCCAAAGTAGTGATGGACTTATTTTGATAACTTATATAGAAAAAAGTCAGGAATGACAATTGCTGGATCCCAGGTTCAGCCCTAAAGTTGGGTCCCTGGAGATGGGGATGTGGTTGAAAATCAGAAGATGGTTCAAAACCGAAGGCAGCGCTAGGGGTTCCATAATCATTACTGCAAAGTTCATTGTTCTTGGGTCATTCTGTTGATTCCTAGTCTCTGATTCTTGTTTTATGTTATAGTATTTGATCATTTTCTTTTAGTCTATGTTGTCTCATAGCCTACATTTGTGGTATTTCTCTGTGATTCTTTTCTACTTTTATACATACTATTAAATTAGTAAATGTTACTTCATCTTATAATCATATATACTTACTAGAGTGGGAGAGAACCCAGTTTATTTAGCTAATTGTTGGTATCCTTTTTAGAGGAATTTTGTTGTTGTTCTTTTTAAAATACCATGCCATTTTACCCATTCTGACCAGGTTATAGATTAGTTATGTAAATATCATTGTGACCTAAATTACCTCTGAAAAGAGAGGCAGAGCCTCATATTTAGAGCTTCGCTTTTCAAACCTAGCTGCACTCCAAAAATTACTTGTTAAATATATTACTAAATGTATAACTTTGGAAGCACAGCCAGGTTTGGGAAATATGATATTTAAGCAACCACTGAAGTCCACTTTCTTCATCAAGAGACTACTGGTAATGACTGTGTTCCTGGGGCTTTATGTGCAGTGTGGTTTCTATGGTTTAGGATCTCTGTGTGATTGGTTGTACTGGTTTCTTCCCTTGTCTTTGATCAACCAAAGCCAACTATTCTGTGATTCATCGATGCCCTTCCTAGCCTACCAACCAACTTCCTATCATTTAGCTAAATCAACTTACTCATTAAGACACAGTTCAAGCATAACCACCTCTGGTAATGCTTCCCTAGTGACATGGGTTCAGCTGCCCCTTCTACATTCCTGGAGTAATAGGTATCATACTCTACCATTATTGTTTGCATATATGTAGTCCCAGAACATTGGGAACAGCTTGAAGGCAGGTTCTTTAAATGGTCTCTAAACAGGAATACATTAGTATATATGTGTTTACTTATAGAACCAAATTATCTAGTTCTAGTGGCTATATCATCCTAGGTGACAGACCAATAACTCTGTTTTTCAATATGGTTTCACTGGGAGTCATTACTTTGCCCCAAACTGTCACCACCCCCTACCAGAAAGAATAAAAACTCTTGAAATCCTACCACTTCTTTGACTATTATTCATTTTTTCCCTCTCAGTGCATAGTAAAAAGCCTAAAAAATAGGACTAAAAAACATATTTGCTGAATGGATGTGCATGCATATATCTTTCCAAATACTAGACAAAATCTTAAAACAGTGTTTAAAGTAAATGTTGTATAATTCTATAAAGAAAATAAATACATCCCTTAACCTGGTATCTTTTGATGCCTTTCAGAGCAAAGTTGATGCATTCCTGTATTGAGTTTTAGAACAAGAAGCTTTTAAAGAAATATATCAGGGTGAAAAAAGTTGTGAGAATAGAACGGATGTGTCAAATCTTGCACTGTCATTGGAAAAATGATCTACGGAGATAAACCTGGGCTATCTCATCCCAGAAGAATGATTGCTACCTACTGTAATACACCGATCATGGCTAACAAAGAGGTTTTAGATCTTCAGCCATTGCCATGGCCACTGTAGCTGTGGGGTGAATTTGTATCTAGGAAACTGCCTGAAAATTTTGAAGAGATTTTTTAACCAGGAGATTACTTATGATATTTTGTCTAGGGATTATAGTGACATATGACTACAGTTAACTGCTTCTTGGGCATCTTTGATTTGAATTTTGTCAAGACCTACCTACATTGAGTAAGTAAAAATCAGAAATTAATTCCCGCCTCTTCTCTAAAAATACTCTGTATGTTTATCTCTTAGAATGATATAAACAGCCATCTGTCTCCCACAAGTAAAGTCTTATCTTTATTATTTTCTGCCTTGACTTCTCTATCACTGCTCCACACCCTTTAAACTGACATCAAATTCTGTTGTTTGTCTTGGAAAAATCTGTTTCAAAAATTCCTCTCTAAACCCACTGTCACTGATTTAGTCCAGGACCACCTCATGTCCCATCCCCTGCCTCCTAACTGAATCCTGTACCTCTAATCTTTCCCCATTCTAGTCTTCCTGCCTCTATCTGCCCTCAGACGTACCTTCCTGAAGTATTACAATGATTCTATTATCCACTTGACTTAAATCATGTTATCCCATTGCTTACAAGATAATGTATAGTTTTCTACAGGGAAATAAATCCTTTAATCAGTCAGTAAAGACATTTTAGCCCCAGGAGCCTGTTTTGCATGTAGTCCTAAAATCTTTCTATACTTGAAGAAGAACAACATGATTAGCCTAAAGCTTCTGTAAATTAGTACAATGTGGACACATATACCAACTGAGGATTTACAGGAAATGAAGCAATTCCCTACAGAACTGAATGCTGTAATATTGGATTGTTAATTTCAAAGAGAGTATTGGTTCATGAATCTTTATTGTACTGGTCATTTTCCTGCTCCACAAAAGAATGCACTTAAAGGAAAAGGAAATAGAGTTTTAAATTTTATTTATTTATTTTTTCTTTATTATTTTTATTGTGGTATAATTGACTAATTGACATATGACATTAGATTAGTTTCAGGTGTACAACATATGATTTGATATTTATATGCATTGTGAAGCTATCACCACAATAATAGACATTCATCACCATACATCATTACAAAAGTTTTCTTGTGATGAGGACTTTAAAGATTTACCCTTAGCAACTTCCAAATATGCAATACTGTATTAGAAATGTACACCTGAAACCTATATAATTTTATTAACCAAGGTTGCCCTCATAAATTCAATAATAAAAAAGAAATTACATCTGGAGTGGAGGGTGTAAAATGGGTGAAGAAGAAAAAAAGCAGTGTTTTTATATACTAGGGTGATTCCTACTGTGTCCATAGAAACTTTGATTGCCAGGACCATGAAAACCTCATTCTCATGCTCTGTACAATAGGTGTTCACCCCTTGATTAATGAGATGGAGAGGTTATTCAGTCTGTGAGGGAACAGCATGCTCTAAGTGACAAAGAAAGTGTATATTAAATAAAAATAATGATTAGTTCACCTAAACTTAATCCTAGATAAATACTTCCAACACACTGGAAGCACAAAAATTATATCCTTGACCACAAGAATAAAACTGACAATCAAATAACAAAGGTACCTCTTGAACATTTTAACAAATTAATTTTTTTAATAATAAAAATATACTATGAACAGAAAAAGGGATGCAAGGTCTGTAATTCAGACAAAACAATTGTACCTTTGTTGCTGTCTCAGTTTTGATAATTATACAAGTTCTTAACATTAGAAGAGGCTGTGCGATGGGACTGATGGGAACACTTGATACTGTTTCTGCAATTCCTTTGTAAGTCTCAACTTACTTTAAATAAAAAGTTAGAAAGTAAATGAATCTTGGAAAAGTGCCCATGACATCAACTCTTCTTCCTTGAATCTCTGAGTACAGCCTCGAGGTTCCCCATTTGTTCTGGTTGTGAGTGCCGCCTCTTCTATTATCCCATTGCCGCCTCTTTTTCCCGTGAGGCATTTAATTAATTATAAGATAAATGGCTTCCAACTTTAACAAAGAGTAAAAATTTGACTATTTATCTTTTTAGCTCTCTGAAAAAAAAATATGCATATGTATGTGTGTATATGTGTTTGTGGTATCATTATTTTAAAATAATTTTTGTTAAATTTATTGGGGTGACAATAGTTCATAGGATCATACAGGTTTCAAGTGTATGTTTCTAAGATACTCGATCTGTGTATTGCATTGTGTGCCCACCACCCAAAACCATTTTCTCTCACCATGTATTAGGCTTCCTCCCCACTTCCTTCTAGCAACCACCTCATTGCTATCTGTTTCCATGAGTTCCAGTTTTATATCCCACATATGAGTGAAATCATGTGGTTCTTAGTTTTTTTTCTGACTGATCTGTTTCACTTAGCATAATAGTCTCAAGTCCATGTTAGTGTTGTTAGATTCATTCAAGTTTATCATTGTTATTTTAGCTCTACACTGACTCTTTTTAGCCACTGAGTCTATTTTATATGTAGCCACAGATCCAGTTGAAGAAAAGTTTCTGTCTATAGGTCATATTTCCTACAAATATGGGAAGAAATATCAAATGAAACATAGAGATATTATTTTTTCTATGATTAATAAACAAAACACAAACAGATTTGTAGTCCAAAAAAGTGATTCATCTCTCTCAGGTAGCTGAGCTATATACAATGCAATTTTCCTCTCTCTCTTAATCACTAAGGTGTACTATGTTGCTGGTAACTATAAAGTAAAATAAGATAGTCTGTTTTACTAAAGAGGACATCATGGAAAATCTTCCTCTGTTCACAAGGAAGGGTCTGATTTTAAATAAAGTTTCTATTTTTCAAATTGTCTTCTCTAAGTCTATGATTCCTCAGCTCTGTGTTACCTTTTTGGTCAACCATGCCTTTCAATTAACATCATTTAATGCACAATGGTCTTATCATCTTACTTTCTTGGTTAAATGTTACTCAAGAGCAATAGTTTTGTGGGTATGTGTGTATGAATCTCTAAATGATGAAACATGAAACGTGATTGGTTTTACCTTGCACTTCACTGTTGGAAAGAAGGAGACCCAGCTGGTTTTAGACAGAAAGACTAAGGAGAGAACTAAGTTTCATACTGAGAATAATCAGGAGGACATATATCTTTTTAGTGATTTTAATGGTGTATTCATATTTATGCATAGCACTTGTTCTGCCTTTTAAATTCCTTATCCATTAGGCTTATTTCTATATAAGTCTCCACTGGTACATACTGAGGCTGGAGACTCTGAAGCAGGAACATCAGAAAACAATTCCAAAGGACCAGGCATATTTTTAACTTTGGAGACAGAAAAGAACACTATTAATAAAGGCCTCAGGCGAGTTTAAGTCTAGTGAAAGGACATCTGAGCACTGTCTACTGATACAGCTATTTTATCTAACTTTATTCTATATTATTTATAGAAAATGCTTATTTTATGCCCAAAGCAAAAGCCTTTCTAAGCTTAAAGTGCTAACTTTTTGCTAATTACCAATACCACCAAACAGCCTTGTGTGTGTTTATGAAATTGTATCTCTGAATTTTATTCCTACCACTCACCCTGTGATTGTACTAACAGTAAATGTGAATCCAGAACTCCACAGGAAGGACTGGTAACCATGGCGATGGGAGGGTGCTTTCTGCAATAACTCCACTGTACAAAATAATTTATGCATGAATGTAAAATCACAGATGTTTTGAACCATATGCAGGCTATATTTAACCACAGAGCAAGTGACAAGTTACTTGGGAGTTAGTAATCCAAGAAAGGTGAGTCCCAGTCAGAAAATAATTCTTCTTTCTTGTCTTCATTGTCATAGTAAAAGCCTCCTGGGTGCAGGCTCCCACTACCTTTGGAATAAAGTTTTAGTGTATGTCAAAGTGTGCATGTGTGTACCTGAGACAGGAGGGTATATGGAAAAACATGTACAGAGAGGAATACACTGATAATATAATGAAGGAAGAGAAAATGAAGGTAATATTTGAAAACCAACTTTCTGCTAACCCTCTTTTTTTTGGTTTTTGTTTTAGTCCTCACTCTATGATATGTTTATTGATTTGAGAGAAAGGGAGGGAAAAAGAGAGGGGAGAGAGAGAGAGAGAGAGAGAGAGAGAGAGAGAGAGAGAGAGAGAGAGAGAGAGAGAGAGAGAGAGAGAGAGAGAGAGAGAGAGATGTGAGAGAGAAACAGATTGATTGCCTCCTGTATGTGCCCAGACTGAGGATAGAACCTGCAACCTCAGTCCGGGCCCTGACTGGGAATCAAACCCACAAACTTCTGGTGTATAAGATGATGCAATCTGGCCAGGTCCTAAGCCTCTTTTTTTCTTTTTTTTTCTTTTTAATGTTGTCTCTATTCCTAAGATCCTTGGTTACAGACATATTGATCCTTAGGCATGTCACTGATTCAATTTTAATTAAAAAAATACTTTTAATTTATAAGCTGAAAATTAGTGCCTTTTGTTATTGAGAATAATTCTTAGGGTAGTTATATTTTCAACTCAATGAAACCATTTATCTTCATAGGAATCATTTAAAAGATTAAATTGCATTTAGTATAATCTGAAATCCAAGGAAATCTTTAAAACGTATTTGATATATTTATACCCAAAATTTCTATTCTTTTTTACTAAGTTCTTAAAAGGACAAATCCTTAGTTGTGGCAAATCTTTCACTTAGTTCCCCACATATACTTTTACCAGAGTTGACTCCATGAGTTATGTGGTTGTAAGAAATAAATAACTCTGTAAATTCTGCTCTCCATCTATAAAAAAATAAAGGCTGTTTTTACAACAGTTTTTCTCAAAGAGAAGTCCTCAGAAATCACAAACTTAATGTAATGCTTTGCAGAATAGGCCTGTTTTCAGTACCACGGGCCTTTTGGTCTTCAGAAGGGAAAGAAAGGAATGTGAAATAGACAGAAAACAAATTGCATTCTAACATTTGTTAATTCCCCATGACATTTAGTGCCCATGGTAGTCTCCTTTCCTTCAATCCCAGGTTCTTTATCTCTTAGTAGAATGTTACATCCACCTCTCTTAGATTCAAGTTTTCCTAGACTTTCACTCCTTCCCTCACCTCTTTGCTTACTGCCTTTTTTTCCCTTTTCCATTCTCATTTTAATATAAATTGCCTAGCTGCTAATTAAGTACAATTCTTCAGCTCCTAGAGAGACTCACCTTAAGCAATCGTTTCCCCCCTATCTAAAGTACTAATGTGCAATTAAACATTAATAGGGAGCCTCAATTTTGAACCCAACTTAAATTCAATAGAAGGGCAATTGCCTCTTGGCAATCTAGTTTTGCTTGACTGTTGGTAGGATGCTCTCAAATGTGAAAAAGCTAAAAAAGCTGCTATTATAGTAAAGCCACTGAGTGGCATTACAGATAATAGAACTCTACTATAACAGACAGTTGGTCCCCAGAAGGCCAGAGAAAAGCATGTGACACCACAATTGGTAAAAACTTTCAGGGTTTTCTAGCTAGCCCTGACTGACACCTGCTAACTTCAATATTGTGTATATGAAGAAATCACCTAACTTTTCCACTCTTAAGTTGAGAAATTCTGCCTGATTACACTTATTCATGAAATTCAGTTCTTTCCTCTTGAATGATTCTATGCCATGCCATGAAAAATGAATGGAATTAAAAATATGTAGCAACAAGCTTATCTATCTCCTTTTTTTTATCACTAGAGAAATAGCGTATGATGATGGTGGTTCTGTCCATGGTGCTGCTAATTCAATGCAGAAGCATTTCCTCTTCACTACAGCCCAGGCTAGTTATTAGATCATTGAAATACACAGTCTTCTGGTCTTGAGAATGTTATCCTCTTGTTAGTGGTCAAGGGGACTGGAAACTCCCTTTGTTGGGAGAAGATGGCATTGTATCTGTTACTGTCAGTTTTACTATGAACCTTAGCCTAGTGTTTGACATACAGTAATTATTGATAAATATTTGTGAAGGAAGAAAGGAAGGAAGGAAGGAAGGAAGGAAGAAAGGAAGGAAGGAAGGAAGGAAGGACTTAATGGGAAGTTAATTGAAGGGAAATATCATTTTGCATATATTTTTTTCTGAAACCATTATGGCATATAATTCAAAAAGCTAAGCAAAATCTTGATTGCCTGAGTAACTGCAGATACCACATGAGTATTTTTTCAACTTGTGGCCTCCCAAACATATTATCAAGATGAGAATTTAGAATTCAAAGAATTGGAAGTTTAATTACTATTACAAATTGAATTTCTCCTCCCTCCCATAATTTTCCCACTGAAAACTTATTACTTCTGGTCTTCCCTTTACTTCTGTAATTCTCTTAAGACAAGTGATTATATCTGTCTGTCTGTTTACCTATCCATCTATCCATCCATCTATCCATCCATCTTATATATCTCTTAGAAAAATATAATTAGAGGAGAGTATAAGAAAACACTTAAATCACTCATAATTTCACTACTCTGTACTAACCAATATTTTTATTAATGTGTTTATAATATACGTATATCTTTCTGTGTATATGTATATATATTATATGCATATGTTTATATATTTTTAAAAATACAATTAAAATATTTTATATCACTAATAATACCTTGAAAACATGCTAGAGTATAGATTATATGTTTCTTTACAGATATAGTAAATTATTTTACCATTATTTTATTGTAGGTCATTTTAAGTATTCCAAATTTTTTACCATTATCATAATTGTGTTATCATTATTCCTGTTGGAGGTAAGATAATTATTTCTTGGGGGCCCAGCATTTTAAGTCTGGTAATTAGTTAGGGAGGATCTACCTCTGCAGAGCTGAGACTTGAGTGTCATCTACTTTGGTTAACCTATCAGCCCCATTTGTAGATATTTTAACAATCTGGAAGGCTGCAAGACACCTCAGACTTCTTATTTCTTCTACTGGTAAGCTCCAATTTGTGCAGAGAAGCAAGGACAGCAAAGTGACATATTCTTAGTAAATCCATTCCCCTGTGGCTAGGCAAAAGAGGGAGAAATAAGAAAGAGTGCAATGGGTGTTTATATTGTAATTCTGGGAATTCAGGCTATTTTTGGAGTGTTAAAATTTTATTTGCTTTCTCTGCAGAATAAATTTCTTCAGGGGGAGAAAATTTTACACACATGAAGTGAGAGTTAATCTTCTTGCTATATCTCCATGATATGTAACATAGTTTTGTATATTGTATTAAAATAAAATATCAAAATGTAGACGAATTCTTCAATCTGATATCCAGCATCTTCTGTTAAAAAGTCTATTCCAACCCCATACTAATATTTTTAATATTCTTGGAATATCCTTGCCCACCTCTAGGTATTTTTGTATATTATTCCCCCTGCCTATGATGTTCCTTCCTTCTCAATTGATAAATCTATAAGACACTGTAGATATGCAGGCAAAACTCATTACTCCCTCTTCTCTGCCATCATAGCTATTTATCTGTGTTTTGACTGTAACACTTCTGTAGAATTCTGATGTATCAGTTGGACAGTCTTATTGCCCTCCTGGTCTGTTTCAGGCAGTATGTGTATGTGGGTGTGTATGTGTGTGTGATAGTTATATATAAAGCATGGTACTCAAAATGTTTGTTAGATTAATAAATAGATGAATAACACCCATACTAAAAATTGTCCATAATGATCCAGGATAGTATACCATTCTCCTATGTTATGTATGCCATAACCTTGCTTCTTAGCCTTAAACTGTACTTTTCTTCATGCCAAGGACCCTATTCCAAGTGTAGTCACACAGTTCAGTCTACATGTGATGCTTCTATCAAATGTGCATCTCCTGCGTCCCCCAACATAAACATTATTGGTAATAGGAATATATGCATGTCACAATTTCTAATTTTCTGTTAGTAACTGGCATTAGAATTTCTGTTTTCTTTATTTGATCATAAAAATATTCTAATATATGAAATAATAATTAATATAAGTACTTAACCCCATCATCTAGGTTAGCAATTTTTTATATATTACCAAATTTACTTTACTAATTGTTTTTCTGAAATATTTTACCCAATTTCCCATTTAGGAAAAAAAATGTATAGCTCACTGCCACTAATAAAAACAGAATGCTATAAATGGAATGATCCCATTTGTTTGCAAAGACTATTGATATAGTAGAGTGATGAGAAAATAATAAAAGTGACATACTTCGTGGGTTAGGTTAGAACTGTCATCCGCAAATTATCTTGGGGTAAACGCTGCATCTGCAAGTGCCACCAGCAAGTATTCTTGGGGCAAACATGAAATGAATTAAACAATATATATCCAACTGTTTTGACTCTAAATATTTCCAAATGACTTGCTTTAAAAAGACCTTTTTCTATATAATTATGATATTAGACCACAGCAATAGTAACAATAATTTCTCAAAATTATATTTAATTTCCATCAGGTATCTCCACATTATATTTTACTATTGGTTCATTTGACCCAGGATCTGATAAATGTTTACACATTGCATTTAGTTATATCTTATCTTTATCAATTTTAAACAGTCTCCTCTTTTCTTTCTTATTTTAAAAAAAGTTTTTGACATTGATATCTTAAGGAGATCATATTAGTTGGCTCCTATGTTCTCAGTTTATATGATTATTTCTTCTTTGTGTGGTTTAACTTATTCCTCTGTATACTCCTTAAATGTCCTACAAGTTGGAATTTAAATATATGACATGATTATATTCAAGTTAAAAATGTAGAGTATGATTTTTCTCATCCCTATTAAAGAAATATTTATCACTTCCTTTTCCTCTCCTGAATGATATGAATAAAATCAGTAGATCCTCACATGTGATATAAGATTGTACAACATGGGCCCATAATATCTTTTAGTGTAATAACTCCGGTACCTCTGGTGATATTGCAGATTGTTCAGGAGGGCCATACAGATGGTTCAAGGCACTTCAGGTCCAAAGTCTAGAGCATTCAAAGAAATAATCAAGATCACATCAAGGTAAACAAGGGATCCAGATGATGTTATTAACAATCTGCCTTGACTATTTGGGATGACAAGCTCTGAGACTATAATAGTTAACCATAGGTAAAATGAGGTAATGCCATGATATTGAATATGACTTCTGACTGTTACACTGGTTAAGATACAGACATAAATACATATACACACTTATTTTTAAATTACTTTTTAAACAAATAGGAGATAGGTATTCAGGTTGATATTACCAATACTCAAAAACAATATTTTACTAAATACTGGACAACAGTAAGATCATACCAAGGAGAAATGTGTTTATACTTTTATTTAAAGTTCTGACTTTTGTTTAAACTCATACCCTAATCTGTGATCCTAATGAATACTTGTAAATTTTCACTGATCCCATATGTTTGTGGCCTATCTTTTGTACAAGGAGTTTAGAATGTCAACTTCACACAGTAAAAATATCATGAGCATTTGGATCCCTGGATTAAAATCCTAGTTGGCAGACTGCCAAGAGATATTCAGACAACAGTGTTTTGATATAGCTATGTAGAAGCAACCCTATAAAAATGTAAAATTTTAGTTTCATAACTAATCATGTGAACAACAGAAAACCCTGACCTTTCTTTATCTTTAATCCTCATCCCAATTACGAGGATTTTGCTTTTCTAAATTAATGACTTAATTATTTATTTTTAACCATTTGGTACTTTAAAAACAAGAATGAACCACATTTATATGTCTATGTATATATAAATAAATTTTAAGAAAAATGTATATGTTTAATACACACAATTAAATGCATTGCATTCATTTTAAAAACTATGGCTCCAAATAATTTAATATGTCAAAAGCAATATATCTATACTACTAAAAATGCTGAAAATATGATCAAATGTTTAATTGGGGTCATTGTTTAATGTGGACATAAATCCAAGAGATTATAATATAGGTCAGATAGACTTCAATCACTCTAAATGTCTAAGGTATGCCCCCTCCACTGTGGTTTGCCCAGGAAAGAGAACTTAAGCTTTCAAAATATTTGTTAAGTGAATAATGAGTTACCATAATCTTAACTCTACAAGAAACATTTTCTTCTCTAGATTTTTAAATAGAAAACAGAATAAGTTTTATTACTAAATAACTACATTTTTTAGTGATTAAACTAATTTGAGATATAGACCATTAAGTTAAAGTTAATTTTTCAGAGAATGAAAAATTACTCAAAGTGATTTATTATTTTTCTGAACTATCTGAGAGTTGTAAATGGATAACATCATCATCTCTCTTTTAGGTGCAAAAACACTTCATGTAACTTTTATCCCAGTTCTTCTGACTGCGGATTAATCCCTAGACCCTAACTAGCCCAGATTCATCCCAAGGCTGTATCTCAGCACTGAATGGGCATCAGAGATGAGGTTAGGCTCAGAAATGGGTGAGAACATCCATTTCTCCCACTTCACAGTAATTGTTTTTGTTTATTTTATTTTTTTACTTACAAGCAAAATAGAAACAGACCCATAGATACAGAAAACAGAATGACAACTGTCAGAGGGGAGGTGGTTGGATGCTGGGTGATAAAGGTGAAGGGATGAAGCAAACAAACAAACAAACAAACAAAAATGCTCAGACACGAAGAACAGTATGGTGATTGCCAGAAGGAAGGGGGGGGTGGAGGTGAAGGGAGGTAGAAGAGGGTAAAGAGGGATAAATGGTGATGGAAGGAGACTTGAAGTGGGGAACACACAATTCAATACGCAGATGACATATTATATAATTGTATACCTGAAACCTATATAATTTTATTAACCAATAAGTTCAATAAAAACAAATAATATACAATTTTTTTAACTTGTAAGTTTAGTAGTTTATAGTAATGTTAAAAGGTCTACTTGTCAAAATTAATCCTGTTAAACAGGGCACACCAAACATTTCTGTTTCTGAAATGGCCTACTGAATTAATACGACTGATTCAAAATGCATACCCCAATGATATATGACATAGAGTATGTTATGAAATTTCACTGTCAGTTTTCTTAGGACAAAATTATACTCAAATGACAGCTCAGATGTTTATGGTAGTGATTAAATAACACATTATTCACAGTAAGAACTCAATAAATATTATCCGTCCTTTCTGTTACATGGCTACCTCTTCCTTTGTATTGTACAATCCAAATATAATGCTCTCAACCTGTCCCAGTGAAGTGTGCACTTCTGACTCTGTTTTTGTGGAAATTAACGTACAGGAGTCAAATATGTTAATGTGTTGTAAGGATCTCTGGTTTGCCCAGCAAGTCTTTGTAAGGTCTTGGGTATACAGGAGTTCTACAAAGTACTGGTTTGTTCTTGGTGTATTCTTCCCCATAAATATCTATAACTATTTATGCTTCATTGGTTTAGAAAATTCTCTTTGAAGAGATTTTGATTTTAGTAATCTACAATGCCAGAAATTATCCCCTTTTGATAATCTAGATGATTCAGAAAGCAAGGAATATTACATTCTCTCTTTTTTTTTTTTTTTTTAGTTGGGTTGTTTTCTCCCGTGTTACTTTAAGGTTAATATTTCACAACTCAAATGTAAGGCCTGTTTCCACATAGAAAACAATATAGACTTTACTTCCCATGCACCAAGCCCACCTCTTACTCACCATATTTTTAGAAGAATCAAAACCAGAGTTTTTCTGTGTCTATGGACATTGAAATCTGACTTTGTAATATAAGTAAAATCAGAATTCTAATGCTTGAAAATTTTGAAAAGTGTTTTTTGGTGCCTAAATTTCTCTTCTGTGGGTTTAACATGGATTTAAAAAAAAATAGCACAGCTGCTAAATCAAATGTAATAAATGGTTTTGAACATTTTATTAGCAATTGTTCCCAGGATTGATTGTTAATATAACATGATCCCTGCCCAGGTTTCAGGGCCTAAAATAAGATGATGGTGGCAGGTAAGATGAATTGAGTATATCAAGGAGGCTGAAAACCTTTTGAGAAATGATGCATGTTTTAGTTGAAATTGATTTTACTTTTAATTTCACTTATTTTTTTTTTTTTAGCCAGCAGGGAAATAGTCATGTTTCTTAGCAAGAATAGTTCAATCAGGGTCAAAAACAAGCACAAACATTTTACTAAATTAGTAGCAAAGCTGACCTTCTTCTTTCTCTCTAATGGAAGTAAACAGAGACAGGGGCAACAGCAGATGAATTGGTCAACTAAATGATGTTTTGTTTGTTGTAATTTAAATATATGGAGTGACCTAGGTAGTCTTATTTTAAAAATTATTTCAGATGACGTTTTAAAAATGTGAATTCAAAGAAATCTATCATATCTTAGTGCATGTAAAAATCTATAGAGATGGCTTTCCTTCTAAGTGACTTGTATTGAGAAATGACTGGAAAAAAATCAAACTATTTGTTGAATAATTCAAAACATGTTTTCAAGAGTTGAAGTCCTCATCAGCTCTCATCTGAAGTATTATAAGAGTCTGATAATTAGTCTCAGAGCATCTACTTCTTCTCCCTTTGCAAATTCATCCTCCTCAATATTTGCAGTGTGGACCGTCCAACATGCGAATAGGAATATGTGACACCCATTTTGAACTTTTTCTGAGTGCTTGTCATTTCTAGGAAGAAATCTATCCTTATAACAGCATCCTTTCACTTCATGGTTCAGACATTGCCTTCCTCCACAAGCTCATTATTCATGATGCTCTTCTTGGATCAGTGGTATTCCTACAATACCCAGGACTCATGAGCTTATAAATTCAGCATGAATCCTGCACCTATCCTGTTGTATCCAGTTCATGTTCCCCATCTCCTCTTTCTACTCTGTTTTTTTATTTTGATAATCTAGCTCTGACAGTTGTTACTTCTTCTAATATTTTTTCATATCTACTCTCTTGCACCATGTTGGGCTTAATGTTTTGCTATAATTCCATAACACTTGGTGTAAAATTCTAAAACTACTACATATATTATTTTTTCCCTGAAAATTCTATAAGGAAGATAGTTTATTTATCATGTTTTTTGAGCACGTAGATTTCTGTTTAGCGTATGATTGGTGCTCAACTCATATGTATTTCTTAAGCAAAAATGACCTAAAGTTCTGTAAGAGGGGATATTTTATATTTAAGTGACTTCTCCCAAGAAATATGTATGTGGGACTAGGGAATAAGAAAGCGTTCTTCAAAAAGTAGTCAACTTTCTCTGCTATTTAAAAGTGAGAACTCAGGCTTAACAGGCCTGCCTTCCTCTGGTTTCTTATAATAGGTATTCAGAATACAGGACAAAAATGTCTCCAGAAGCATATGGAAGAGGATTGCTTCGATGACCCAGCAGCCAGATGTAGTAAAAAAAAATTCCTTTTTCCTCTCCTTTTGTTGGCCCCCACAAAGAATATGGGTGAATTATTTCTGCCTTTAGGTAGAAAGGATTTTTCCAAATGTTTTACTGGGACAGTCATTGATGATTGCAGGCACACCAACAATATATGATGATTCATCTCAACTTAAAATGTTCAGAGGTTCAGCTGACACCAGCATTCCTAAGGGGTGATTTAGAAGCCTGGGTTCATTCAGTTTAGAGAAAACACCATTACCTAATTTAGTTTGGTTGATAAGGACTCAAGTTATTCTCTTTATTGATCTCTTGTCCCTTGGTAAGGATTTGTTAGGAGGAGATGCTGGATGTCTGGGCATTTAATAGGATTTTCTTCAAACAAGTGTTCTGTTCAACTCTTATGAGAGTGAGGAGGATGATGAAAAAGAGAGCTGAGGGAAAGGAGGGTTTTAGAATGAGCTCAAAGGCAAACAGATTGGACTTTGATTGTTTAAGATAGAATGACAGAAAGAATAATGGGTGAATCTCATTCTGTTTGGTTGGCAATTTATTGGAGAGCAAGATTGTCAAGCTGATCCTGGTTTTCAAATATGTGAAACAAAGAAGAAAGTTGCCATGATTGGGACTTAGATATCCACTATAATTTAAAGCCTGGGATCTGAGTACCCTGGGAATTTTCTACCATAAATAGATGAAATGCTAACTCAATAGGAGGTTTTGAGTCATCACATTGAAAATAACTTCCCAAGCACTTTGTAAAATTACTTGGCACATTTTGGTTGCAAACTAAGGGGAAAGAATTGCTATTGGTCCAGAAATCTAGTTCACATAAGAGTCTGAATGTCCTACTGGAATAATTTTCTTCCTGGGCTGATAACCTTTGAAAGAGGGATCATGAATCATTAAGGCAAACCTGAACCTAATGGCCTTGGAAACGGGAAGTCCATATGGCAGAGAGGTTTTTAGGTTCTCTTTATAGCTAGTCACCAAGGTTCAGGAATCAAATATAAATCAGGTTGCTGATAATAGATGCGTCAGTCAGATTTCCAAAGAGCCTTTCCATTGTTTAAAAGAAAACATGCTAAAAAGAGCTCCATATGTACACAGGTGCAAACATGCATACACAATTGTCTGTAGGGGCTGTTGGTCTTCCTTTTATATGTGTAGAATCCAAAACTCATAATTGCTAAATAAATTATATTGCAGAACTAAGATTTAAATTTATGTGTGTCTGTTTCAAAACTCATGGCCCTTCCACTATGTATAGTTGGGGTTCCCAAATGCTGCCTGGCTGACTATATCAGAATTATCTGGGAACCTCCTTACAAAACAAACTTATTTAATACAATCCTCTACCTTTGTCAAGATTCTAATTTAGTAGGTCTTAGATGAATGCTAATTGGTATTTTTTAACCATATCTCAGAAAATACTATGGATTTGTGTCCAGGTTTGGATACTCCAGTATCTCATCATATGATAAAGACAAAGGATATAGTATAGGAAGGGAGATATGTAAAGTCATAATTCTATCACTACAACCCAGTCTCTTGGCTCTCTGCTGAGCTAAATACGGTCGTTTTTATAGTTAGCAAAAGCCTTGACACCCAGTGCACCACCAATCCAAAAACAGGCACCAACCCTATACCATAGGATTACCCAAGAAGCACTGTAATGAGGTGGAAAGAACACAGACTGTCATAAGAAACACTGATTCAAATTCTGTCTCTGCTCTTACAAGTTATTAAATTAAAAAAATATTTACACTAGTTCCTCAATCTCTATTAGCCTCATCTGTAAAAAGGGAATAACCTATTGTATTGATTTTCTAGGATTGCTATAACAGAGTACCACAGTCCAGGTGGTTAAATCAACAACATTCCTTTTTTCACAAATCTGAAGTCTAGAAGTACAAGATCAGAGAGTCAACAGCATTGGTTTCTTTTGAAGCCTCTCTCCCTGACTTGTGGGTGACTCTTCTTTCGGTGTCTTCACATGGTCTTCTGTGTGCATGTCTGTGTCCTTCTCTCTCTTTTAAGATCAACAGTGATATTGGATTAAGTTCCACCCCAATAACCTAATTTTAATTTAAATATCTCTTTAAAGACTCTATGTCTAAATACAGTCACATTCTGAGGTACTGGGGATTAGAAACTCAAAATATGAAGTTTGGAGGAACACTTTTCAGACCTAAAAACCCATACATCTGTATTTAACTTAATGTAAGTGTCTGTTTTTTAAAAGAACTAATTATGTAGCACACATTAACATGACTTGTAAGCTAAAGGCATTATGCAGAAGTAAAATTTTATTTAAAAATTAAAATTCTCTCTTGAGTTACTATATTATCTCAAATTATACTAGTACAGTTATCAAATCAATGTTGTCTTTGCTTTACATTAAAATATTCTTTTTTATCAAAACAGATTACACAGGGGAACGATTTTTAACATAATTCCTGTTGAGTTCGATTTTTCACCTGTTTTAGACTTAAATAGGCATGCTGACTTCAAAATTGCAGTTAGTATTCTTCTATCATGTCAAGTTTTTCTCTACAGCTTATTTTAATGTGACCACTCTAGGTTGGATCGAGCCTGGATCAGGGGAAGCACTAGTGCTCTCCTATTGGCTGAGAGCAAACCTCCCTCAAGTGGGAAGGGGTGGGGGATGACCTTGGAAACCAGAGACAGATTCATACCTGTCTCAGCTATTCAGTTACACATGAGACAGTGTGGTGAGAGGTTGTGTGCTGCTCCATATAGTGAATCGTATTACGAAGTGTAGTCCGAGTTCTTGTCTGTATACAAGGAGTTGACAGAATTTATTTATTTTATTCACATACATCCTTATTTCCTTTCCTTCAGATCATGTCTGCCTCTGCTATTTCTTGTCCTGAGTGCCTAAACAACCCTGATTCATTTTGTTCTATCTGTGGCAGTTTCACCATTCCTAGTCAAAGGACAAACATGAATGCATTTGTCAGGCAAGCCGATTTTGCATATTTTAAAGTAAAACTTGGTGATCAAGATAAGTCTTGGGCCCCTCACAAGCTGTGCAAGCAGTGTGTTGAGAGTTTATGGATGTGGACGAAGGGAACACATGATAAATTGCCATTTGGTATAGCTATGGTTTGGCGAGAGCCCAGAGATCATTCCAGCGACTGTTCCTTTTGTAGAGTGAAAACATCAGGATAGAACAAGAAAAATAAATGTGAGATAGAGTATCCTAGTCTACCATCAGCTATACACCCAGTGCCTCATTCAGCTGAAATCCCAGTGCCAGTTTTCATTGAACTACCCTCTTTCAAAAAACAGGAGTATGGTGGAGAACTAAGTGACAGCAACGATGAAGATTTTGAAATTGAAGATGACTCAGTTCATAAGGGACTTAATCAGCATCAGCTGCATGATTTGGCACGAGATTTGGGACTATCCAAAAAGGCTTCTGAACTCCTAGCATCAAGACCGCACAAGAAAACTTGCTTGAAAAAGGAGTGAAGTATCCTACTTTCAATCAAGAGAAAGTGCGTTTCTGCAGTACTTTTGAAGTGATGGTGGCTTTGTATATTGCCATAGGATACATGGTTAAATGAAAGAATTGGGAATTCCAACCTATAACACAACTGAATGGTGACTGTTCATTGATAGCTCAAAGTGGAGCTTGACGTGTGTCCTCCACAATGGCAATTTATTTAGTGCAGTCCCAGTTGGCCATTCAGTTTGTTTTCATGAAGAATATGAAGACATAAAGAGAGTCATTGACTATATATATATAGTCTGACCATAAGTATCTATCCATGTAATATGAAAAATAGAGACATTAAAAAAAATACAAGATACAAGAAACATTGTACATAGGACAATGATACCTCAGTTTCCTTCAAATGAGGCACCTAGGGTCCTCACACAGTTCTCCCAATCGCCAACAGCAGCCCTGTTGCATTTTCCTGAATCTCATCGATGGTCTGAAATCTCTTCATTTTCAAAGGTGATTTTAGTTTTGGGAAAAGCCAGAAGTCGCAGGGTGCCAAATCTGGGCTATGGCAGGGCTGAGTCGCTTGGGTGATTTGATGTTTTGCCAGAAAAACTCTGCATGAAATGGGATCCATGAGCAGGTGCATTGTCATGATGATGCTGCCAATCAACAATGGCCCATAGCTGTGGCCTTCTGAATCATTTGAATAGTTTCCACAGAGAAATGTTCAAGCTTAATGCAAAATTTGATGCAGATTCATTACTCAGTCATTTTGAATGTGATGGCCACACAGTACACATGCTCACTCAAGGACATCTACTGCCCTCACTGACTAGCATAGTGAAGTTGTCATTCATACAGGTGCATTCCAGTCCACCCTCTTTGACTGCCAAGTTATACTGATGTGGTGCAAACTGTTCTCATTATATTAACAGTGGTTGGACTTTTTCTGGACAGACCTAGTATTTGTGTAAACACAGACATACATACACAGATGTACATGCACATGCACACATGCAAATATCTCCATGTAATTTACCTCATGTAATTTACTAAGCAAATAAGGACACAAACATTTCTAGCAGCTATTTTAAAAGCACAAATGCTAAAAATGAAGAAAAAAGTTCTAAAATCTTTATTGAATGCTTATTTTATATGGGACATTATAGGCATTTAACATATATGTATATGTATGTATATATATATATATACATACATATATATATATATATAGTATCTCAATGAATCCAACTTAATGGGTACTGTTTTTATACCAATTTTAAACTGAAAATAGAAAGTCAGAAATCATTTCCGGTCATATGATCAGTAAGTGGGAGAGTTTGAGTTCAAATTTAGTTTTGCCTGATTCCTGAGACTCATTTTTATCAACTCGATGTCCCATCATGCAGCTTTATTGGGCATTCAACCAGTCATTGTTCTGTATGAGAGTACCTCCGGTGGAGCATGCCAGCTCTCCAGTGGCTGAGGGAATGCAGTCGGTGGTAGCAGGTTTCCTCCAGTTCTGCTGCAGAATGGAAGGCACAGGACCAAAGCTTGTGAAGAAAACTCAGAGTTCAAGTTCTGCTCTTTGGAGCATGATTATATAAACAAATGAACAAATTCTATTGCACATTTATCTGCCCTTCAGAGCAGAAAAGTAATACATTTGTGGAACAAATATGATGTGTACACATGCACACCATGCCATGCTGGCATTAAATAATATTGAAAATATAATATTAAAAATTTTTGAGGAGGCCAAGTTAGTTACAAACTAACAATAGATACCAGCCATGTCCAAGAATTTGAATTTAAGCTCTTAGAAAGTTCTTACTTGGGGATTTTATTTCACCAGGTAATTTTTCCCCATGTTTAGATGAGAGACACTAAGGTAAGGAAAACAAGCTTCATTTTGACTCAGACATATTATTCAGAGGATTTCTTATAAACACAGCCCAATTCATTGCTTTGAACAATTTCAAGTGAATACAAGCAATAAATCTTGTTCTGGGCTCTTCTCCCTTTGGTAAATGACTTATATTATAAAGCTTTAGTTCACCTGAACATTCTTACTGCATTTGATGATCAATCATAGACTTGCGTATTCTTTCTCTTATACGTACATTTTTTTTTTTTGCTGCTCTCTTTTTAAAGTACATATTTCTAATTTATCTTTTCTCTCTTTTTGTTTTTTTCCTTAAGATTCTTAAAATGAATTTAAGTTATTAAGTTAATAACAGCTCCATTTTTGAGTGCTTACTATGGGACAGACAAGGAACAGAAAAACAGCTTTCCACACATGGCTTATCCACAGAGCAAAAACCTCTTATGTAACCCAGTGGAATTTTAGTGTGTCAAGCTTTAAGAAAGTGCCAACTCTATTCTTTGAACTTCCTGATCACTGTTTTAAAAGACATCTCTTGGAATGGAACTACTATTTCCAAGGTGGATGTGCCTGTATGTAATTCATATAGCTCCATATGGGATTTTGAATGAGATTCCTTGATAAGTTTTTTTGTGTGTCTTTTCTCTCATTACTAAGGCTAATGTTGAGTGGTCAGAGCTTGTTAATTAAAACTGTGTCAGTCAGAAGCTAGACAATCAATGTAGTATTTGTAGAGCCAAAGTAAACTATCTGTGTTGTGGAAAGAAAGTCAAATTACACTATAACATTAGATGGTTATTTCTTGGAAAACCTCAACCAAGAGATACCAACAAAATACAGTCAAGTTTCTTTTTTTTTAATTCATAATTTCTTTTAACTGGGAATATTTTTGGAAATATGAAAGTATTTAAATAAGAAGGCCGTTAGACTTAGACGGCTCTAATGCTTGGTAACCAGCCTATGTGAGCAAACAACCAACGCCAGAGTCAATGCCTTAAATTCACTTATATCTGGAAAAAAGAAATTTAAGAACAACCAGCTACAGTCTCCCAGCTAGGCTTTTTCAAACATGGCAGCTGCTTAAACTATAATCAGTCAGCTGTTTTCCTTGCTTTGCCTCAGACTACTCAACAAGAGCATTTACCCTAGTTTTCATCAGAAGAGCAGTCTGCCCACTTTTGGTTGGGGGATGTCCAATGCAAATCCATGTTTGCTCAGATAAACTCTGGAAAATTTTAATGTACCTCTCAGAGTATCTTTGAACAGGAAGAAGCACCTACCTGACTTAATCCATGCTGGTAAATAACAACAAGGGACCCAGGACTTGAGTCCTAGGAAGGCAAATTCATTCATTCAATTGGAGTTTTCACACACACACACATGCACACACACACACTAATTAGGATGGAGTTGAGGATTAGTTACCTAGGAATTCAGAGGACATTTGGCACCAGATTTCTTTCAGATGTTTTAAATGGTGGTGTTTCTCTATCTGAAAATCTCAGACTGAATATTTTGCTTTCAAGAACTTTGTGATAGATATTTTGAAGAGAAATGTAAGCGAAGTTAAAAAAATGAACACCTGACCCTTAGAGCCTCCACCATACCCTCTGGTTCTAAGGGAAAATATTATTGCTGCACTTGAAGATGACCTAGGATTGAGACGATGACCAGATGGATTGAGAAAACTGTCTACACCAGGTGTGGACATCAGAAAACTCAGATAAGGTGGAGGCCCATTTAAACTTGGCCCCTCAGCTGTGAGAAAGAAAAAAGCCCAATACTGGTCCAGAGAAAAGGGGAGATGCCACAGGGCAGACAGCTCGAGAAGCAAAGGGAATCCTTTCTGTTTGCTTTTGTTACCAGCGGGCTACCAAGGAGAGATGTTAAATCATAGTAGACAGAACTCAGAGAGGCACAGAGAGAGCATCCACTCCTCTGCCTGAGAGAGATATTCAGATCCTAACCTGTGAACGCCACAAATGTTACCTTATGTGTAAAAGAGATTTTGTAGATGTAATATTGAGATAGGGAGATTGCACTGCAGAAGAGAAGACCATATGATGGAAAACCAGGGAAGGAGGTAGGGAAAGTGAGGTTACCTCACAGCTGGTTGTGAATATGGAGAAAAGGGGTCAGGAGCCAAGGCATTTTAGGAATGCAGTTCTGGAAGCTGGAAAAATCAAGAAAATGGGTTCTCCCCTAGAGCCTACACTCAAAGCAACACCGTGGGCACCTTGGCTTTAGCCCAGTGAAACTGATTTCAGACTTCTGACCCTCCAGAATTGCCAGAGAATAAACTTGTTTTGTTTTAAGTTACAAAGTTTGTTGACATTTGTTAGAGCAGCAACAGAAAACTGATATATTGCTTATGAAGAGGCTTAAATAGGAGTCCCCCACCCCCTGCCCTTAGTGATGCTGAGCAGTTTTGCAATACTGACTAATCCTGACTATTGGTGGGCAATAGGTAATTTCAGAGAGAAAGAGACTGAGACAGACAGACAGAAATAGGGAGAGAGAGATTTTCATTGAATTTTAGGCACTCAGATTTACCATCAAAACCAATTTGTGCTGAAGTTGCTTATATGCTTGACATTCAGTCTCTTGCATTTTTCTTTTTCTTCTTTTAAATTTGTTTTTACTTCTTTATTTTTTACCTTCATAAGTCAAAAAACTGTTTCTTTAGCTGTATATGAAGCACAAAGCTTGAGAAATCTGTTGTTGCTTAGCAAAAATATATGATTTGTAAGTAAACAAATTTAAAATGTTTGAGAGGCCAGTAATGAAAGTGTGGTGGAAAGTTGAGCTTGTAAGAAATGGATTGCCTCTTGGTCTTTCCCTAGTGGGTTTGGCATTCTGATGTAAGTGAAGAATCCTCTTGTTCATGTGTTAGTTACTTTAAATAAAAGTAAAGCTTCATTTTAGTTTAAACTGCATCTTCTTGCTTTTGGTTGAAATGGGTAATCTAAAAATACAAAGAAAAGTTTACATATGTAGATGTATGTATGGATCTTAATCTACTATGAATGCTATTATTGTGTATTTGTCTGAATGATTTTTCGGTCAAAGATATTTTCTAATAATATTTTCTGATCATAATTATAGCATCTTCCCTCCAGGACCTCATAATGGATATGAACCAGAATATACAAATTATATAATAATCAGGTGTCATTAAAATAAAATTATTCTTAGAGAACTGCACTCAAGAATCACTGAAGCTATGCCATTATTCCTAATGACACTTCAAATATATTTAGTCATAACTTTAGATACATACTCAAGAATTCAAGTAGAATTCAGAGAATTTAAATGACATTAACCATATATTGTAGCTACACATTATAATATACAATTTTTACTTATGAAATCACCAATAGAACTTTAACCTTTTTTTATAGTTCACACATAAACATAATTTGGATCATTGTAGAATTAGTCTTCCTTTTTACAAAGAACTACTACATGAAATAATTTGAATAGTAATTTAGAAGAAAGTATGTGGGATGCTCAAATTTAAGACACTAGTGAGCATGGGCAAATAATCTGGTATCCATACATTTTATGACTTCCGGTAATGGGCTCAGAATCAAGGCTGTCAATAGACGCTTACGTATTTGTATAAAAGAGGATACGGAAGGTTGCCATGTATGTTCTCTAGCACCTACCAGAAGAGGAAATTGATGGGCTGGTTGTAGCTTGGATCTGACATATTCTTCTACTGTAACATGAATGAAATGGAAACAGTGAGCAAGAGGAAGCCAAGATGCTTCTTTTCCAACTGTGATCCAATAACCTGGAGAAACACTCCTCTGTGGTAATGTCACCATGTAAATGAATAAATATCCTCTCATACCTGGTGGATGTGATAACTGTCAAGCTGTCCTCCTGTCTTAAGTCCAGGGTTATGTTTCCTGGAAAACTGCCTGGTAAAAACACTGTCCAAAATTTTAACACAGACTCTTGATTTAGACTGAAGCCATTTTTATCATGTTGTAGTAGTAGTGTAATTGATTTTAAACATCAACTGGTTTAATACCACTGGTGCCTACCATCGTAGTAGTCTCCATAGAGGACATGAATAAATGTGTATTTAAGTTGATCTTGTTCAAAGTTTGTCATTAGGAATAAATAAGATTTGTGCACGTGAAGTAGAAAATAATGATGCAAAACAAAAAAGCCTCCATATGAGTTATCCTTACTTCTTCTCTCCTCAGGAGCCATCCTCTAAGTCCCTGTACTTCGGCAAGATGGGCCTTATTTGTTTTGTTTAAATCCCCTTTGCTTTTTTCACTTTTAGGTTCTTTGTATATGTTTTTTTCTCTGATTGAGGACTCGCCAGTTCATTTAATTAATACCTTCTCTTCATTCAATCTCAGCTTAAGCATCACATGGTTAGTCAATTCTTTCATGATCTCCCTGCCTCCCCATCTATTCCATCTTAAAACTATGTAACTCTCTATTGTAGCTTGTATTTCACTTTGCTATGTTTGTGGGATTTAAAAAAAATTTATACCTGCTTCTTTCACAAGATTATAAAATCCATGAAAGCAGAGACTGACTGTATTTCATTCCCATTTGATTCCAAGTCCCTTGCAAATTCCTTGGCTAATGGTAGATAAGTCATATGTATAGGCAGAATGATTGAAGCTCGGGAGTGTTATGGGACTTCTGAAAGTGGAGGTCAGTACATACGATGCAAATGGGCCTTAAGATGGTCCAGGAGGAGTGAACAGAGGTGCCTAAGTAAAGAAATTCTTTTTTTAAGACTTTAGAAAAGGCATAGTCGAGGAGATTCTCTAAGTGGTGAGGTAGCATGTGATGTATTATTATTTGAGCACACAGGCTTTGGAGTCAGAAAGCCTGAGTTCGAATTTTAGTTGAGCCAGTTCCCGGTAAGCCTTGGAAACTTTATTTTTCTTCTCCAAGATTCAGCATCTTTGCCTCTAAGGAGATATGACAGTGATCTGCTGTCTGTGTTATAGAGCAATACTTTTCAACTTCTAATCATTTGCATTCTCTCGGTATGATTTTTGAATATTTGCGTTTTACCAGTCTTCATTACTTTCTTAATTTTGCATTTTCTCCTCTTTTATAAAATTAGTCTCATTCTGAATTAGAATATCTATAAAATTATGTTTTTTTCTGCTAGCTATAGATTTTATAATATATTTTAAACAAACATTTAGCAATCTGAAATGTTCGTGATGTGTCTGCAAACCACCCCTAATTATCTTGTGTGCCAACAGCAATAGAGAAAAGGAACACCAAGAAAGGAGGTTAGAAAAGTAGAAAATACAGAGAAAATAGGAAATCCAATCATTCTACCCTCCCAGAATTCAGTCTATTATGAGACCTTGCCCTTTTCTGAGCATAGGTTGAAGGTGAAACACTGAGACAATAAAACACAAATATTGGTTGCTTGACTGAAAAATAATTTTCAAAAAAATCATGCATTAGTTATAATTTTTAAGGGGAAGAACCTGTTTGTTCATAATGCTCCATTTCACATTTAGACCTGATCTTGCATGTCCACCTTGGTCATTAACGACTCCAATCCTCACCATTCCTAGTTAACCTATATGAAAGGATGGAGGACTTTATCTACATACACATTAGATAGAAATTTAGCTCAGAAAGGTTAACATAACTTGCACTGATGTATTACACTTGGGATGGATGTCAATTAACTGAATGCTATTTTATGTTTTTTTTTTCTTTAATTGGCCTAAAGCCCAGTTCTTATAATGTGCATATGTGATGTGTGTGTATATAGGAAGAATTAGTGATGTTGTCAAATGCTTTTTTGGAAATTCTGGGTTAAACACAGATAGATTAATATGCTACCTCCTACTCACCTATCTGTGGAATCACTCTTGAAGAGCTTTTTCTGTCTAGTGAGTTGCAACATATAATTGGGAAAAATGGTGACCCGATGACTTCCATTTTCATCATCTAATATTTAAGTATATTTTTCTAGTAGTGAACCTTTCCCCCCACAAAAAATATGTGAAAAAATTGACATGCTTTTGGGTTTGCTTGGTATAAACTGTTGAAAACCCAGCAGTAGCAAATTGGCTGTTGTGAACACAAGATTGCAATAAGACCAGGATAGTTTTCACCAACAATATTATATCACATAGATTAGAAATGTGAACTATCCTTAATTCAAGGTATCCAACATCCTCTTTTATTCCCATCTCCAGGGAATCAAGGTTGGAGGATGGAGTCTCACCAGAAATAATACTAAAATTTTGTGATCTAAAATGTGGAAGAAGAATTTATGTAAAATTAAGATTTGAGAGCATAGTGTAGTTAGAACCATGTAACTGCCTAAGAATTGCACAGCTTATGCCCTATACAATAGTGCTTGTCTAAAATGGCAAATTAGGCCTCCAATCCAGGAGTCCTAGGCCTAGACTACAGTAAGTCTGGACTCCGGAGGAAGGCATGCCCTTTTCTAATTCACCTGCCCCCCTGAATTTCCCTTTTTGTAATTTTCACAAAGTATCAGTATGAGCTACCAGAAGATCTGAAATCAGTAGCTTGGAACTAAGCAGGTAAACGGTTTGAGATCACTTGTGATAGCTAGAACATCACTCATGAGGCTCAACATGCTTTTATGTGCTTTCTGATACATGTCATGGGGTGAGTGAGCTTCCATTACTGGGAAAGGAGTGTTGTGCAATAGGATATAACACCAGTTCCATATACCTCATAGTATTGGAGGCTATTAATTCTCTGGATACCATTTCAGAAACAAAGCTCTATTTTGCAAAGTGATGGAGTGAATGGTATAAATGGTGTAAGTGGATAGCAAGCCCTGAAAGTTTATTTGCATCATCTCAGTATATGGAAGCCAGCTTGGTTTTTATATTATTTCTAGCTATTTAAATACTTGAATGTAGATAACGTAGGACCTCAACTTGATTTGTATTAATTAGGATACACTTTCAAGTTCTGCATTACAATAGTTGTTTTGTAAAAGTTTATTCATTTTTAATTTAAGAGGTTTGAGAATGTATTCTGAGATTTTTTTGAAGCATGTGTCACTTATAGGTCGAAACATATGAAATTACCAATATTTAGCTATATTTAACCTAAAGCATACTAATTTCACATAGCTCAATGTAATGAAAGCATTTTGAAGAATTGTATATGATATTTCTGTCTTCATTTAACACCATCCACCTGAATAAAAGTCAACAACCAGACCTGACTGGTGTGGCTGAACTGGCTGGGCATCATCCCGCAAATGGAAACGTTGCGTGTTTGATCCTTGGTCAGGGTGCCTTTCGAAAGGCAACCAGTCAATGTTTCTCTCTCACAACAATGTTTCTCTTGCTCTCTTTTTACCAATCTTCCCTTCTCTCCCTTTCTCTTTCTCTCAAAACAATGAAAAAAGAATGTCCCTGAATGAGGGTAAAAATAACTAAGTAAACCAACAGACAAACAAAGATCAACAACCACATTACTTTGAAGAACATATATATGTCATTACTGTAAATGAGTCATGCCGTATCTAATGATCTCTGGACATATATACAACTTCGGAAGAATTAACAGCATGAACAGTGTCTTGATTTACTATTAATATATATTATGATTACTTTTAGTACAACGATTTTTAAATTATCAGATGGGAAATTATGAAGTTTGTACAAAGCAACCCAACTCTACTCAGGTTTTTCAGTTTTGCTACAGAGTACATTCTCAGATGTGTAATATAGACTCACATTTCTGCTCATAATAGCTCTGTGATAATAAATTTAAAAAAATAATTTAAAAAAGTGCATATACTTTCTGTTTTCTTCTTGCTCCCAAAATGTAAGTCAGGAAGACAGGTGAAGGTGAACAAGCTACTCCACATCTCTGAATTCCCCTCCTCCTTTTCCTTTTCGTCCTCCCCCTCTGCCCCCCTCCACCCCCCTGCCACCTATCTCTTTGCATTATTTATGCTTCTTGAATAAGGTCAGACAACACAGAATAAATATTAATGCTATGGCACTTGCTGCATCTGCCACCATATTTTGCACAGGAGTTTCTCTTAAGTGGCCATCTTTTTCCTGCTCCATAATGAAAGGATATTGAAGGTAGTGGTAACAGCTTTAAAATTTCATACGCCCTTTCTGTATTCATGTCTGACCTGAAAAGAATGAAATAAATGGGAGTTAATGGGGAAAAAGAGGTTAAGCTTGCAGAACTCTAAGGACTCAGAAGAGAGAAATTTACTATTGTTCTTTGAGAGTGACACTCTTATCTTTTTTTTCCTTATTCAGTTCATGTCATCTTAATCTTCAAAGTTCTGTGCTTTTCTTTGATGGAGTGAGTGGGTAGAGCAGAAGCATATTAAATCTCTGGTAGATGGGATAGTGGGATAGTTCTGAATATATATAATCTATATCTGGTTTCCAGGAAGAGAGACCCACTTTCTATTTCAGTGTCTGAGATCTCTGATCACATTGAATTGAGTTTGGGCTATCTTTTATGGAATGAAGTTATTTTAAAAGCGCATCATGATGGAGAATAAAGACACTTACCCAGGAGCAATAAGAGCAAACGATGTGCCTTCTCCAATTCCTGATGGGTTTTCTATGTCACTTCTGAGAAATCTCTCAATAACTTAGGTAGCAAGTGGTAGGGAACAACTCATAGCCTTGTAATTCAAGAGAGATGTCAGTTATGGCCTTGGATCTGCCATTCAGGCAGCTACTCTAGAGGTTCGTATAAAACAAGGGAGGTATATGTACTTTGACAGACAATGATGAATTGGATGACAGATGCCATGGCCAAGTCACCCTACAATTTAGTAAGTGACTCTTATATCGTTGGGCAAACTCTTTATTTCTCTTGGTTTCATTTTCTTCATCTATAAACAACTGGAACCAGGGGTTTGAAAACATACCAGTGCATGAGAAACATTTTTTTTTTTATTGCACATAGATTCTACATGAAACCCCTTAAATGAAAAAAGGTGAAAACCTCAGAAACGTTCTCTGAAATGAGGTTAGGAGACCCAAACTCTCAGTGCTCACCACTTCTCCTCCCTTTTCTAACTTCAGGCAGCACAGTTTCAACATCAGTCTTTTCAAAATCTTTATGTGACCCCTTGCATGTTCACAATCCTGTTAGCTCGTTTGTAAAGTGAGAGAATCTACTCTTCTCATACATACTAAGCACCTTTACAATAATTCATTGATATGGATCAGTTTCATCCATCAAGAAGTAATATCTATGAAGCAGTGTGAGTGCTTGGAGATTTTATATTGTTGTAAAGAGACCCTTGAAATATGAAAATTTAACATTTGTAGGTTTTCCAATTTTTGAGGCACTTGTTTCCATGCGTGGGTTGTTACTGAACTTTGTTGTGCGAAATTCTGAACCTGCCTTCTGGTTTGGGGAAGGGAGGCATTTCTTGTTCCTAATATGGTTCATTCCCCTTGTGCCCCCTTCTACTTGTGGTATAAGTTTTCATTATAAGGGTGGAATAATAAGCTTTGGGGTCATTCTTGGGTCAGTTTTTCCTCTCTCTTGGATTGACCTGGAGTTAGCCAGTCCTTGTTGTTGACTTCTAGGACCACCACCAGAGGGGTTTCATGCCATGCACTGTTCCCCTTTGATCATGAATGGACATGGGGGCTGTGATCGAGATCCTGGCAGCTTATCAGCCAGTGAAATTGGCTCCTACGTCCTCATCCCATTTTTCTAGTTTTCCCTAATTTCTTTCTATCCTTCCTAAGGATGACAATTATATAATTCTGAAGGCAAGGACAGAATCATCTACATTTTGGATATTTGCATACACAATGGCATTAACGTGTGGCAGTAGTTATGCATTCAGTATTTTATGTTTGGGAGCAGATGATTAAGAATTTAGCATAAACTTATTTGGTCTTTATTCCACATGTCCCTTCTCAAATCTTTAGTCAGGTTACCTAGTCTTTATTTCAATTGTCAAACAGTGTACCTGAAAATAGTGTCATATTCACCCAAGTTTAGAATGCTTGTTAAACACAGTTAAATAAGATGTTTTATTGTAGAATGTTTAGAGACTTTAAAAAGTTAAAGTACATTGTGAAATTCTAAGAGAGATGGGTATTTATAGTATTCTGCTCACTTTTTTGAATACAGAGCACTATTTTTCTTCTAGGATATCCTATGAAATTAGTATTCTGATTAACATACATAAATAATATATTGGCTTAATCATTTTCAAAAAAGATTTATTTTGAAACATTGCCATGCCCTCTTTTATCTCAATCTAATTTCACTGAAGTAGAAACAAAAAATGGAATCAGGCGGAGGTCTGTTTTGTTATTTTTCTGCTGGAAAAGCAAGAGGTAGGAGGAATCATCCTAGCAGAAATTCACAGTGAGAAAATTCTTTCTATGTTTGTTTAATCATCACTTCTGGTTGGGAATTGGGCTCTCTGTGCAGGATTTCTGATTGCAATTGTAGACTGACTAGAATAAATTTAATTTTTCATTGGAAGGATGAGTAGTCTCTGTTTTAAGGAACACCTACTTCTACATACATTAAATATTAATGGCCAACTGCAATTCTTCTCTTTAATGTGCTTTGCTTTGGTGGTCAGCCAAGCCAAGAAGATGAAATCCCCTTTGGGGCTTGATATAGAATATAATTTGCTCAACAATTTTGATGGCAAACATGGTAATAAATTACAAGATATAATGAATATGCATGAAAATACCCCAAATCCTATCCTTCTTCTACCCTCTATGGTCCTCAGAACACCTAGTTTATCACCCCTACAAATTCTCTAAGAAAATAGGTATGGACTATGCCCATCAGAGTGACTTTAAGTTTGCCAACACTTCTTCATTAAATGTTTTTATTTAAATGATTTTTCCTTTTCATTGAATGTATTGGGATGGCACTGCTTAACAAATTATACAGGTTTCAGGTGCACAATCCCACAACACATCATCTGTACACTGTATTGTGTGTTCAGCTCCCCAAGTCAAGTCTCCCTCCGCCAACATTTATCCCTTTTACACCCCCCTCCACCTCTTTTCACCTTAAGGGTTCATGTTACAATCGCCTTTTGGCAATACTGAGCTAGTCTAGAATCCATCAAGCATCCCTTTTTATTTTATAATCTGGAGTACAGAATCTTCTGTGATTCTGCTTCTCTCATTTCTAGTGCAGAGACTGAATGAGATCAGAGAAATCTGCAAGGGCCGTATCATGTAGCGACGCCTAAGCCATAATAAATTTAGAATTAAAAACAATTGCAATGGTGAGTCCATGAGTTGGTATAGGGAGAAAAGTGACTGTATCTTATTCGATTCTTAAAGCATCATTCTGTCTCCTGCATGAAGAATGGGCTATGGAAGCCAAAAGGAAACCAGGAGAGCAGGTAAAAAAAGGGAACGGCAGTACCCTGTCTAGTGACGATGGTAGTTTTGATTGGTCCTCACCAAACTGTGATCACCATGATGACATAACAGCAAGTTTCTATTTAATTAATTTCTGTATATTCAGCACCTAGAATATAAGAGAGGCTAAAACAGAATGAGATGATTTTTAATTTCTTTTTAAAAATACAATGAAAGATGCATATAGACCAAGATAATTATTCTATATCCCTACTACCCATCTTTTTCCATTTTCATCTTCCCAAGTTAGAGTTTGTGCCACACATTGTCTTAAGCCCTAGAATATTGTAATAATAAAACAACCATAAAAAGGAAGAGATAGGACATAATTCAACTCTCAGTTCAGCCCTCTTTTCATGAAAACATAGCTCCTTTTATTAGAATCTCCACCGTAACTGTTGCCCAATCATATCTGTTTTGTTGGAGAAATTGTATTTCTGGCTAAGGAGGACAACTTAAACCATCTTAGGTTAATAGTCAATAGTGATTCTTAGTTTAAGTTTCTGCACATTTTTAATGCAACAGTTATCAGAAGGAGCAGTTACTTGTGTTTAAATTACCCCCCCCAACTCAGATTGTTCTTAATCATCAAATATGTATTTGAACACATTTAAATAACCACTTACTCATTTTGGATTAAATAGCCACTTTTGAACAATTTTTATTCGATGTTCTTAAAGGTAGAGACACAGAAACTTAAGATGTGCTTCTGGTGTTTAACTGAAGAGCTAAAAATAAAACCCTGAGAAAATTGTGTTCATATGTGTGCTACAGACTTCTGTGAATATAGCCAGCCACTGGTCAATCTGCTTATTTTTGTATTGTTTTTCTGTCTAGTCAAAAAATGTCAACGGAACAAATAAGAGTTGAGAAGAAAGGAAACTCACTAATGGGGTGAGGGTGTGAATCAGTCCTGGAAGACTTACTGGAATTTGGAAGGGCAGAGAGTGCATGGTGGTGCTCTCTAGGCACAAGGGAAATACGTGAGCTAAGGCTGGTGGGGGCGGCAGGGGGCGTGGTAAAATGAATAATGAGAGTATCAAAGGTAGACCCAAAGGCCTAGCTTTGATTTGCTGCACATCAGAGGAACATATTTTGTTTGCTCATTTAATGGACATCTTTAGAATCAGAGGAATATCCATTAAATGTGCTAGAAATTTAAAAGTTACTTAATATCCTCTGACTGGTGGAAAGGTCTATATTATAATTCAATAAGATTCAAAGTGACCACGATTCTCTAATTGGAATAAAGTACAAGCACCTCAAAATTTATTATCTAATTGGTTTTCGGATAACAGTTGACTCTTATTCCCCTTAGGTACAATATTGTAAATATTTCCTGGAACATTAGTTCACACCATAAAACACCACAATCCATCACAATACATGAAAATTAAATAGGCAATTATATTAACATCTATGATGTATATAAAAAATAAGAGTATTCAAGCATCATTGTAAATATTTCCTTTGGAAGGGTTTATTTATTTATTCAGGCTGGACTAGCAAAGCTTTTTAAAACATAAGACTAAGCACATTTATTGAAGGCTTTATTTTTCTGAGTAACTTAACTATAAGAAATAAAGTTGTTCATTGCTGTAAGTGTATTTAAATTGTATTCAAAATTAGTCTCATTTTCCTTGAAAATTTATTATTTCAACATGAATGTATGGCCCAGAAAATATTGCAACAATAAATTTTGCTGAAGGAAAGTTTCCAATGTCTATTTTTTTCTCTTTAATTATCCCTTGTACTTCCATTCCAATAAAATCAGTTGAATTTCAATTGACCCCTCAATTATCAGGTAATCTGATGCAGAGGCATTTGCAGTCTGTAGGCACATGTACATGCATTTGGCTCCTCAAGGATGTCATGGGTTGGACTGTGGATCCCAAATGATAAACCCAAGTCCTAACCCCTGGCATTTGTGAATGTGATGTATTGGGAAAAGGGTCTTTACCGATATAGTTAAGTGAAGAAATCTTGTGATGAGATCATCCTGGATTAATAGGGCAGGCCCTAAAACTATCGATCAATGTCATAAGAGGAGAAACATATACAGAAATAGGCCACGTGTAAACTTACAAAGTAGAGTTATGCTTCTGTAAGTCAAGGAATGCCTGGAGCCACCAGAAGCTAGAAGAGGCAAGGAGGGGTCCTCCCTTAATAGCTTCAGAGGAACTACACCCTGCTGACATTTTGATTTGGATTTCCGGTCTCCAGAACTATGAGAGAATAAACTTCTGTTATTTTAAGCCACTGAATCTGTGGTATTTTGTTATGGTAGCCTAGGAAACTAATACAAATGAAAGGAGGCCTCTTATTTATAATGAAATAAATTGCAAATAAGTTTCTGAGCCAAGCTTTTAAGGGGGAGTCATTTGTAATTAGTCCCAGGAAAAGACTAGAAAGCCTTTGTGTAGGGAGCAGAGTACAGAATCTAAGGAGAACATCTTTAAAAACTGTATCTAAATTTGGCATATTTAGTGCCTCCACATGGCTAATGACCCAATAGTGTGATAGGCCTTATCTAAACTAAAATGTTCTATGAAAATAATAACAATTTACAGATGTGAAATAAAATCTATTGATATTTAAAGCAATATTGTCATTGATATAGCCCAGGGTCAGTAATAACAGAGGTAGCCATTCTAGTATTAATAAGTCATTATAATGGTGGTGTAGAAGTGGTTATGGAAGCAGTGATGATGGGTATTATTCACTGAAATTCAGGTGTAGTCATTGAATCTTATTAGTCTCAATTTTATGTTCTAAAATGTAAAGGGGGGGTTTGCAAAACTTCCGTGTCTAGTCTATTCAACATTTTATTGGGAATGTGACTCTTTTGGGGGGGCGGGGAACCAGGCATTGGTGTGCATAATAAAGTTAGATCAAGATAACTTTAAGTCTAAGATAATAAAAATATAATACCCAATCATTTTTGATCTATCAACAACCAGATTATCAATGTGACTTTTGTTCTGGGAAGTTTCAAATCAAAACTTGAATTACGCAGTCAAAACAACAGACAATGGGGCTATAATATTCTGAGAGTAATCTGTGCTACGAAAATGTAGATTATGGACAGAACTTTCATCTGAGGTGTTTTATCTAGAAAATATGCTGCAAAGAAAATTCCTATGAAATATATTATATTTTTCCACTGGAACACTATTGCAGTTGAGGCTTGTATTCTAGCACCTGGGGTCAAATATAACATGAGTGTCCAATGTTTGCCATGTGAAGTTATAGGACTTGAATGTGTGATTTTGAAGAGAAGCAGGGTGTTTTGATCTTTGTTTATTCATCTGATTCCTTGAAGTTGAAGTGCTTTAGCTCCCTTTCTAGCATGACTTCTCTTCACCTCTCACCATATGTAGAGCAGCCAATGAGTAAAATATATCAGAAAAGTGGAAATAGTTGATTTCAATGTGGGGGAGAAAAATTCCAGTCACAGTACTTGCTTTAGTAATGGTTCAGGTTCAAACCGTGAAGGTAAAAGGCTTTGTAACTAGTGGTGTTGTTTTAAACACAGCATAAAAATCTCTTTATGTTTATCTTTATGGATTTCCTTTTATCTACATTTCTTCTCAGTAGTGTGTAGTTTGTAGTAAAGATAGACATGATGGTAATGGTGGTAATAATAGTTGTAAATTAATGAAAGTGAAATTAATGTATTCTAGTTCCTGGGTTAAGCAGGAAATTATTTGAAGTAGATGCTATTGTTATTCCTATTTTTCAGATGGGGCCTCTTACTCAAGGTCATATAACTAACCAATGTCGGATATCAGGATAGAAATTTATTTAATTAACTAAAAGTCCAACTCACAAGAGTGCAGAAATAGTCTCATCTATGTAAAACATTTTGATTGTTAAGAGCATATACAGATATTAATTTTAAATGGATCCTGGATCTAACCATATAAGTTAAACCACAAAACTTCTAGAAGCCAACACAGGAGAAAGGCAAGGTTTTTATAGCTGTGACATAGAAAACATAATCAAAAAGGAAAAGAATTGATAAATTTGACTATACCAAAATTTAAAAGTTCTGCCTATCAAAATACAGCATTAAGAAAATAAATAGGAAAATCATAGATTGGAAAAAGGTATTTTAAATACACATTTCTATAACAGTTTGTATCCAGAATATATTTTTTAAATACATGCAATAATCTAAAAAACACAACCAAATTTTTAAAATAACTAGACAGCACTTGAATAAACATCTTATGAGAGATGATATACAGATAGTCATTAAGTTCATGAAAATATGTTCTGTATCATTAGTCATTAGAGAAACACTAATTAAAAACACAATGAAATATCATGCCACACTCATAAGAGGAGGTAAAAATAAAACAAACAAATATACAAACAAACAACAAACAACACTGACAAGATCAAAATCTGGCAAGAATGTGGAAGACTTGTAACACTTATAAATTGCAAGTGAAAAGAAAAAATATACCAGCGTGGATCACCATTTGGCAACATAATCATACATCTAGCCCACATTTCTCAAAGTGTGATCTGAAGACCCTGGGTACATACTGTATGATTTTTTTATGTGAAGTCCAATATCAGGCAAAACTAATCTATGACGATAGAAATCAGAGAGGTAACCTCTGCATTAGGGAAGATTTGGTTTCCAAGGGATAAGAGGGGACTTTCTGGAATTTATGTCGGATAAAATAAAAAAGGCTATTAAAATAGGTATATATTATGGGTTTTTGTAAATTTTATATGTGGCGTTTCTTCATAAGGTAGATAACTAAGAATGGATGCTGTTTTTTAACATAGGATACTTTTAGGAAAAGTGCTTAATAATGAAACTGTCTTTAATGCAGGCTACTAGAATGAAAGCAAGCATGACTCTTTGTTACTGAGTGAAAAGAGGGTTCTTTCACCTGGTGCCTTGGTATGAAACCCAACAACTAGTGTTGAGGAAAACAGGTCTTTATTTACAATATCCCAACCTGGGGAGGGCAGTGAGCACTTCAGCTCAGAGCCTTGTTCTCCTACAGGACCCAGCACTTCTCTTGCTCCCCAAAAGGCTAGAAGCCAAAAACATGCCCAGAAGTTCCCCATCCCTTATCTGTCAGCTCTCTCTCATCAGCCTCTGTGTAATAGTCCAGGAAAACATGCGCCGTGTTACACTGGATCATGATGAAGTCCAAGTTTTAACAGAGTCCTTTCTGCCTGTCCTGAGTTCCAAAAGTCCAAAAGTTCAGGCTTTGGAATCCACTGAAGTTGGCAGGATTAAAGCAGCAGCAGCAGACCAACTTTCTTACCAGCCCAGGCTGCAGGGCTTCCCTTTCCTTCTTTCAGCCTGCATGGCTTCATGCCCTTTCAAAGCCCCATAGTTCTCTCCCAGCAAATGACTGCCACCTTATTTTTAAATCCCTGAGCATGGCCTGTGAGGCAGTGGGTGTGGTAGCTGGTTCTGACCTTTTGCAGAACCTTGTGCAGGCCCCTTAAGTTTTTTCCTTACCATCCTATGGTCAAAACCCCTCCCATCTCCTTGGGGCCTTGGAAGAACCAAAGTCATTTGTATAACTAAAACACTAGCTACCGGCCGTAGATATGAAAAGGCATCTTGAAAGCTGTTCCCTTCCCCCACCCCCCAACTGCAGGCTCTGGGGATTTTTGGAGCCCTGCTCTGTAACACCTTGACCTCAAGGCATTTACATTATTCTGGGGAAAAGTAGTCATCCTTAAATAACTACTATGAAGGAAGGATTATGAAGAAAAAATACTAGGTCCTTGGAGAGTGCAGAACCTCACACACAAGATAGACATAGGAAAGATGTCCTTTTATCCTTCTTAACTCAAATGAATTTCCGATGACCAGATACAATCCATGTGTGAACTATTTTTCACATTCAAAAGCATTTACCACATATTTATTTACTTATTTTTCAAAGAGCTATTTCATTGAAAGTTCACCAAAGAGAGCTGTCAGTCTTTTTTCCTGGCATTTTGTGCTAATTCTTTAGTAACACCTTCACCTAGCATAGGACCATCAGTATCACACCTGCCTGCCCTCAATTTCTGCAGGACAACATCGCACCTTCACATATAGGTAAAGCTGCTGCATTTACCTTTTTTACAAATTGTTTTTAGTCTTCCTTGCCATTTATTTCTTCTTCCTGAATGCTCCTTCTAAGACATCCAAGTGAAAACTGAGTAATTAATGGGGAAGCAATCACAATCACAGCCTCAGTTAGTGCCTTGCTTTATTTTTTCTGGATTCCTCTACCATAATGAATAAGTTCTCCAAATGTAAACTCACAAAAATCCCAGAATTGAAATAAATGGTACATTCCATCTAATAATATTAGGTAGCATTGACTGAGTGCACAGTATATGTATATGACTTAGTATTCGCCTTAAAAACATCTATAAAGGTTCTTATTTAATCCCCAGAACAATGCTATCAACTATGTTGTTAGTATTAAATTTATTTTTTTAAGGAGGAAATTGAGACTAATGGACAGGTAGCAATTTTTCCTAGGATTCATTACTATAATAATAAGTAATGATTTGGTTCTGAGTCTCTGAGTTTGCATAAAGGTTCCGAGGACATAAAATATTTAGCTCACTGCATCCTTATCTAGTTTGTCTGCTGTTTTACAAATTGATTAGTTGAATCAAGAGGTTTAAACATGAAGTTTCCTGACAAGATTAGTACATAGTTAAAACTAGAACCCATATCTGTCTTTCAGTTGAGATCTACTTGTGACTAAGGTCTTTCTTACAGGTTTGGAGTAGGTCTCATGACCCATATGTTCTCTTGTGAATCATTTCCCCAATTTGTGCAAAAATGCCACAAAAAAAGGACAACTGAATATATAGGAGTTTGTGAATTTCTTTCATCACACGATTCAGTCATGAATATGGCTACGTAGGTAGAAGATTTGTAAAAGCACACATTTATAAAAATCAGAATTCGTGTTTTGCCTCTTAATATTTTCTGTGTCTTGTTGGAAAAACTGGTCAACTCTTTCATTCTCAGTTTTGTCTTTGTGTTAAAACAAGCAAAAGCTACTTCATGGGATCTTATGAGAATAAAATCAGAAAATGTAGCCCATTGTAGGAGTTAGTTACATAAATATTTTTTCCCTTCTAAACTTTTTCTTTCCACTTAACAAATACTTAGTGAATGTCTCATAAGGTTCTGGAGCCATTCTCTTATATATTTAGTGTTCCATCAGACTTTTTTTTTTAACCTAAGTTTCAGGCTTTTTCTCAGTTAAAAGTCATTTGTATGAACTTCACTGAGACTGGAGACCAGCAGGTTACCTTTTTGAGAATATTATTCAGGAAATAGGAAATGCCCTGCATTGTTGGACATCATCTGATACTGGCCTGTTAAATCCGGAGTTATAGCATTTGTACTCAACGTTTCTGTAGGGAAGCGAACTGAACAAACTCTGGGAAAAGCACTTATGTGGCCACGTCTCCAGGTACAAAGTGAACTCTGTAGTTCTAACTGTTAGGTATACGCATTGTTTAAAAAATAAACTTGCATGTGATTGTTCTTTTCTTTTTAAACTTGGTATAGGAGAAGGATTGAGAGTGCTTTATCAGAAGTTTGGGTCATGACAGCATTTGACTATCTCAACCCCTAATGTTTTTGATGTAAAACTAAGCAAAAGTGCTGAAGAAAGAATTCTGGTTAGACAGCAGGAGACTGCTTTTTACTGTTTGGTTTCTAGCTTCCAAAAGATTCTGATGCATTGATGCAAAGTATTGCAAAATAGCCTTTGCATTTCATTTGGCCTCTTTGCCATTATAGATATGACATGGATATCTTCAGGGAGAATAACGATCTCAAAGGAAAGGAATTTATTCAGTGATGATCTGTGCTTTCTTATGAATTTTCCTAATCTCGTGACTAATTTCAGAACATGGTTTTTTCTTATGTAGAATCTTGGTAAAAGTGAAGACTTGTAAAAATCCAAGTACCGATTTGTGTTCTGCTTCTAATATTTTATGTGTCTAGCATTGAGCAAGATCACTGAAGTCAAGACCAATGAAGTGATTTATACTCTTTTCTTTTGTTTGACAACTTTGTGAATCAAATATTTACATAAAGTATCTAGGTACATTCTCATTTTAAAACATTATGCTCTATTTCAAACATGCTAGTCTACTAGAATTTTGATAGCAGTCACAATTTATTCAGCATTTGCTATGTGTCATGCAGTCCTTTAATTTTTTAATTTATTTGTGTGTTATGTGAATTTATTCTAAGTAATAAGCTTGGGAGGAAATATTGCTGTCTCAATCTTACAGATGGAGAATCTGAGTCTAAGCATTCTAATATTAAGCAATGTGCCCGAGGTCATTAGCTAGTTTGTAGAAGAGTTGGATGGAATTCAAATCAAGATCCATCTCACTACATAAACTTTACATGTTTGTTTTTCCTATGTTGTTTTTGGAATGTTCAGTACAATGCTAAGCACTTAGATGGTACTAAATTAAGTTTGATTTGCCTTTAAGGCTTAATTTTAACATGGTATGAGACTTGCTTCTATTATTACATTCTTCCTTTCACACAACATATATCCATATTCTTTCTTCTTATTGTTTCTTAGTTTTCTTTCTTCATTGTACATCTGTGCACCTCTATATATCACATGGCTGTCACATTTGATTATTTTCAGGGTTAAACAAAATGATATTTGTTAAAGGCCTATCAGAATAGCTCTGGCTGGTGTGGCTCAGTGGATTGAGTGCTGGCCTGTGAAGCAAAAGTTTGCCAGGTTGATTCCCAGTCAGGGCACATGCCTGCGTTGTGGGCCAGGCGCGGTCCCTAGTTGCGGGTGTGTGAGAGGCAGCTGATTGATGTATCTCTTGTACGTTGAAGTTTCTCTCCCTCTGTCCCTTCCTTCCAATCTCTCAAAAAATAAACAAACAGACAAATAAGTAAACAAATAAATAAAATAAAGGTTATGGTTGAGACATGCTAGAAACTACCTTCTTCTCCTCCTTCCCCTTCTATTCCTTCTCCTCTTCCTCCCTCTGCTTCTTCTCTTCCTCCTCCTCTCCTCCTCCTCCTTCTTCTTCTCTTCCTCCTCCTCTCCATCTTTCTTTCTCTCTCTTTCCACCAACTCCCCCCCCCCCCCCTTCTCCCTCTCCATTGAGTTCAAGACCTTCTTGTTCAGCCCTGTGGCTCTGAAGACCTGTCTCAACTCGACTATGGCAATGCCACAGGAAAGGAGACAAGAAAACACATAATTCCTGACCCTCCATAAATACATAGGACTTTCATATTTCTTTCCATTATGGATGGGCTCCTCGTTTCTATTTTCTGCACAAGAAGAGTGAATAAAAACAGAAATATTGAGAACCAGTGCAGAAATTCCCAAGCAATACCAAACACACCCGCTGGTTGTTTCATTGGCAAAAATAACTTTTTTTCTACTGTGTTTAGCAGTTGGTGGTAGCTCCTGGCCCCACCAGAAGTATATATATTTTCTTTACTGGAGGTGCTTGAGGAAACTGAGGTTGGGGAAAAAGATATTGCATGCGCACTTATTTGAAACAGTTTATTTGCCCTTGAAAACCAGTGCAAGAAAAAAAAATAACATTTTTATTTTGGTAGATAGATTACATATTTTGATTATATTAAAAAATGACCTTATTCAAAAGGAAGACAGCTACAATTTACAAATGAAGGATCTTTTAAAGTAATTGTTTTAAAAACTGATTAATTGCTCTCCTTTTTATTAATTTGGAGCTTTTTGCTTTGGGTTTGCTCCAGCAAAGGCTACATCTAAACTAAAAAGTCCTCTTGCATAAGGCACAAAGGGCTCATTTACAAAGCCTGTGGGATACCAGATAGAAAAATATAGCCTCTCAGGTATAAGAAACAGCCTAAATTCACTCCATAAATAAATGCATGTAAATTTCTTCTCGGTATGCCTGGCCATTGATTTATAGTGTTGGAGTGTCTACAGTGAGCCAGACACTGTGTAGAATTGCAAATATGAATGCCATGCTCTCTCTCCTCCAGTGCTCGTGATTTAGTCAGTGAGACATACTCATGCAACAGTAAATAAAATACAATACCAAAAAGAAGTTCAGAGTAGAGAAGCGAAGTTCAATGGGAAGAGAAGAGAAAGATTGCAATGCACAAAGGGGAAGCTTTGTTCCCTAATATAGCCCTTCATTTGTTAAGCAAAAACTTATCCAAGACCTATTATAAATCAAATGCCCTCATAAGCACAGGTTCTGGGGCATGAAGTGGGAATACACAATAGATACTCAATGTGTACTTGTTGAATACATGAGTTAAGAAATAAATGAATAAGTACAGAACGTCTGCTGGTCATGAATGTTACATCTTTGGAGATATCATACAATAAATAAGGATATTTTCATAAAACAATTCAGGCAGATATAAGTGTTATAGCGAAAAATAAAGCCCAGTAAGAAATTCAAGAATAAAAATGGAAGTTATTATTTTACCATCTTGACACAGATTCATGGAATCTTAAGCTTTCAACCCAGACTTGAAAGTTTGGTGAAACTTTGGCAGATAGAAAGGACAGTCAAATTTCTACCTGAACTCTACTTTTATACCCTCTGCACTTCTACTGCTCTGGGATTTTTTAGTTTATTGGTCTACCTTTACCCATGAGAGGGAGTCCATTACGGTAGAGAGCATGTCTCATTATCTTTATAGTCCAAGCACTATGCTTCACATGTACTAGGTTCTAATAAATGTGTGTAGAAACAATCAATTCATATAGAAGTAATGGGATGAAATAAACAGAGATGCTGAGGTGGTTGAGGGTGAACTTGGAGACTTTGAATAGAATGACATGATTGGATTTTGTAGGTATTTGGAGTATTGAAGATAGGGTAGATTGATTGGGTCTAGGAGAAGACAAATGCCCTAAACATGAGACTGAAGGGTTGGGTTTGAATGGGAAGTCATTGCATAAGATGTTTGAAGAAAAGAACTTTTAGTTTTATAGTTATATTCACTGAGTATCAGAGCATCTCACACCTGTTAAGCACTGACAAATCAAATGCTGAATCAGTCACTTAGTCATCAGCATTATAGAATTTACCAACTGTTTGCCTATGGGGAGTAAAAGAGAAACAAAATCCTAAAATAGCTCAGACTTTCAACCTGGAAGAACAGGGAGAATGATCAAGCGTTAACTGGGATAGAGAAACACACAGAGGCCAATGGTTGTTGGGAGGATATCATGAAACATCTCTGACATTAGTAGTTCAAAGTTTTAAAGCTCTATGCAAAGGCAGCAGACTCTAAACATAATGCAGAGGGCTTCGTTCTATGCTAACAGAAGGAGTAAAGAGCGAGGAGTTTGGAGCACTGGGCAAGATTTCTTCAGACTTCCTTTTCATTCTTTTTCCACCACCTTCTATATGGAAACCTCCTAGTCCCCCCTCTAAGCTCCATGTCTTTACTTTTTAAATAATTTGTTACTTAAACCCCAAAAGGAGTAAATTTTAGATGAGGAGAGAAAGAGGGATGGTTAAATGTGGAGTGTTCTAGAAAACAACCCTCTGAGACAATTAGAATTGGAATGTAGAAGCAGGGATGTCCAATTAATAATAAACTTTTTTTTCAGAAATATTTTTCCTCTTGCTTATTCTCATAGATTGACAAATGAAGCCAGCACGTCTAATTTGCATTTGCAACCAACTGCATGATGCCAACCAAATAAAAGTAGATTAATGTTGATCTGTAACAACAAATTAGGCTGTAGCTTGCAACATGTAAATAGCTGCCTTTTACTTCTCATGCTATAAGGGGAGGCTTTAATTAGTCTGCAAAAGTATTGTCAAATAAAATGCCTTTTATTTTGCTTTCTTGAATGCCACTAATAAACAAAGTAGGGCAATTAAAAACACTCAGCTAGTATACAGACATTTAGAGAAAAGAGGGCTTTCTGCATATGTCTATACTCATGACTTTTAGTTAGAATATCTTTTATTGTTGGTTATGTAATGTATAGCTAGTATTAAAACTTGAGTCAAATAAAATTTACCTGAATAATAATTCTTAGGAGATGCAAACATGTAAAGCAGAATGCCCATGCAATTCTTAAAACTTTATTATTGATCCTTTAATTATTTCACTGATGTTCTAATTCATTCTAGAATTAGGCAACATAAGATTGAGTATACTATATGTTTAAGAGGGGGGAAAAAGATCTAGGCCTCTTAAGGATTCTGTGCAAAATTTTATTTTGACCCATTCTTTAAGATGTAGTAGAAGTCATGCCTGGAATAGTCATTTACAAAGTATTTACAGAAAATATGTGTCTTTTAATAGAAGCATTTTCCTCTTTAGCTAAGGTTGGCCTTTTTCTATTAAAATGATGTCTATTAATTTGCAATTCTTAGTAACAGTTTGCCCATTTAAATATGATTTCCCCTTCAGAAAAAGAATAAGATGGCTACATTGTTTCATTCGGCAAACCTAACTTTACCTTCATTCTTCTTTCTCCTGAATTCATAAACTTTTACTAAAGAAATGCTTGCTTTGTTGAAATCAAATAAAGTTTCACAAATTATTGACATGGAAATAGCTCTATAATTTTCTGGGTTCACACTGGAGTTTATTTTTCCTTCTTTCTTTTCCTAGTCATGTTGCTGTTGGTCCTTCCATCACAATACTCCCCTCAATCCAGCCCCCCCCCCCAATAAATACACAGGCATACACAAATCTAGCTACTTTATTAGTAAGAAATAAGAAAACTTCTTTTCTCTCCTATATCTCTGCTTTATCTTTGAACAAAAAGGAGGAGAATTTCAGCGTTCCATTCTCTGGGATTTATGCAGAAAATGGAACAAACTTTAAGCATAATCTGTATGACATTTGTAATGATACACTGACATTCTAATACATCTGTAGAGCAAGCCAGTCTAAGAGGGAGTAGTCTATATAATTAAGTGCTCATGGGGACGATGGTGCCAATGGACCCGCACTCTACTCCACCTGACTCTTTGGTATGGTCAACTGGTTGATCTAACAGTGAAGAAGCTGAATCCTAGACTCAAGCATGTTTCATAGCTGCCCTGATCTATTCCCTACAGTTCATAGGCGATGCTAGGAGGCTCATAGGAAGAACATAACTTTGAGTTAGTAAACTGCTGAGAAGCAGAGTTGGGATTTTTTTTTTTTTTAATGCTGCCATACATAATATAAAAATCAAGATTTCAACTCTTATTGGGCTTGACAAAATACTTTGGAGGTTATTGGTAAATATACAATGCTGGGAAAATCCAAAGTTGCTAACAGAATTTTGGATTAAAGAAAAAACCATCAGGCATTGGAAGAATTGACAAAGTTATAGTATTATGTTAATTTTAATCCTTGTGGGATAAAACAACTAATGAAAGATAATTTCTCATAGAGGTTTTGATTTAAATTGACTTTAGAGAGAGAGGAAGGGAGAGAGAGAGATGAAGAAAGAGAGAGGGAGAGAGAAACATCAATTTTTTATTCCACTTATTTATGCAATCATTGGTTGATTTTTGTATGTGCCCTGACCAGGGATCAAACCAGCAACCTTGATGTATTGGGACAATGCTCTAACCAACTAAGTTACTGATCCAGGGCTTCTAATAGAGTTTTAACACCAGTGTTATGCATTTTTATACTAAAAATATCATAAACAAACAAACAAAAACAGTTCAGTATATTGCAGTCTGAAACATAAAAACACTCCAGGCTGTGGTAGAGATGAAGCTCATAGGGTTTTATACGCTTGTGGAAGTTTCCTGTACAATGTTTGGTTTGTTAGCTGATAGCACATCATTTAGAGAGTTAGAGAAGCAAAGGCATGCATCCTGGACTGTGGACAGAATACCTGGTGCATTGCAGCTTTGGCTTCAGTTATGCTGGTAGCTGGGCATTTACAGAGCAAGTCATTCCAGAAAGAACCCCATAATGCTCAAGTATGTACATTTGCAGTACCAGGAAGAAATAGTCTCGTAACAGAAAAGCTTTAGTCAGAGCCTGAGTCTGAAATGGATAAAATCCAATTATTTTCAGATTTTTTTTTTTGTTTATTTGCTCTTTTTCCTTCAATTCAGGATTTTAAAGCACTTATTTTCAGCAGACTCAGGTTGAGTCCTGGGCTTTTTTTTTTTTTTTTTTTTTTTTTTAAGCTGGTGCAGTACCAAGCTCCTGACTACACTCCCACCAGATTTTATCCAAAAGGGATTAGTGATATTGTCAGAAAAAGAATGGATGTTGGCTAGCCAAGTACCAGAAATATTTATTGTAATGTGCCAAACATAGCACTAAGCATGTAAGATACATCCATGTATAATTCACTTTCTGTCAAGAAAAGACTTTTGATAAATTCAGGGACAGAAAAAATTTACAGTAATGCCATTCAAAACAAAAAAATTAGCATGAGCAAAAACACACACACACACACTCACCTGTACTGGAGCAGAAACTCAGAGTGTTTGCAAAATGAGAGAAATAAATAGGGATGAAATGTTGATGGCCTGTGATGCCACATTACAGTAGAATCAACTTTAGGTACATAGTTTCTAAATTTGTTTTTGGATATCACTGTTTTAGTTTTTATTCTAGTTTTTATCTTTATTGTATTTTTCCATTACCATTTTGTTCCCACACCCCTCCCTCCCCACAGCAACCACCACACTGTTGTCCGGGTCCATGGGCCCTTTCCTTTCTGCTCAATCCCTCCACCCACTACCTTCCTGGCCACCCCCGACCCCCAGCTGACATCCTGCTCTTTATCTACAAGTCTGTCCCCATTTTCTTGTTAGTTCAGCTTGTTCATTAGCTTCCACATATGACTGAAATCACATGGTATTTGTCTTTCTAGGACTGGCTTATTTCACTTAGCGTAACGTTCTCCAGGTCCATCTATACTGTTGCAAAGGGAAAAACTTTCTTTTTTCCTTCCTTTCTTTCTTGTTTATTTTTTTATTTTTTATTTTTTATGGGTGAGTAGTATTCCATTGTATACATTATCCCATGGTTGCTTTATTCACTCACTACTAATGGACACTTGGGCTGCTTCCATATCTTGGCAATTGTAAATAATGCTGCAATGAACATAGGGGTGCTTATGTTTTTTTCAAATTAGTGTTTTGGGTTCCTTTGGATGTATTTCCAGAAGTGGGATAACTGGGTCAAAAGGCAGATCCATGTTTAATTTTTTTGCAGTATCTCCATACTGCTTTCCACAGTGGCTATACCAATCTGCATTCCCACCAACAGTGCAAATAGAGCCCAGAAATAAACCCACACCTTTATAGTCAGTATTTGACAGCAGAAGCAAGCACACACAATGGCTAAAGACAGTTGATTCAATAAGTGGTGTTGAATGGACAGATCAGTGCAGAAAAATGAAACTAGACCACCTTATACCACACACAAGAATAAATTCAAAATTCATCAAAGACTTAAATGTTAGTTCCCAAACCATAAAAATCCTAGAAGAAAACATAGACAGCAAAATGTGGGCCACTGCTCATAGCAATATTTTATGTCATATATCTCACCAGGCAAGGGAAACAAAAGAAAATATAAATGCGACTACATTAAGCTAAAACGTTTTTGCACAGCAAAAGAAATCATCAACAAAATAAAAAGACAGTCAAAAGAGTGGGAGAGTATTCACTGATAAATCCAGTAAGAAGTTAATACCCCAAATTTATGAAGAACTTACAAAACTCAACACCAAAAAAAACAAACAACCCAATTAAAAAATGGGCAAAGGACCTGAACAAACACTTCTCTAAGGAGAACATACAGATGGCCAATAGCCACCTGGAAAGATGCTCAACCTCAACGTCACTAATCATCAGAGAAATGCAAATTACAACCACAATGTGATATCCGTTCACACCCATCAGAATGGCCATCATCAGTAAATCAACAAACAACAAGTGCTGGCGAGGCTGTGGAGAAACGGGAACCCTTTCAGTACATAGGTTTCAACCAAAGCAGACTAAACAACACTACTTTTATTGAGGAAATATAACACTATCTTTAATGACTTGAAGTTAAGTTCATAGATAATATAATCTATCTACACAGATAATTAAAACAAAAAATCAAAATAGTCCCCCAATGGTAGTGAAAAATAAAGAGCAATTATTTACTATAAAAATATATATTTCAGTATCTAGATCCTTAAGCACAATTACAGAGAGAATTACATAATCAGATGCTCTCACCTCTGCTCACGAATGCCACAGTTACAAATGCAACTGATACAGGTGTGTTGCATCAGTGATTCTGTCACTAGTACCAACATGGCTGCAGTGATGTTGTTTTCCAAAGTGGAGAAGTGTTCTTGGTTAGTTCCAAACAAGTAACGTTTAATTTTTCTCTCAACTTCTCTCAGCTATTATTATTGCTGGAAATTTCAGAACACAATATGCATTTGAATGATTTTGTTAAATGGAATTACCGTATTTTTCACTCCCTAAGATGCACTCTTTTCCCCCCAAAAAGTGGGGGGAAATGTCTGTGCATCTTATGGAGCAAATATTGCATCAGAGACCATGATGTGTATTACCTGACCTGTCAGTGAGGGATGAAACCGTTGTATGGTCATTATAAAATGTGGCATTAGCATTAGATGGAACTGAAGATAGTATCACATATGAAGATAGTGAAGAAAGTGATATCAGTGATTGTAAGCAACTGAGCTTCATAAATTCTGACACTAGCAATGATGAGTTCTTGGGGTTCCCAGAAAACTAGAAGAGTACTTGAACCTTAAAGTCTTTCCTCATTTGTTAATGACAATGATGATGGTTTTTAATATCGCTGTTGACTGCTGTTCACTTTACATGATTGAAATATTATTCTGTTATATTTTATTAAATATTTTAGTACACTATTTGGTTGAGAATATTTTTATTCTTATTTTCCTCCCCTAAACCTAGGTGTGTCTTATGATTGAGTGTGTCTTATAGTGTGAAAAATATCTAAGTTCTGTTTTTAGATACTGATACAGATTATTTTCACCTATTTAGTGTCCAGGAGGGGCTTTCTAAGGCCATGCAGGATTAGCAGAATTGTTTCTCATGTGGAACTGTCTATGCATTGTTAAGACTTCTATCAGCCCTGTTCATTAGATGCCACTGCAGTCTCCCATCACTATAACAACAAAAAAGCCTGCATTTCCAAAACTCATGTTAATGGGTGGGATTGCACACTTTGGGAACTTTCAGAAGACATAATAAGGGAATCATCTTAACTAAGTATGCTTTATTATTAATATCAATTTGGAAAAGTGATTGCAAGAAATGAGAAAGCAGGGAAACTGGAATCAGGACAGTAAAAATAAACATGAAAAGAAGAAGACGCATTTGAAAAATTTACAATCTGATGACTAACTGAAAGTGAATAATAAGGACAAAACAGAATCAGAAATGTTTGGGTCATGGATACACTTGGTGACTGTGTGACTGGTTGAAATTAACCAAAACTGGTACTATGAGAGGCAACATATTGTAAGAAGAAGAGATAAGAAGAATTGCCTTCAACATATAAAATGTGACATGCATCTGAAGATATGCTAATTAGGTAGAGAGAAACTTTGGTCTAGACCTCTGGAGGGAGGTCTTAGCTGGGGATAGAGACTTAAGAGTCTTCAGAGTTCATAGGCTGGAAGGAAATGCAGCTGATATGGAAGAGGGCAGAGACACAGAACCTGTCACAGAGTATAGCAAATGCAATCCAGAAAGTTAGCATAGGCTTTTCTATCATGAGTTACCAGTGTGAAGTCTGGAAACAGTATTTCCCTAAGCACCCAGAAAATAAATAGGCCAATGAAATGTAAACCATAAAAAAAGTAATGCTTGTTTATTTTTGTCCTACATGCTGCCCATACTATTTGTCCATTGTATAAGATGGGGCATTGTATTCAAAACACATTCAGGCTTAGATGCAAACCTCGGTTCACCTCTTACTTACACATTTCTGTTTGGATAAATCACTTGAAACTTACAAGGTGAAGATTTCCCAGGCTTAAAATGAGGATAACATATCCAAGTCACAAGATAGTTCAGAAGATTACATGAGAAAATACCCGTGAAATGAAGACCCATCTTGAGTAGGAGAGGTACTTAGAAACATCTGACAGCCAGAAAAAGGCGACTGACAAAGGCCTGTTTACATCACGACTGAAGTCCCTTGTGCTAGTGGCTAAGAACTGTCCATAATTGGAAGACTGTTGGGAGCAATGCTACAGATGGCTACATGCAAGGGGTCAAGGGGCCATGCACATGAAGAGAACTAACTCAAGCCACCCAATAAGAGGGGGCAGGAAAAATGAGCAGGACTTAGAAAGAACTGTTGTCCACAGAGGGGATCGCTGAGCTGGGGTTAGTATAGCGGCCGTACTCTGGTGAATTCTATCTTAAACCTAGTACAGACACACACACACAACCTAAGGAGAGACAGGGCTCTGCATAAAACTCAAAAGAGCTATTCACTAGTTATCTAAACAGGGAGGCGCAAAGAGTGCTGCTTTGGGATATGAAGGAAGGGAAGCTCTCCCTCTGGCGTGCAGGTACTGAAGTGACTCCTGTTATTCTTGCAAGGATAGGGGCTACCTCGGTGCCTGCCTACAGGGATTGTAGCATCTGGAGGGGCAAGAAGAACCCAGGTAGCCTGAGGGAGAGGTATGGCATTATGCACAGCAGAAGTGGTACCAGCAGGAATCAATTCGCTTCTGGTTACCCAGGAGACATCCCTTGGGGCCACCAGAAGTACTCAAAGAGAACCACCTGTCAAAGTCCAAAATATGAGACCCACAAGTGGTGAAATATGAAAAATGAGACTTTATGAATACGAATACTCCCACTGAATGAATTTTTATACACATAAAACACTTAGCTCTGGCCTTGATCTATACTGAGTATTTAGGAGTAACAGAAGCCAATTTATTATGAAACATCTACATTTCCCATATTTGAAAGGCTTATTTGTACGCTTGGGTTTCTGCCAAATTTAATTTATGGATGAAAAGAACAACAAATGGTAATGAAACAAACAAAATAACATGTATTGTGACACTAATATATCAAAGAGAGGTGGAAATGAGTGTTTCATCATTTGTCCTCAGGGCTGTGGCAGTCCCATTAGGAATAATCTAGCCGCTCCACCAAGGCTTAGGCAACATACACTCTTAGCAGACAGCGGCACTCCAACAACACTGTAATTGAAAAATCAAGGGAGATTAGCCTTAACGTTTCTTAATTAAAAAAATAATTATGATACCCGGACCATGAAGAACGCAGGGCACCTTCTCCCCAGAATATGTTAACATATAAGGGAAAAGGATGGGATTTAATAAGGTCTACAGCATTTGACCAATTAAGTTCTCAGTCTCCTGGATCTCAGCCACTACGTGGCCTCTAAAGCTCATAAATAGTTACTGGGATCTGCTCATTGACAAGGCCACTGTAGAAAATGGGTTTCTTGCCCTTGCTGCATATAGTGATTGACAGAATAATCTGCAAGAATGTTGTGGTGTCAGGAATGCCATGATGTATGTGAGATTCTGTGATGCCCACCAGAGTTCTCTGAATTGCGATAGAGCACCATGAGTTACAGTTATTGAGATACAAAACTGTGCAGGATAGAAAGAGCTTTTTCACTTTATATTTAGAATGGAAATTTATCAGAGTGCATTGCAACTTGAAAGGGGTAGAATTGTTTTGTGGCTCTTCTGTTTCAGTTGTGTGTGTGTGCGTGAATATGCAGTCACATGTTAGGCCACAATGCAAAATTTGTATCTTACTGTATGTGTATTGTGGCCCCCCCTCAAAAATAATAATAATAATAATTCACTGCTACGTGTGACCTATATCATTTAATCTTTCTCATTCTTTTTTTAAAAAATTCTCACTTGAGGAGATTTTTTTTTTGCTTTTAGAAAGAGAGAAACATCAATGTGAGAGAGAAACATTGATTGGTTGCCTTCATGTAGGTGCCCTGAATAGGGACCAAACCTGCAACCTGGGTATGTGCCTTGACCAAGAATTGAACCCACACATTTTTGGTGTATGACACTCCAACCAACTGAGCCATACCAGCCAGGGCACATCACTCATTCTTAATTTTTATGTGTCACAAAGCTTTAAAAAATTCTAAGTAGAATCATGCAACTGCTTCTGAGAAAATTCATACATCAAAATTTTTTATACATTCTCATTTAGTAGTCTGAACCTCTCAATAAACATCTATAACACATACTAACTTTCTTTTTGCAATGGAGAACAAGAAATGTGATCCCCTGTGCATTCCCTTGAGGAGGTAATACAGCCTCTCTTTAATAGATACACATTTGCACTCACCTACACACACACACAAACTATAAAGACAAAAACCCCATAATTAAAACATAACTTGGAAGGACACTTGTTATTACCTCTATTTTAAGGAGAGTAAATTAATGACTTTGCAATGTCTAGAACATAGTAATTCTTCAACAAATACTGTAAATTAAATAAAATCCTGAACTTGTTTTAGACACAGACATCAGAATTCCTTAGCAACGTCTAGTGAAGTTAGCCGTAGTCATGGGAAGAAGTGTAATCTGACACAAGGGGATTTCAGTGAGCAGGGAATCGGGTTCTGTAAAGAATCCATTCACAAATGTAACCGAATGTATGTTTTGTATTAAGCATATTGTTTTGTTTTCCTCCATTTCTTTTCTTAAATTTTCCCATATTTTAAAAAAGTAATGTCAAATAATAATCTCCTTAGGCAACCATTATTTCTTTTGAGAAATATTTGGACATAGTGTACATAATGTTTTTCTAATTTTATAACCAGGCCTGACACAGTCTTGGCTTTACTTACATAACATGTTGTGTTTCCATATTTTTATATGGTTTTCACTCAAAACGAAGACAATACCATAAACAATTCTACTGGAACTCCAAAATCAATCTTGACAACGTTTTTCAAATTATGCATTTTGCACGTGCTTTCAGATAGAGAAGTCAAACTTCTGGATTAAATTTATGATACAGGTACAAATTTCTAAGATATTGCTAAAATACCTTTCTAAGAAAACAAAAGCACAGCTAGGTGGAGAAAAAATTGAGAAAAGGGAGATTGATACTCATCAAAGACTTGCTTCCTTCTGAATGTATTCTTTAAACTTTATTTTTCTTACATTCCTCTTTTTTTATTATTTATTTTTATTTTTGGGTTTTTCAATTACAGTTGTCCCATTTTTCCCCCATTTCTCCCCCACCCAGCCCACCCCTTCTCCCACAATCATATCCCCTCCCCGTTGTCCATGTCCGTGAGTCATTTATACACGTTCCTTGACTAGACCCGTCCCCTTCTTCCCTCCCTTCTCCCCACCCCCCCACCCCTCATCACTGTCAGTCTGTTCCTTGTTTCCGTGCCTCTGGTTCTATTCTGCTCCTTTGTATGAAGCTTTGGTGGTATAGGGGTGAGCATAGCTGCCTTCCAAAATGTTTATTTCTATATTTTCATCAGAAAGACAAACTTCCTTTTATATCTTTTTTTTAGTCATTCGCCAGGCTCCAGACATAGTAATCCGCTCAGATGTACAGCGGGCATGTTTCAGTCACACCAACATAAGCAGGGCCGTAAGAGAAGCTCGCTGAGATTTTACCGTTTTAGTTAGGTGTATCGCTGGCAGACTGCGCAGGGGATGGATGAGTAACATTCAGTAAAACCGTTTTCCTTTAAGTGGACATTGTCATAGCTTTCAGGTTTGGAAAAGGTAACCTGGCATTCCCAGTAAAAGTGTGATTTTTCTCTTCATTTAGTGGTGACCACAGTGCGCACTGGCATGTGCACTGTGACATTCTATGGTGTTTCATCTCATGCTTCTTTCCCATAACTTTACTATATTCTTTAGGTCCAAAACCTTGTAGAGGTTTATTTTATCTCATGACATCTTCTTGGAAAAGGTGGGAGAACAGTCGTCTGCAAGGCATAGCAATTTGTAGACTTTTCATTGGTGACATGATTGTCATCAACACTGACACAGTCTTGGGCTGTGTTGACAGAGGGTGGTGTTTAGATCACAGGAGGCAATGGGTCAACAAAAATGAGAGATGATGTAGATATTTTTTTAATAGAGGAACACGGTGTGATCTTGGGCACATGACTTAACTTAACCTTTCCATGCCTAACTTGGTGCACATGTGGAGTTGATGAAAACAGGGGTATCTACCTTAGTCTCATAGTGAGTATTATATGAGCAAAATCAAGAGCAACACTGAGAACTGGCCCTGGCCCCAGGTAAGTCATGAAGAGCTGTTAGTGATTATTACTATACTATTTCAAAGGGAATTTGTAGAGCGTGGATTGGTAAAGAGATAGAATTAAATAAATTCTATAGAGCCTTTGAACTCAAGAAACTGATTTTTGGTTCTTCAATAAATGTATCTTACAGTATTTCTAGAAAGTAAAGTTTCTTATGAATCTATCATGTTCGACACTCTCAAAAAAACAAAACAAAAACAAACTACCATGTGCCTTAGAATTGTTTCAATTTAGAAGGATTATTTTCAATAAAATAAAATTCACTTGGCCTTATGTGACCATGGTAGGCAGAATTCTAAGATAGCTCCTGAGTCTCCACCCCGATCCTAGAGACTGTGACCATGCTCTCTTTCCCCTGTTGGTACTTGAAATTGGATTGTTACATTTGTGGCAATAGGGATTTTGCAGATGTAATTAAGGTTACTAATTAGTTGACTTAAGATATGAAGATGATCAGAGTGGGTCACCCTTTTAAAGCAGAACATTTACTCTGACTAATTGCAGAAGGGGAAGGCACAGTTTCAAAGTGCGAGGAAGATTCTTCGGGAGGGACCATGGTGGTTGTGATGCTGGGAAAGGGCCTGAGAGAAGTCCCGCCACACGGAACTGTGTGCGGCCTCTAGGAGATGAGGGTTACTTAGCTACCAGAGAGAGAGGACCTCGTTCCTCCAAAGAAAACTCAATTTTGCCAACAACCCGAATGTGTCTGGAGGTGATGTTTTTATTCCCTAAAGCCTCGGATTTGAATACAGTGAGCTGACGTTTTCAGTGTGAGATTCTGAACAGAAAACCCCGTTTGGCCATGCTACACTTCTGACCTAAAGAAAGTGTGGGGTAGTAAATGAGAATTGTTTGAAGCCATTAAATTTGTCTTGATTTGTTACGCAGCAATAGAAATTAATGCAGTTACTAGAAAGAGGTACTGAAGTTGAAATGACTCGGAAGAGAGTCAGTTTCATTCAACAAAAGTTAACTGGACCCAGTGTTGTGGCAAATGTATGGGTAGAGCTAATGAAAAGAATTAATGTAATGCACTACAGAGATCTAATTGGGCATAAATGAAAATCATCGTTCCATTGAAAGCCTTGAAAAGACCTTGACCTTTTGACTAAGCTGCTAAACCATTTCCCACAAGATTTATTCCCTCATTGAAGCCTTGCATTCTTCTCTGTTTTTAATATGTGGATCACCATTCCCTAGATGGTCATTAAAATCAGTTGGGAACCTAAAGTTTGAGGAAGCTTGCATATAAAACACCTCTATTTAAAACAAAGCTACTATTGAAAGCTATAGAGATGTACACACACAGATACATATTTTAAGATATTAGTCCAAAATAACAATGTAAATTGGATTTTGTATTTTTAATTTCTTTCTATAGTAAATGTGATAAATAAAAATATTTAATACTATAGTAGATATTACAAGGTTTTTATATACTTATAAGTCTTGGAAAATTGAAATTCCAAATCAAAATTTAGTTGGCAGTTAGGTTGTGTAGGGTGTATTTGAATTCATTTGGTTTGTGGTAAAATATGGACTATGTCAGTAAAATATGGTTGTCTCATTCTGGGAAGACAGCTTCCTTTCAACTGAGAAGACCTCTTAAATTCTAACTACATGTGTGTCTAATTTGACAGCTATGGAAGTAAACACAAGTGTGAGCTGATTTGTCAAAAGTTACTGCCTAGCAGTTTTAAAACTAGAAATTTAATTTCTTTTAAATCCAATGTTCTTTCTATTAAATAGCATTTTATATCTTCTTGGCATAAATGTTCTGGTGACATAACTTAGTTAATTTATTTTTCTTAGTCAGTGACAATAATTTGCCTGGTTCATAAATAAAGTCATTTGGTATTATGTGACCCTATGCACTTATGGAAGTGCTTGATGTGCTCCTAGCCAATCAGCTTCAAGACTGTCAGAGACACCTGACATCTAAAACAGGTGCCCAAGAACATCTTCTGACTTATTGTGGCTCCAGATACCTGTGGGAAGGTATATGGACTTGGTCTAAAATTGGGGTTTGGTTATGTCCAGATCCTAAAGGGATCGGATTTGCAAAATATCAGAGCTCTGAAAGAGGAATTCAGGTAAAATCGGAAAGGATTAGCAATGGACTCGGTGTTCAGTATCCATGCATGAGCTCCTGTGAGAGTTTGTGTGCGACAATTCCTAAACTAACTAACCTCACAGGCTCCTTCAGTTAGTGAAATAACACACACACACACACAGAGTACATATTCACAAACTTATAGACCATGGGAAACACCTCTAAAAGAACTAATTAGGGCTGAAGGGAGAAAAATATCAGATATTTGTTTCTGCGAGAGAAGGTCACCAGCAGCTTGAGTAGCAACATATCAGCTTCAGAGCAAAAGTGGGTAATAGAATTGAGGGATGGTGAGAAGAGCAGATTGAGGTAGAAGAGGACAAAGTGCTACAGATGGAAGCTCTGGTTATACCTGCAAGTCCCAACCCAAATCTCCGTGAGGAAAGAGAATGATTGTGAAATGGGATCTTGAAAGAATACTGAATTCACTGCTAATGACTTTCTAACAGTCTGCGTCATTGGCACTGGCAGGCGAGGCTGAGGAGATATGTGCTATGACATGAGAGCTAAACTCTTCTTTTTTCTAGAAAAAAACCCGGAAATATAGATAAGCCAAGAGAAGAAAACCGTTACATCAGATCTATACCTAAAAATATCTATTGTTAGCACCTTAGTTTATAATCTTTATTACTAAATACCCTTCATTAGTGATCATCCTTCACTGGTAAATACACAAAATGAGATTATGCTTTATATATTGCTTCATTACTTGGTTTTTACAATAACAGAAAATGGTCCTTTTTTCATGTTGCTAAGTACTACTTTTTTATAGCACTGTTTTAATATCTGCATTGCATTCTATTGAATACATGTCCTAGTTTTCATTGATTTAATCCCTGATTATTAAACATAAACCTTTTCCCTATTTTTTTAATGATCCTATGAACAACACTATGTCATATATCTTTATAGCCAAATCTTCAAATACATATTTAATTAGTTGTTTGAGATAAATTCCTAGAAACAGACTAACCATTCTAAAATACTAACATAATTTTTAAGGCTTTTCATAGGTGAATCCTCATTTGTCCTCCAGCAAGACTATATCAATTTATAATTCATGAGAGTTCTATCCACTTAAAATTTAGCAAAGTAACTTCTTAATTTTTTTCCCTATTGTGCTTTGCCTATTGTATCGCTTCACCTTACCTTCCCCCATAGGTTTTGTGCTTGACAACTGACAGGTCCTCAGTAATATTTGCAGAATGATGATAATAAAAATACAAATAAAAACAAATGCACTATTATAAGAAAAATTTTGAAAGAATATGCATAAAACCATTGCTATGGAGTGTGACTAGAGGGTAGGTAGGTGAATATGGGGTAGGAAGAAGTAGTTTGATACCTTAAATTTCTTCTTAAACCATTTCCATATCAGTTGCATTGTTTTTCCAATACGCTTATTTGAAAAGCTATCCTTAGGAAAATGTTATGGCAATATAAAAGAAGGGAAAAACTACCATGCACCATTTGCAAGACTTGACATTACAAGTTAACAGGCATAATCTTATTTTAATTTTAACTAACCACTTGAAATAGATAATGTTCCTCCGTATTTTGAAGAAGAGAAAGCTGTGGCCTAGGGAGGTTAAACGACTCGTCCCAAGTCCAGTAGCTATTCAGCAAGGAAACTGGAGTGAGTTCAGATACACCCGATCTAGACTAATTTGCAGTGGATCTGGGAGTTTGATACAAAAACCTGTGTTCTTCCCCCTGTGCTAAGCTACCAGGGGGCGGTTAGCAGACTTCTGAGATCAAGATACCTGTGTGCAGAAAAGGAACCGCTGGCTCCTTTGCAGAATCCCAGTTCTGAAGTTAATGAGTTCGAGTGTCTGGGAGAACTGGCTTCCCACAAGGTCACAAAGCAGGAGTCAGTGATTTCTGACTGCATATCCAGCACAGCTCCTTGCCATTTCTCTTGGAACCAGCCTAGTGATTTTATTTGATACCGACGAGGACAAATTCCAGAATCTGGTTTCAAGTGAATGAATGGAAACAGAAAAGAATGGTGGCAAATTCTAAAATACAGTAACTGTTGCCTTTTAAGTATTAAAGTAACTGTCTTCTTTCTTTTATGAGTGGCAATAGCTCTTCTTGTTCAGTAATGGCAGAAATACCATAATGGAGATTTAGGAAAGTATAATGATGATGAGAAAGCAAGGGAGTAGAAAACCATAGTTCTAAGGATAAGGAATAAAGCAGTGTTCACATTTGTAATTTACAATCTGATAGAACTGAAGTTCCAAGAAATAAGACTTGCAATCTTTAAAATAAAATCTTTTTGATTCTTATAGAGGTAATAAAAATTGTGCCTTTTAACAAAATATTTGAATCAGTTATTATTGCATTGGACAATACAGAAGAATCCCCTGGCTCTCCTAATTGCAAAGTCCAAAGATAATATGGACTTTATGTCTGATTGATTCAATCAATAAAACCCCAGAATCTCTTGCTGCCTATTTTCTCTGCCATCCAGAAATCCTTCATTATCTTATGACTGTTTGTCCTCATAAATGAAGAAATTCTATTAGCCACCATATATGATATAGATTTCTGCATTCAGTTATAGTGAAAACCCACAGCATTACCAACATTCCAAGCAAGACTAGACTGTCTATGGTCACTTACATACTCCTGAGGTGATGACTGTTGCCAGGAACACTCCCTTGGGCTGGACATGAGATCTGTTGCCTCTGAAAATCCTGGGCTCTGAAACGTGAAGAGATTTTATAGTGAAATCCCAGCACATTATTTAAAATAAAGGAAAAAATGTTCCTGGGTAGACACTAAAAATATATAGAGATCATAACACAACATGGGACAAAAGTAGGTTTGTAGTTATTAGTATGGAAAATAATACAATAATTAATAAACAACAATATAAGAATAGACTGTTGTGTGTAGCTACAGTTATAAACCTGCTTTTGCCCCACCCTATATATTAAAGTAAATGTTATATCTTAGTGGTATAGTTTATAATGAAAGTCCAAGTCCATAAAATACCTATTAATTGAGCTCTTACTCTGTATAAATGTTTGCAGAGATTTTTTTCCCCTAAATCTCATACTAACTCTCTACAGGTAGGCTTGCTTCCCCATGTCAGTTATCTGTTTCTGCCTAACAAATTAACTTAATTGCTTATAGCAACAATAAACATTCATTATCTTTCAGTGTCTGTGAATAATAAATTAATGGCAGCTCAGATGTATAGTTCTGGCTGGGAGTTCCGCATGAAGTTGGAGTCAGAAAGTTGGCTAGGGTTGGGTTGCATTCATCTGATGTCTTGACTAGGGTTGGAAAATCTACTTCTAAGGTGACTTACCCACATGGCTGGCAAGTTGTTTTTGGTGGTTGGCAGGATACTCATTTCCTCCGCACAAGAGTTATTCCATAGGGCTGCTTAAGTGTCCCCGTGATATAGAAGGTGGCTTCTCTCAAAAAAAGCAGTTCAGTTAAGCAAAATGGAAGCTGCAATGTCTTTTATGACCTAATTTCTGAAATAATCCACAATTACTTTTTCAATATTCTGTTGGTTACACTGGTAAACCCTATTTAATATGGCAGTGATCTATTCAAGGCTATAAATGCTAGGAAATGAGGATTAATGGGTGCCCTCTCGGAGACTGGCTGCTGAATATAACTATTGCTCTACTTATTAGACATAAAAATAAAAGACTCAGGTAGTCAAAGATCTCCAGTAATCCCAGTGCACAATGCTTTCACCACTGAACTAGAGGAGCCAGGACCATTTGGCTCCAAATATTACTTTTATCCTATTGTTAATTCTCATTTAACCTTCCACAAATTTGGTAAAATATGTAGGTCAATAATAATTGGTCTTATTTTGTAGATAATAAAATATTTTAGGTGAAACTTTAATTGGTTAATTGGTTCAATGACTTTCCCATTGACCCACCATTGACACAGGTGAACACTGCACAGAGTAGTTTGAAAAATGTTTTCATATGCGTTTTCCAGGAAAATCAAAATTCAGCCAGCCTATGCTACAGTTGGGGTCCTTTTTAATCATTGTTTTTATACAAGTAGCTCAAAAGAGTCTCTCAAGCTTAATTGAAGTCTTGAGTCTCTTTAACAGTACCAAAGGGCATCACATTACACACTTAATCTTCTGTAAAACTGACATAATGTCAACCCAGAGGTGTGATTATAAACTTTACATGTATATTCTTTTTTTCTCTCAATAGATATAAAGTTATAGATATAAAAAATAACTAGTACTGTGCCTAGAACATATTACATGTTCAGTAAATGTAAGTATTTTACTAATACCTAATTGGCTAAATTTAACCATATATTTAATATAGGCAATGACACTAAACTTTGGTCATTCGAGGGAGGTTTAGAAGTCTCCATCTAAGGTTGATAGGATAAACTGAGCATTAACTTCATGTATTTTCTTCTCTTTATTGTATGTTTTAAACACTTCTCAATTTTCTGCTCTATGCCCTCAACCAATTACCAAGAGCCTTTGGCTTCAATGAAGGAAACAGCATCTACTGAGCCGTCAGTGTCTCCATAGGTCAATCTCACTAAAAAATAATATAGGTGAAAAATGATTAAGATGAGGAAATTCTTTATATGAAGACATGAATGGATAATGTGTTGATTTCTAGCTAATGATGGCATTGTAAGAGAAAAAAATAATGGCAGCTGCTTAGGGGTGGGAGAATTTCCCCGTATCTTCAGAGCACTAAATAATGAATCAGATTTTTAGGCACATACAAAATTTGGGAGAACAAGGCCCAGGGTGACTGTGCAGTCACCAAGCAATGTCCCATTGTAGTTTATATTTCAATGGTATATGTTTTTGTTGCTTCCTTATAATTCTGAGTACAATACAGAAAACTTATCTGGATATAATAATAATGAGTAACATTTATTTAATGGAGGTGACATTATACCAATCTCATCAGTTCATATGTACTTAACCCAGGAAACCCTTACAGAGAGCCGTAGGGACACAGAGATGTTGTGCAGATTTCTCATCACTGCTACAGGCTTAACATAGTGTTTCCCAAATATTCAAGTGCTGAAACAATTCCCATTGTGATGGTATTTGGAAATGAAGCTTTTGTGTGGCAATTTGACCACAAGGATGAAGCCATCATGAATGGGATTAGTGTCATTATATGGAGACCCCAGAGAGATCCCTTGTTCCTCCCACCAAAGGAGGACATGGTGGAAAGGTAGTCATCTATGAACCAGAAAGTGGGCTCTCACAAGACACTAAGGCTATTGGCTACTTGAGCTTAGATTTCCCAGCATCCAGAAATGTAAGAAATAAATTTCTGTTATTTATAAGTCACCTAGTCTACGGTGTTCTGTTATAGCAGCTCAAATCTATTAAGACACTAAATGGCACATCTGAAGGCAGGTTGCTCCATAGTCTGAATTCCCAATTATTATTCTCAACTCTTTTATACTGCATAGCACTGCCTGCTGCACTGATCTAAAACTGTTGCCTTGGCAGAGAATCCATACAATTGGTTTCACCATTTTCATTCTTATAATTTTTCCTGGGAAGATATTTTTGAAGTCTCAGAAGTGAAAAATAGCCCCCTAACAGGGTGTATGATGGAGTTCTGAAGGGCTTAGATATACATTGAAGCACTTAAGAAATCATAGTATCTAAAAACTTAGGCAGAGGATATGAAATATATAGAAAACTTAAGAAAGACACATAAGCAGATTTAGGGTTGATATTGTTTTTGTTTCTTCTGTTTTCTTTTGTTTATGTTTGGCATCCAGCATACAGGTCTTCTGTATCAATAGAGAGGCATGAGGACTCATTTGTCAACTAATGTTAACTCTTCAGTTAACTTATAAAGTGTACCTGCCAATCTTTTCCTGCTTTAATAGATAGCTGTCTCCTGTTTCCAACATATGAGGTCTATCCAGAAAGTATTCAGCCACGTGCTATGAAAAATAGAGACATTTATTGAAGAAGATACAAGAACCATTGTACATAGGACAATGACACCCCAGTCCCCTTCAAAGTAAGCACCATGGGACCTCACGTATTTCTCCCAGTATCACTTCCACTGTTCAAATCACTATAAGATCTTTTGTTGGAATCGCCATCAACAACTCCATCAATCTCATTGATGGTCTGAATTCTCTTCCCTTTCAAAGGTGATTTTAGTTTTGGAAAAAGCCAGAAGTCACAGAGCGCCAAATCTGGGCTGTAGGGGAGCAGAGTCACCTGGGCGATTTGATGTTTTACTGGAAAACTCTGCATGAGATGTGATGCATGAGCAGGCGTGCTGTCATGATGAAGCTGCCAATCACTAGTTGCCCATAGCCATGGCCTTCTGAATCATCCAAATAGTTGCCACAGAGAAATGTTTAAGCTTAACACAAAATTTGATGCAGATCTGCTGCTCTACTCCCTCAGCCATTTTGAATGCGACAGCCACACAGTACACGTGCCTGCTCAGTGGTGTTGACAGCCCCCACTAACTAGTACAGTGAAGTTGTCATTGTTCATGCATGCACATTCCAGTCCACTCTCCTTGGCTGCCAGATGACATCAATATCATGCAAACTGTTCTCATTATATTAACAAGGCTGGATTTTTTTCCCAGCAGACCTTGTATATCTGCCTTAGACAATAAAGGTGATGTGTGGTAATGTCCACAGATATGTCATAATTAAGACATGGAAACCCATATTTCTATTGACTGTCACGGAAGAGTAAAATGTAAGGGACAGGTAACACGTGAAGTCTATATGACACATGACAGAGAAAAGAGCACTGAAAAGCCTGCTTAAGATAACTCTAATAGCTTGTCATCTATGTTCTATGTTAGCTAATATAATTTAACATCGTTTAGTAAATGATTTATTCTAGTTGGTAAAATAATGAGAAAGAATTGGATCGCTGCCTCTACAAAGAATTTCTCTGAGTTTAGACAGATGATTTAACTCTTAAATGCCAAAACATATTTCCTGGTTAAGTCATCACAAAATGTCTGACTTTATGCATGAGGTAATTAATAATGTTTAAAAAGAAAATGGAACATATATTTTATGCCCTAATTGAAAAATACAGTAAAAAAGGGAGATTTATCTTTATAAAAAGTTTGTGTGATCTGACTAAAACACTTACATTAACTACCAAAGATCATAAAACAGTGTGTTGGCTTTTTGTCCTTTTTAAATCTGTTCTCATTTCTTTCAATAAAACAATGAAGAAGACTGAACTGAATAGCACTTCCTTCTTTTGGTTTCTGCAAGAAGAGCGACATATCTTTAAACATGTAAAACGCAGAGTTAACGAACACTGAGAACCAATTCCTGAATTGACCATGCTCCCACGAGCCTTCAAAATCACAATCCAAACTGAATAATTAAAAAAGAGGTCCCAAGACATAGCACAGTTTTGCTGACTGAGGTCATAAGCAGATCCACACATTGAACTGGGGAAAACTACTAGTTTCTGAGTTAGTTTCAGCATGGGTTTCTCAAAGAAATTCCAGGGCTGGGTTCCCTTGTTTTCTTACTGGGACACTGAGTGTGAATCAAATGCCTTGTTACTTGGCTACTGTTAGAAATAGTACTCCTGGAGTCTGTGCTTGTTACAGTGTTACATTGCCATTTAAAATTTATCTACAGCCTATCTCCAAAGTAAAAAATAAATTAGAACTTGCGTTCTAAATGTTTTACAAGGCAAGGCAGGTGCAAAATTGATTAGGTAGTATACAGAGCTATAGTTCAACTTTTATCTGTATCTTAAAACAGAAAACACTTTAGGTCCACGTCCACTTATAAAAGGCTTGTATAAAATGTTCATTGTTTTTTGATAGTCATTGCTGTCTACTTCCAACCCTTCTTTTTTTTTTTTTTTTTTCCTAAATAGAATGCTTTAGTATAAAGTTACCATTTTAAAACTAAGGCCAGGTAAATATTCCATAATAATAACTAGTATTTATTGGTTACTTTTCAAGATCTGACATGTGTTCCTTTAAGCACTGAAATGAATCCAATTCATTTAATCTTTACAGTAACCCTAGGAGAGATGTGCCGTAATTTACTCATTTGTTGGTTGAGTAAACTGAGCCAAAGAACTTGTTTAGCATTTAAGAAACTGGATCCAGATCCTATAACACATAAGTGCTGTAGGTGGGAGTTAACCCAGGCAGTTTGGATCCTCAATCCAGCCTTACCCACACAACTTCTAAGCAGAAAGAGAAAAGTGGAGAGTCTGAGACCTTTATTAAGAATGTCTTGTGTGTCGTCACACTGAGCCAGACATTAGTGATGTAACTAATAGTCCTAATTCTTCTCAAGCCACTTGCTATTTGGTTGTTGTCTCTTTAACATGTGATGTGACCTGAAAACAATACTTAAGATCAGATGTAGCACAGCCAGTGCAAAGGAGAGCCACATGATCTTCTCCCTTACTGTAAATGCCCTGCATCTACCAATGCAGCTCAGACACGCTTTAGATTTTTTTTGCTTTTACTGGTGTTTCAAATTAAGACCTTGGCCATCTAAAATCCTAAAGCCTCCCTATGTGGAGGAAACTAGAGAGGGAACTCATTGACAAGGAGGGATGAAAGATGCTGTGGAAACAGAGCAGTGAGTAAGATTCAAGTGTAGGTAGGAAATCAAATCATCAAAGCACAGCTGAAAATAGGAGCAGAAAGATGGCGTGGCAAGAAAAATCTGGTGTGATGATCAAAAACAGACAAAGACTGGATTTTTGCTAAGCCTGGACTTTCCAAAGTTTATCCATGTGCTAAAAGTAAGGAAGGTCTAACTGGAGTAAGGCTTTAAGGTATGTAGGATTTAAAAAAAAAAAAAAAAAAAAAAAAAACTGCTCTGGAAAATACTAATGCGGCATTAATATTTTGGTCTTTATTAATCATTTCTGTGTGTTTCAATGTAGTTGCCACAGAAACCATGTCATGTTGTACTGCACCTCAATTCAGATTTGATTGCAGGGGTGTGGGAAGAAGTGTGCCATGAGTTTTAATTAATCTCCTGAGTGATAAATGTAAAGGGGAAATATTCTATGTGTAACCCATGTTTCTCTGATTCTCATTCCCAGAAGAACCAGCTAGATGTTACTTTTTTTTTTTTTATAGTTTTTAAATTGAATTTATTGGGGTGACATTGGTTAATAAAATTGTATGTTTCAGTGTACAATTCTATAATATGGAGTTACCTCAAAAATTAAAAATGGAACTGCCTTATGACCCAGTGATTCTACTTCTGGGAATCTATCCAAAGGAACCTGAAACATTGATTCCAAAGAACATATGCATCTCTATATTCATTTATGTGTTATTTACAATAGCCAAGATTTGGAAGCAGCCAGCTAGGTATTTCTGAAAATACCCAGGGAGTATCTTCTGTATGCTCAGAAGTAAATCCATCAGACCATCCCCTTCCTGCCCCTTCCTGCCTTCTTTGTGAATGAGCCTTGTTGGTTCCTTTGCTGAATGAGCCCTTGCCTTCAGTGGATGTTGATCACTATTTCAGTCCACTAAACTGTGCAGCCCACGTGGCTTCAAGGAATGCCACCCCCACGGGTGCCATGGTCACTGCAAGCTTCCCTTGTCTGCAGGCTGCCTTCCTCTCCCACTGCACTTCAGCCACAGCCAAGTCCCTGAGGCTCCCTTGTTCAAAGGTGTCCCTGTCACCCATCAGCCCAGCTGAGCCCTGCAGAGACCTGGTTTGTGTTATAAATTAAGGATGTTATAGCTCTAAGATTTCTGTGGGTTTCCTGCTCTCTTTGCACTCACCTCAATGTCTTCTGTGAAACAACTTTTTATCAGGTTTTGTTTATTTTAACAGCTTTTATTCCTTTGGAAAACCAAAGCTTGAATACCGGGGGTGTCGTAGACTAGAAGATAAACACAAGTAACTATCACATACTCAGAATATCTCTTTTTACCCATGATTTTAATATAAGCCCAAGCTTGTAGTAGCTCATTCTGCTTCCTGCAAGATCTGTTTTGTTTAGTTCTGTTTTCGAATGATACTTTTCAGTCTTCAATGTGAATAGACTTCTATGGGCCCACCCACCAGTTAGACAGACAAAGGCCATGGCAGCAGGCTGGAGCTTCTGTGATGTGAGTCCATGTTACACTGTTCTCTCAGCGCTGCCTAGGAAAAGATATGCAGGAATCTCTGTTCTGTGAGTTCCATGTTGTTGCAAACAACAGGTGTCCCTCATCTTTTCTCAGGTATGTATAAGACCCCCAGATATATATTCTCCAGAGAGAATAAAACACTTCCAGGATTTTGGTCTTTAAAAATGTCTTCTGTAATATGACAGTTATATGAAGTCCGTGAGCTGCCTTTGGTGAGACAGGGAAAGACGACAGCATTACCTTTGTCTCCCAGGGCTGGTCTCTGTCAATACTGTTTATTCAAGGTCAAGGTTGTGGGAAGTTCCTCTTGCCAAGTTGCTTATTTTCTGGGAATTATAACCGAACATTCATGGTGGTCTCCTGCAGGTTGTAAGGGTCACACAATTCTTATAGAAGGACACAGGCTTGCAGGTGGCAATGAGACACAGGATGCTGTCTCTTAGGCGTGTCCCTTAGCACTGAGGTCCCTTGGGTTACTAAAGGAGTGCCTGGCAGTCCTCTCCCAATGAGAAAACCTTCCTACTTTCATTTCACCTTTTCCATTGCCATGAGAAAGGTGTGGTGGCTGGACTTCTGCATTGAAATGGTGTTATAAATAAAGGGAAGAAGGGGTGGGGAGACATTTACACTCTGAAGGATGTCAAATGATGTCTCCAATTGTTGTTAGTCTTTAACATGCTGATGGGGAAAGGCAGCCTCTGTGGAAGCATGGCTGCTACCCCAGACAGAGAGGCTCGCACAGAGTCACTTGGTAATGAGATTCCCCACTGCAGCAAACGGCACTGTCCATTCATATTTCTTTTCCACCTGTCCCCACAATGGGGTCTGTTTGCTTAGCCCACATGCAACAAGGCTGTGTTTGTAAGGAAGGGCCCATTCATTGGCCGTCTATTTAGAAGTCTTGACAGAAAACCCCGTGAAAAGCTCCTCAATTCAAATTCCTCTTTAATGACTTGCTCCATTCACCAGAGAGATCGGGGGAGGGTGCTCTGGGCTTGGTTTCTTCCACTGTGGGAGACAAGAAGTCACTTTTTAAAATAAAGCTTCTGACGTGCCATGATTATTAAACAATAGTCATGATAAATGGTTGAATCTGAGGGAGAAATTGTCTCCTTTTTTTAGACACTACCTCTATCTAGCTCACAGAATATGTTATCTCCAACTACCCATGGTGTTTTTAATTTGAAATATTCAGTTGATCCTTAGGAGTTCTGTTTGGCACCCCACCCCCAGAGGATTAGTTAGTTGCTTGATCGTTTCTGCCAAAATGTGTTGAAATGTCATATTAGGAGAGAATTGCACTTGTAGTTACTCTTGTTCACAAAGCCAAAGACCATTACAATTATCCAGATTTTACTGCTTGGGTCATGGTGTAGTTAGTTGCAACACACAGAGCATGGTAATACATCTCTGGGAATTTGATTCTCTCTCTGTGTGTATATTCTCTTCATTTGTAGAAGAAATCCATTAGGTCCTAGAGAACAACTACTCACAGATTTTCTAATAAGTATGTGTTATATGAGGACATCACAGTAGAGCAAAACATGAGGGTTTTGATCCTGGACCTTTTCTGAGTAATTTTGTTCAGAATCACTTACTCAGGGTTGAAGAGTTTTCCCAAAGACTTTCTTCATATGTTGTACTTCCTCTTTGGTATCACACACCACAATGAGAAAGAACCTTTAATTCTTGAATCTCCACTTGTAGAATGCAGCATCTGTGAGTTCAGGGATGCTGTCTGACACATTCACCACTGCATACTCTCCAACAGAACAGCCCATGGCATATAATATATGCCCCATGAGTATTTCTTGAGTGAATGAATGACTAATTCACAGTCTTCCACTCTTTGTATTTCTAAAGAGCCCCTGCAAGGGTTTCCCTAAGTAGAGAATAAATTGAAGAACACACAATGAAATGTTGATTTACCATGAAAATGTTTTGCTTCTTATTTTTGCTTTCCAACATTATATCTGCATAAGAGAGTGCTAAGTAATAAAGTTGAAACAAAGATACCACCAGCTCTCTGCCCTCGTGAACTTAGAACATAGTAACTGTGACAGAAAAAGAATTGTTGAGCATTTAAAAAAAGAGAGAAACAAAGTGCTCTGGAATTTTAGACAAGATAAAGTTAACTTTAGCTCTGGGAACCAGGAAGTTCTCCTGAAGGAATTTCTCAGATAAAACAATGAGGTTTGTGGCCCAATCACAAATTTAAGTGGGCTCCCAAAATCTCAATAATCAAGATAAATAATATTTTAATATGATATTCTATAAAATCAATATTAATACAAACAATTTCATGATGAACAAAATAATATAGCTTAATAAAAACTGGATCGGTATTACTGATTTTTTCTTTTTGCCTCAGGTACCAATCCATATTATCATATATGGCAATATTTTATTTTTTATGGTTGAGTAGTATCCCATTGTATACATGTACAATATGTCTCTTATCCAATTATCCATTAAAAAACACTTCGGTTGTTTCTGTGTCTTGGCTATTGTGAATAGTTTAGCATGGACATAGGGATGCATGTATCTTTACCAATGGTATGATGGTTATCAGAAGTGAAGTGAGGTATAGGGGGAAGGAAAAGGGTAAAGGGGTCAATTATGTGGTAACAAAAGGAAATTAGACTTTGGGTGATGAGCACACGATAGAATATGCAGAGGCTGTATTAGAAAACTGTACACGTGAAACTTACATAGTGTTACTAACCAATATTACTCCAAGAAATTTCATTTTAAAAAAGAAGAGAAAAAACTCTTAAGTGTTAGAAAATGATTTCTGTAATAACTAAATCAAACTGTTGAATTCTAATTTATCACATAACGCCTTACTCTCACTGTGGTTTCATTTATCTGTGTTATCCAGTTCTGCCCATGGTCCCATCATTTTACACAGAAATTGTTATTTTTTTCCCACCTAACAGAAAATCTGCTTCAATAATTGTGTGCTAATTATGTCTTTGGAAAACTTATTCCATTTGAAAACAAATTTAAGCAAAAACACTGTTCTTACCTAAGTGAACCAGAATCTACTTTCCTATATTTATCAACCATCAGTTATGCTTCTCTTGGTCCAAAACTTAGTTTATTTCCCTTTTATATATGGTAGTTCCTCAAATATAAAAAATTATCAGGTTTCCATATACATATTTGTGTTGTCTTTGAAAGAAGAAAATATATTTATTCTTTTTGTAAAACTATAGTCCCTTAAATAGCATCAGGCTATTTGAGAAATGCAATATTTATTGCTTTCAAGCAATAGGGGTCAATTTTCCATTCAATGTGTCTTTACATATTTTAAAATACTTTTATACTTTCCATACTTTAATGATTCAAGAATGAGTGCATTTTTCAAACTGCATTGTCTCTTAATCTTTCTTATTTTATTTGTTCTTTAACATACATATAAAAGACGAGAGATGCTGATGAGAACCTTATGATGATAGGCAATGTAATAATAATATTGTATCTACTAGAAAGTCTCTAAGATGCTATGACATTTTGAGATCGTTCAGGTGGTTGAATAAATTAAGAATAATAAGGTAAATTTCAGTGAAATTTTGGCAAAATGGGTAAAAATAAATAGTTGTGCAAGTTTTGATGCAATGTAACCTTCATGGAAATAATTTCATATTTGGTTAGCATTGTAAGAAAGACCAATATTCTTATTTTTTTGTTTTCTTTCATTTATTACCTATTCTTAAATTTATTTCACTAGTTTTAAGTGGTTCTAAGAGAGAACAAAAATATAAGTAAAAAATATATTTATATTCTATTTGTTTTATTAAAAAATTTTGGCCTTGTTATTGGTGAGTTATATATTTAGAAAAGAGACTGAATCACTTAGATTGATGTGGAGTAGGACCTATACTGCTTGTCTCTACAAATTGTCTATATAATACCTATTCCTATTTCTTTGTCATCAATGCATTGATGATTTTTTGACATCACAGGTGGCAGTGATCCAACTTAAAACACACACACACACACAGAAAAAACAAAGTTCATTTTTCAGGAATCCATGTATCTAGGGACAATCCTGTGGCATATTGGCCAATGCAATACAGAGACAAGGCTCTGGAGCACATGTCTTCTGGAATATAAAGAAAAGCCTTACTAGGAAAAATACCTTCTTTCTTTTATTTATTCCTTCTATTTATAATTAGTAGTTGAAACCTAAAGCCCCCTGAGATTATTTGGTGACCAGGTGAAGCGGTAAAAAAGACAGACAAAAAGACAAAGAATTGCATACTAAGAATAAAGGAGCAGAGGGTTAGGACGCCGGATCCCTGATGACATTTCTGAGCTACTGTTCCAGCTCTGGAACATCTATTCCAGGACTTATTGCTGCACAAGACAAATGCGTTTCTCACTTTTGGTATACCTGTTAGTGGATTTTCTCTTATTTGCTGATAAATGCATACCCAACTCATAAAGATGTTGACTTTCTCAATGAAAAATATCTCTAGGTTGTTATAGACATAGATAATTAAAGATAATGTCAGAAGATAAAGGCATTAGTATTTATGTCAATCATCTTTTAACCTTAAGTACTAGATTCTGAGGAGAAATATACTTTTTAATCTATGTGTCTACCTATAATTACTTCCATTATTTAAAAAAGTATACTCATAATGTTTTCTAAATTGTATACTTGCAAAATTTTACTACTTTTTGAATATCAAAGGACAATGGAACTTTTGATTCTTATTAATGTTATGAAATATTATGAATATGGAGGACCATCATGCAGTATAAATTTGGTTACTATAGTTCAGCAAGGACAAAAGCATCATTTTATATTTTCTGACAAATGCCTATTTTTATTTGTTAAAAAAAAATCAAAGTCTTTATTCAATAACAAGCTCAATCCCTCTTGTTTCACACTCCTCAATAAACTTTTTTTATCCTTGGCAGATGAATCAGAAATTTAATAAAGGTATCACTGACATATTGACATATCCAACATATACTACTTACTAAAAGAGTAAGGAGAAAAATTAAAATATTGTGAGCCCTATTGCCTTAATGTATAAAGTCATTCTTCCAGAGGTAGGCTCAGAGTTTAGGAGGGTAATTGCATTTTTGTAAGGGTTTGGGATGTCAGAAAGAAAAAAATATACTAAAACTATTTTCTGTAAAAGGTTGTTTTGGATTTGATCCTAGCTCTCACTTGTACACCTAAAAACAAAAACAAACAAACAAACAAACAAACAAAAAACACAACATAATTTGTCACCAGAAATAACACATATTTAAGAAGAGGGAACACAAAACCAGCCTCAGGACTTCTTTTGAAGGCAGAGAAGATCTGAGCTGAAGTATAATTGCCCTTGTAATGCGTATTGGTCAAGAAACCCTGAGCACTGAATTTCTCCTTCCAAAACTTTGAAAAATATTTGCTGTTTCGTATGAGTATGCAAGAAATGTTTACCATTGTTTAACTTTTATCTTCCTTTAGGTTTTTGAACTTTTTATTTATTTGTTTTACCGGGCTCTGAAACACACAGTATTTAGGAATGTGGAATTTTGAATTGCTTCCTGTTTTGCATTGGGACATATCTAGCACACATTAGAGTTGGGTCTGGGAGCTACAGCTACACCTGGCTTAGGTGTTTCTTATCACATGTCGCCTTTCTGACAACCCACTTGAATGGGGCTTAGAGAAAATGGCATTCTAACTTGACATTAGCTATGTAATTGAAATCATGCAACCCAGTCAATCACAAGCTCTTCTTTCCCAGAATCACTAGACTTTAATAGAGAAATTGGTTGAACACTAAATGGATGTAAATGAATGGCAGATTGAAGCTGGTAATAGTGGATGTAATGTGAGCTGTGATACTATCACCCTATAGAAAATGTTGGCTTAAAAATCATGGAAAATGCAGGTCCCAGGGTCAAGGTTATGTACCGAGTCCTCAGATACTTTTTCTTTTCCTTTTCTTTCTTTCTTTTTTTATTTTTTTTAGTTGTTTCTTTTCTTGAACATATAAATTTGAAAATAGGCCTGAGTTTTCTTTTCTGTCCAGTTTTTTATAATTACAAAAATAAAAAAGAAGCAGTTTTCACACAGAACAATAAACTCTCTAAAACCCCACCACCTAACAGAACTATGATTCCTGTCAAGCTTCCTTCTTTCTCGCAGCTGCCAATAAGTAAATGTGTTTACCCTGGCTGGTTTGGCTCAGTGGATTGAGCGTCGGCCTGCGAGCTAAGTGTCGCTGGTTCGATCTTCCAGTCAGGGCACATCAGAGAAGGAAAACTCTGACTCCCAAAAACCTCCGCTGCCTTGCAGCATACCTCTTCAGGGGAAAGGCTAAGGGAGTAAACCCCGACAGAAAATCCGGAGCCAGAGTCCCTAAGGCGGTTTGACGTTGTAGTCAACACCAGCAACTCCTGCGGCGCACATGAAGCCAAGCTGTATTGACTCTGTCTTTCCCTTGGACCCTTCAGCTGCGAAGAGAGGGGGGGGTCTGCTGCATGGGCAACAGCAGACCCTCCATATCACCCTGCCCAGGCTCTGTAACTTCAGCTTCACTGGAGAGGACACTCCAGCGTCATCGCAAGATGTCGATTCAACACGGGAGGAGACAGATAACGTGTCACTCCCGAGTCGGACTGCACAGCCATTCTCGGCGGTGCAGATAGACTCTTAAGAAGCTACACCATCGTCTCTCGAGACGGACGGCTGCCGACGGACGACGACGACGGAGTTGTACCTCTCTGAATCGCAACAAACTTCTTATGCTATTTTGTATTCCATTTTGTCTCATTTCACATTGTATGACATATTGAGTTAGACAAGAAGTTATAGGGATAGATAAATGTTCTCTGGTGTCATTTATATGTATAACTATATTGCAAATGGTCACACACTCTACATAAAATGTGATAGATGCAACATAAGTTTTAACAATGAGTCTTATTTTTTTGGATATTTATCTTGGCTCTACTTTTCTATTATTTTAAATAATACTAGAATGTTTTCCACTCTTTAAATTAGTTTTTCATGATAAATTGCAGGGTGAAAGAGTGCAGACACATTATGGCTTTGAATACATGTGACTCATGCTAATTTAAACTGTTGACAACCATTTATAAGTGTACAATCAGCAACTGGAAGTTATATTTTTGCATTTGCTTTTATAGTCACTGACATGGGAAATATTCAGTGTCATAAAAGGAATTGTTATACTCAGACCTTAGCTTATTCAGAGCCTCTAAGAATTATATTCCTTTAAGTCATTGCTACATTAATGATTAAAAACATTTCTAACTTCATGAACTGTATGCATTATGACTCAATTACCCTTATCCTTGTTAATTTTCTATCCCTGCTATAATAGTTTTATTGGGATAGATTATGAAACTTGTAGAACCATAAATAGCCATGGATCATATTACATTCCGAAAGAGTGAGTTCCATGGGAATATAAATCCCAATGAAAAGCAAAACATTAGGCACAATTTAACATTAAGGAAAGGGAATAATATCATATAATGTTTTTTCTTCTGAAATTTCTACATTGTACATTCTTACAAATAAAAGTTACCCTAAATGGAAATACATCTTTCTTTAGGATAAAGCATTTGATTATTAACTTACTCACATAGTCCCCAAACAACCACTTCTTCCCTAAGGTTGGAGAAACAAAGTATACCTTGCACAGAGATTAATGGAACTGAAGGTTGAAATTGGCCAATCAATATCACAGGCAGAATGAAAGGCAAGGAGCCCCCTCACCTGTATAAGTTGCACCTCACACTCTGTGTGAAGTTGTTTTTTCTCTCACTGTGTGACCTGGATTCTTGAGACATGGTCTTTTGTTTTTTTCTAAAGTGAATTTTAATCACTGAACTGCAGCATGGGAGAGGTGGGTGTAGCACCTTCTCTTTTTGGAATTAAATGATTAGATACTTTAGAGTAATCCCAGAGCTAAGAATAACTCCAAACTGCCAATAGATGGCCTGGATATTAGTCTTTTACTCTGCCGTGAAGGGTTTTAAATTCAGTAACTTTCTTCCTGTTGTATTCAAGGAAGGCATCAGGATGTAAGAGTGAGGCCAAGTTCAATCGTCTCTCATTTGACAAGGCTCAAAATGTGTGTGCGTTTTTTCAGTTCTTGTATGTTTAATAATGTTAGTGGACTTAAAGCAAAAATTTAAAAAATGATTATTGTAAAAAGCATATGACATTAAGCTGTGAAGGGAATGAAGTAGAAGTGGTTTTCTCATTGGCTTCCCACCAACATGTTAAAAGTTAATTAATATTAATGGTTCTGTACACCTCTTTCTAAGAGCACCATGTGTGTATATAAATATAATTGTATAATATCAAACCACTCATGTGCTCTTTGTGATACAATAACATATGATAGAATAATATAACCTCATTACCATAACACAATCATAGTACATAATATTGAAATAGAGATAAGTATAAAGAATAAAAGAAAAACACCTGTTTTTACAATATGAAACTTTTATTCTTTTATATTTCTTGACTAACATTTGAATCATACTCTGTACTGTGTTATAATACAATTTTTTTTCTCCCATTATATTTTGAACACTCCCGATAGGATGTTTCTATTGATAGGAAGTATTTTAGCTGTTTATTATAAAAATATACTAGAATTTATTTAGCTTATCTTCTATTATCAGATATTCAGGTTGCTTTCACAATTTTTTCAATATTGTAAGTAATGCTTGTGCATAAAGCTTGCATATGTGTACTGATCATGCTGTTTCCTAAAGTTGAAACTGCTGATTAGAGAATTAAATTTTTTTTTTAAATTTTATTGTTGTTCAATTACAGTTGTCCCAATTTTTCGCCTCTTGCTCTCCCCTGTCTTGCCCACTCCCACAGTCAATCCTCACCCTGTTGTCCAAGTCCATGGGTCCTTTATACTTACTAGACACTTCCCCTTTGTTCCCCTGTTAATCCTCTCCCCCATCCCCTTTGGTTGCTGTCAGTTTGTTCCTTGTTTTCATGTCTCTGGTTCTATTTTGTTTATTCGTTTGTTTTGTTCATTAGGTTCTACTTATAGGTGGGCTTATGTGATATTTGTCTTTCGCTGCTTGGCTTATTTTACTTAGCATAATCTCTCCATTTCCATCCGTGCTGTCGTGAAGGGTAGGAGTTCCTTCTTTCTTTTCTGCTGGTTAGTACTCCATTGTGTAAATGTACCAGTTTTTTTTTTTTTTTATCCACTCATTTACTGACGGGCACTTAAGCTGTTTCCAGCACTTAGCTATTGTAAATAATACTGCTATGAACATAGGGGTGCATAGGTTATTTTGAATTGGTGTTTCAGGATTCTTAGGGTATAATACAAGCAGTGGAATCTCTGGATCAAAAGGCAGTTCCAATTTTAGTTTTTTGAGAAAATTCCGTACTGTTTCCCACAGTGGCTGCACCAGTCTGCATTCCCACCAACAGTGCAGTAGGGTTCCCGTTTCTCCACATCCTCGCCAGCACTTGTTGTTTGTTGATTTGTTCATCATGGCTATTCTGACCAGTGTGTAGTGATAAGTCATTGTGGTTTTAATTTGCATCTCTCTGATTGCTGGTGATGTGCATTCTTTCATGTGCCTATGGGCCCTCGGTATGTCCTCCTTCAGGAAGGGTCTGTTTAGGTCTTTTGCTCATTTTTTTAATTGGATTGTTTATCTTCCTGGTGCTGAATTGTATGAGTTTTATATATATATATTGGAGATCAAACCCTTGTTTAAGATATTGTTAGCAAATATGTTTTCCCACGTAGTTGGTTCTCTTTTCATTTTGCTGACGTTTTGTTTAGCTATGCAGAAGCTTTTTAATTTGATGTAGTCCCATTTGTTTATTCTTTCCTTTATATCCCTTTCCCTAGAACAGCGGTTCTCAACCTGGGGGGTTGAATGACCCTTTAACAGGGGTCACCTAAGACAATCGGAAAACACATATATAATTACATATTGTTTGTGTGATTAATCACTATGGTTTAATTATGTTCAATTTGTAACAATGAAAATACATCCCGCATATCAGTTGTTTACATTATGATTCATAACAGTAGCAAAATTACAGTTATGAAATAGCAACAAAAATAATTTTATGGTTGGGGGTCACCACAACATGAGGAACTGTATTAAAGGGTCGCCGCATTAGGAAGGTTGAAAACCACTGCCCTAGAAAATATATTGGCAAAAATATTGCTATGTGAAATATCTGAAATTTTACTGTCTACATTTTCCTCTAGGACTTTATGGTGTCACAACTTATATTTAACTCTTTTATCCATCTTGGGTTTATTTTGGTGTATGGTGTAAGTTGGTGGTCTAGTTTCAGTTTTTTGCATGTCTCTGTCCAGACTTCTATTCAACACAGTATTGGAACTTATAGCTACGGTGATCATTTAATAAAAAGAAATAAAAGGCACTTAAATTGTAAAGGAGGAAGTAAAATTGTCATTGTTTGCAGATGACATGATAGTGTACATTGAAAACCCTATAGGCTCCTCCAAAAACTACTTGACTTAATAAATGAAATTGGTACAAAGTCAATATTAAGAAATCAAAGGCATTTTTGTACATCTACAATAAAATAGCAGAACCAGGGGAAAATCCCACATACTGTAGCAACAAGAGAAATAAAATACCTAAAAATAAACATAACCAGGGACGTAAAAGACCTATACTCAGGAAAGCTACAGAACACTGAAGAAAGTAATTAAGGAAGACACAAGTAAATGGAAGCTTATATGGTGTTCATGAATTAGAAAAATTAGCATCATTAAAATGTCCATACTACCCAAAGCAATCTATAGATTCAACACAATACCTATTAAAATACAAATGGCATATTTCACAGACCCAAAACGAATATTTCAAAAATTTACATGGAACCATAAATGGCCCTGAATAGCCTCAGTAATTTTTAGAAAGAAGAACAATGCAGGAGAGGTCACAATACCTGATATCAAACTATATTACAAGACCACTGTAATCGAACAGTCTGGTACTGGCATAAAAGCAGACATATAGATCAATGAAACAGAATAGAGAGCCTAGGAATAAACTCAAATCTCTATGGTCAATTAATTGACAAAGGGGGCAGGAGCATAAAATAAAACAAAGATAGTCTCTTCAATAAGTGGTGTTGGGAGTGCTGACTCAGAGAATTTCAAATGTGTTGAAATACTACTGATTTCTGCTTCTGAAAAAATAATTCATTTATTCTCTCAAGAAGTAATCACAAGAATATTTGTATGAGAAGAGTTTACTATTGGACTCCATTATGGTCTAAAGGATAAGTTGAGATATACATAGGCCATGGAATAAGCTGAACCACTAATATAGATTAAATAGTTAAAAATGATCTACTGGCCTAACTCTAGCTAACTACCAGCCAGGATGATTTGGCTATTCTCTAACACTAGAGTATCACTATAAAATACATTTATATATCATAATGAATATAGAATGTAATATGAAGTATAAAATAGCATTTTATATATTGCTACCATGTTCCCTGGCATTGTACATATCATCAGGATAGGGCGGGGTATGGTAAAAAACCCCAAAATGTCAAGACTTAAAAAATAAAGTTTTAGTGCTATGCTTTTGCTACTGTTTGCTGTGGTTGTCTGCAGCTCTGCTCTATTCCATATTCATTCTGGGACCCAGGCTGCAGAAGTAGTCATTACCTAGGGTATAACTGGTCTTGTGGCAGAGAGGAAAGAGGTGCAGTGGAACCATAAATAGGCAGACGCTTGTGCTCAGGAGAGACACATATTCTTCGGCAGCCGTCCGTCTTGAGAGACGATGGTGTAGCTTCTTAAGAGTCTATCTGCACCGCCGAGAATGGCTGTGCAGTCCGACTCGGGAGTGACACGGTATCTGTCTCCTCCCGTGTTGAATCGACATCTTGCGATGACGCTGGAGTGTCCTCTCCAGTGAAGCTGAAGCTACAGAGCCTGGGCAAGGTGATATGGAGGGTCTGCTGTTGCCCATGCAGCAGACCCCCCCTCTCTTCGCAGCTGAAGGGCCCAAGGGAAAGACGGAGTCAATACAGCTTGGCTTCAGGTGCGCCGCAGGAGTTGCCGGTGTTGACTACAACGTCAAACCGCCTTAGGGACTCCGGCTCCGGATTTTCTGTCGGGGTTTACTCCCTTAGCCTTTCCCCTGAAGAGGTATGCCGCAAGGCAGCGGAGGTTTTTTGGAGTCAGAGTTTTCCTTCTCTGATGTGCCCTGACTGGAAGATCGAACCAGTGACACTTAGCTCGCAGGCCGACGCTCAATCCACTGAGCCAAACCAGCCAGGGTTGAGACACATATTACTTCTTCACAATTCATTAACCAAAGTGAGTCAAATAGCCATTTCTCATTTTGGTGTAGTAGAGGCATATAATGTCTCATATGAGAGGCAAAGCAAGCTACATGGTCAAACCCGCTATCAACACAGCAGGAAAGTTCAATCTTTCCCATGGAGTAGTAGCAACTATTTTAGATCAGAATAGAATATACCATATTCCTGATTCTGGAAGGGGTTTAAGGTTTGGAAAAGTCTTTGACATGACCTGATGCTAAACTGCAGTGCTAGTACCTGTCTGTTTGCTCAGTCATCCAAGCTTTGGCTCTAGAGGTAATATACAAAATGAGTGATTTCATATGAAGTAATTGCTATAGTATTCAGTAAAGTATGTAAGCTCTACTTGCTCAGATTTTATGAATTATAATCCCCTCATTTAAATATTTTCATTATAAAAAAAGTTTGCAGGGTAACTGCCCAAATGTAAGGTCTGCGAAAAGTCCCCTCTCTCTATGTGTGTCTAGAACTACTCTTTGCAGTTTGGGGAAGAGTGGGGAAAAAATTTTTATAGGCCTCTGAAAATTTATATGAAAAAAATTTTCCCAGTGTTCATTGATTACAAAACTACCCATTTTTACAAAATCCATTTTCCCAGTGGATGCTTCCTGTCTCCTCTCTCACTATTAGGAGCAGTTGCAAATAAGACTATCCTCTCTGACAAAATGTTACAACACTGAATTTTAACGTTTAAATGTTTAGTTGTATAGAAAGATTCAATATAACCCAATATTAAATGGATAAAAGCACAGAGATTCCTGGCATGGCTTAGTCGATAAAACAGCTTGTGACATGAGGGCAAAAGTTGAATATGTAAGGTCATATACATATTTTGTATTATTGCTGACTTTCAATTTTTATTCAGCACTCCTGTGTGTCTCCTATAAAACAGCAATCCATTCAATTCTATGTTTTTACTAAGTGGTGAATCTAATCTCTTGACTCTTTGTATAGCTTGAGTAGTGAAAGTGAAAAATGTCAAAGTCTTTAAATCATGTTTGTTTATTTGTTTGTTTTAAGATTTTATTTATTTTTAAGAAAGGGAGGGAGAAGGAGAAGGAGGGAAATATTAATGTGTGGTTGCCTCTTGTGTCCCCATCTGGGGACCTGGCCCTCAAGGCAGACATATGCCCTGACTGGGAATTGAACTGGAGACCCTTTGGTTCACAGGCCAGCACTCAATCCACTGAGCCACACCAGCCAGGGCTAAATCATGATTTTAATACACTCCACTTTGCCATTGGTGTCTGTAGAATTTTCCTCTTCTTTTGTATATTGACATGTTTTCATGTAGGTAAATTTATTTTAATTTTAGCTTTGATTCATGCTGAGATAATAGAGGATAGTTTTGTAGCTTACTCTCCTTTCTGTTTGTGTGAGTGTTTACAAAACTGGTGTTTAGGATTTTTTCCATATCACTTGTCATTTAAGATAGCACAGATACTTTGTTTCTTGGTAGTGTTGGCTCATATTTTTCTCAGGGTCTAAGGAAAACTAAGTTCAGGAACTTCAGTGGCAGGGTCTCCCTGTCACCTAGATCTAAGGTTAATGGTGATACTTCTCTTTTCATCAAATTATACTGAAGGCTTTGTCAATTTTAAGTTCTCTCCATAGACCTATGTCTATGCTCTTTGTAGGTTGAATATATCTACTATAATATCGTTTCCTCCAGAGAATGACTCTAATGGGATAAAATGAGATGCGAAATTTAAAAGAAAAAATTGCATTAAATGAATATGGCAGACTAATATAGACAGTCGTACTACACTTCATTTCTGGTGTTGGAATGTATCCCAGAGATTTTTAAGCTCTCTGGCCCAGAGATGTGAATGGACTTGGAACACATGATCATGAGTTTGCCTACCTGTAAACAGTATATGTTCAGGAGCAAGCACAACGGTAGTCAGCACTATGCAGTGGAGAAATTTTGTTATATTTCCAGAATAAAGATTGCTTAGATCATCTACTTTTCCTGTAGTCTATTCATTACTAACTCTCAGGAATGTGCTTAACTTATCACTATCAGTTGCTCCTTAAATTGCTTATGCCTGTACTCCGCCAGTACCACACTTTTATATAGAAGGGTTAGGGGTGGCTATACTTTTCTCCATTACTATTTTTAAACCATTACTATTTCATGATTACATTCAATATAGAATTCCTTTGAAATTGATACTACATTGTTAAATTAATATGTGTATTCTCATTAAGAATCTCATATTTTCTTAATGACTGAAGACAATGGTTTATGGTTTCCCCCCTCTATCTAGACACATTTTACTATCCTGAATAAATTTATAGACTGGGTGTAGAAAAAGTCTACAACCTACAACATATAACACTATAGCTATACTGTTTCTAGATACCCATTAGTATAATAAAGGAATGGCCAAAACATTTCAGTGACTCACACTTATGAAACATGATGAAATATCTGAAAAGTTTCACTTATGGAATCTAAATATATGTACAGAATTTTGTATTCTCACAGTTATTAATAGACTATACATAAATCTCTTACAGATAAAAAGCAATTTGCTACCTTACTGCTTTATTCTCAATGTACCTATTTTTAACTGACATTTATACTCATTTGCTTGCCTTGAATTTCTTTGTAAATTTAATTCTATTGTTTACACTTTTCTTTTGAAAATACTTACTTTCTTAGTTTTTGTGATGCCATTTATACTAGTCCATTCAGGCTGCCATAACAAAATACCACAGACTGGGTTGTGTAAAACAAGTGATATTTATTTTTCACTACTCTGGAGGCTGGAAGTCCGAAATTAATGTGCTTCAGGGCCTGTTTCTTGGGAAGGCTCTCTTCCTGGCTTGTAGATGATGGTTTCTTGTGTGGTCTCTTCTGTTTGTGTATATAGAGAAAAAAGGTCTCTGTTGTCTATTTCTCTTTTTATAAGGACACCAATTCTGTCAAGTCAAGGCCCCACCCTTTATGACCTCTTTTAACCTTAATTACCTTCTTGAAAGCCCTACCTTCAAGGACAGTCACGTTGAGGGTTAACCTTTAAACATATGGCTTTGGCAGAGTCATAATTCAGTCCAAAAGACCATTCTTTAAAAGTTGCAATACAAATTTCTTATCCTCTCATGAGAGGTATACTTCATTGTGCTTCTTTTAAAGATAAGGAAATAGATTAAGGATTGATTTTTAATTATGTTTCATTTTTAAATTTTTTATTATCAAATTTTAAATTCAATATACAAAGTATGGAAATCTTAATTATATTTACAGAAAGCAATTAAAAGTCTGCAAAGCTTGACAGTTTTAAAATAATGTTAAAGTTGACGGAAGTTTCGATGTGGTCTGAAAAACAGATGTGTAAAGGTATAAATTTTCATCAGAACTCAGTAAAAGTACATAGATACTATCTAAACATGGTGAATCCAGTAATATAAGTTAAAAAGAAATTTATAAACTATAAAAGTCATCAGCAGACAAACTAAAAGTAATGATATAATAACAACAGTTGGATGATATGACAGTGAGTGAAGCCAGGATATAGTGTATAAGTTTGATAAATTTTTGACTTTTATAAAATTACAAATCCAGAAATTCAGAATAGTTTTAAAAATATCATTTAAGAGATTTTTTTGAATTTTCAGGTGTAATTTTATTCAAAATCCTGTAAAACCCATAGAACCATGCCATATAATTCGTGACTCTTTCATGCTTATGAACAAGATATTTTTTATGGTAGTTCTATTTTTTATTGAGTTTATTGAGGTGATATTTGTTAATGCAATCATATAGATTTCAAGTGTATAACTCAACAACAAAATGATTGCTTTTCATCTGTAAGAGGACATATGTAGTCTCTTAACAACGTAAGAAGTTTATTTTTCTCAATTAATGGGAATTTCAAAAATAAATCTGATGTGGTGACTAATGAAGTGACAAAGGAGCTAGGTTCCTGCTTTTCTGCCCAACCAACCATTAAAGTGGTGTGGTGTTTATTGTTATGCTTTGTACCTCATAGAATACAACATGGTTGCTTGACTATTTTATCATCTACAAATAGGGACCACTTGAGTTCTTCCTCTCTGAACTGCATGCCTTTTATATCCTTTGCTTGCTGTATTGCATTGGCTAAGACCCCAAGTATGATGTGAGATGAGGTTGGTAAAGATGCTTTCCCATGTGTTATAAAAATAAACCCTTTAATTTGAGTTTATCTGATATTTTGGACTTGCTTTTCCCATTGCTAATTTATTCTTTTTTTGTTTGTTTTTCTGTTCATTTGTTTGAGGGATCCAAATATAAGGAAAGCTTATTGAACCAAAACTTATGGAACCAACCATCTTGCATTCCTATCACACATGTTCATTTCATAAGCAGTTATTGAGTGAAAAAGTGCTCTCTGTCCCTGTCACTGGAGTCACAAAAGTAAGCGAGACAGACAAAAGAGTGGTACAAATGAATATTTTTTCCTTGTTCCCAATTTTTTGGGAAAAAGTCTTACTATTGCATATAATATTAGCTCTTTTTTAGATAACCTCTATAGAGTTGAGAAGGTTCCTAATTATTTCTAGTTTTCTGAGAATTTTATCATGAACAAATACTGAATTTTGTCAAATATATTTTTCTGAATTAAGTAATATAATAGTATGATATTTTTTCTCTTTGGGTTGTTAATGAGAGTTTATATTAATTATTTTTTGAATATTAAGCCAGTCTTGAATCTCTGAAAGATACCCCATGTTCTCAGTGTACAATTCATTTTGTATAGTGATGAATTTAGCTAATCTTTCATCAAAATTTCTATGCACTTCTATTTTGAGGGATATTGCCTATAGTTTTCTTTTTTTCCACTGTGTTTGTAAGGTTTTGGTATGAGGTTAATACTGGCTTCATAAAATGATGTGAAAAATATTCTATTTTCTACTATTTCCTGGAATTGATTACATAAAATGAGTGGTAATTACTCTTTAAAGTTTTGTTAAAATTCTTTATTGAAACTATCTGGTCCTAAAGGTTTTTTAAAGATTTTTAAAAAATTATTAATTGAGTATATTTAATAATTATATGGCTATTCACCATATCTATTTCATATATGGTAATTTGTGTTGGATTGTGATTTCCAAGGAATTGGTCTATTACATCTAAGTAATCAAATATTTGTGTGTAGAGTTGTTCAAAGTATTCCTTTGGTATCCCTATAATATATATTTGGTCTTCATTGATATTCACTGTTTTATTGTTGACATTGGTAATTTGTGTCTTCTCTCTTATTTTTCAGTTTTGCTAGACGTTTGTCAATTTTATTGACCTTTTTTAACCAGTTTTCTGTTTCATGGTGTTTTCTATTATTTTTTCTGCTTTGTAATTCATTGATTTATATTCTTACCTTTATGGTTACCCACCTTAAGCTTGTTTTTGGTTCAATTCTTTTTTACTGCTAATGCCTTTAGGTGGAAATTCAGAATATTGACTTGAGGGTTTTTTTTTCCTAATGTAGTTGATGCTTACATTAAGCATTACTTTAACTGTATTCCCCAAAGTTTAATGTTTTAGCTTTACTGTCATTCAGTTAAATGCAATTTTGATTTCCCTTGAGACTTTTCCTTATGTCTTGTACTATTTATCAGTATATTGTATGATTTCCAAGTATTTGGAGATTTTCCTTGTTACTTTTCTGTTATTGATTGTTTGTTGGATTCTATTGTGATTAGAGAACACACTATGTTTTAATTTCAATATTTTTTAATTTGTAGAACTTTATTTTATGGTCTAGGATATGGCTTATCTTTGTAAATGTTCCATACAAACTTTATAAAAATGTATATTCTGCTGTTGTTGAGTGGGATATCATATAAATTTTTATTACTGCCCATGGATGTTATTGTTGAGTTCTTCTCTATCATCACAAAGATAGAGAAGAACTCAACAATAATATGTTAAGAAATAAATTTTAAAATTGTCAACTATTGTATTGTATTTGTATATTTTTTTCCATTTCATTGTTATAGAGGTTCAATAAGGACACTATTTCTTTTTCCCCAAGTGAATGGGAATTTATGAAATAGAAGCATATCAAATGATTTGTCAAGAAAAAAAGTGAGAGTGGAAATTAGAATGGTTAAGTCTGGATTTTTGTTCTCCTTCCTTGAATCTAGTGTGTTTATTTTAGAGAACTATGACAAGTTATAGTCATTTATTTGGTCACTTATTAATTTACTTTGCCCTCTCATAGCTTATAATGGCCATGAGGACCAGGAGTGTGTCTGTTTTGTTCCATCAATAACTAGAGCCTAGTAAAGGACCTGGCACAGAGTAGCTCAATAAATAAATATTTCTTGAATAAATAACCAGGCACTTACTGTGCCTGGGGAGTTTCCTGGACCTCCCTCCTCTGTTGCATCCCTCCCCCATGCAATCAAAAGGTTGCTGAGCAAGTACAAATCATAGCCTGAGTCTTAATCTGTTTATAATGTAATTAATGGGAAAGAAAAGCCCATACTAATAATCACTGAAAAAATGATACATACAGCCCAGAGAATGAGTACCAATGAGTCAGGGAAAGAATTTATACTCATGTGACCTGGAAAACTCAGGGAAAGATTCAAGAAGTAAGGGAGAAAATAACTGGACTCAGAATATTAGGCCAAAGTCAAGGAGGGGAGAAATATATGGAAGAGAATACATAATTTTATCAGTTGATTCACAAATGGTTTACAGTGAGTAAAAGTTCTATTACATCAGCTAGTGTATTCATGCCTGCTTTCTAATCTTTGTTGTTTCAAATAGTTCCCAAGGAGTTGTGGAAATCTAAAAATCCAATCATCTATTCATGAAGCTAGATAATGTTTAGATGCAAACAAAAAACTTCAAAAATTCCTATAGTTTTTATACTTGACTCAAATTATTAACCCTTGATTTTTGTCTTTGGATTAAGACACCTCCCTCCCTAACACACACACACACACACACACACACACACACACACACACACACACTTCTATTGTTTTGTATTTTGGTCTGATTTGAGATTCCATCCTTTCTAAAAAACACAAAATAACACACTCACTATCAATTTGATTTTTTTTTGTTGTTGTTCTGTGTAATAACCAGATCTTGCCCAACTCCTTTAATGAGATTTAACAAGATCTATGGACTTGGATTAAACCTATCACAGTTGGTAATGTCTTATATTAATGGAAATTGTTAGAAGGTTTTATTCCCTGTCATTAATTTAATTCTTATTTTGTCTTCACTGTTTTTCACAGAAAACAGGCAAAGATATCAAAACATAAATTAGCAATATTTCCAGGCTTTCCTGGTAATGCTCTTGGTATCTAGTTAATAAACTGCTTATGATTCATTTTACCTAGTGTAATGTAATTCTTTTCATCCCTAGAGCTTGGGTATGGTATTCCCAACTGGTATGTTCATCTCCTCTATGTATTTGTCGAGGAACCAAATAATCTTAAGGAATACTTCTTTATTCTGTGATTGAATATCATAATTTTTAAAGAAGCATTTCCTTAAATTAAGAAAAAAAGAGGGAAAGAATGATACAGGATAAAATAAATGAAAATGTGAACTTGGTCCCATGAATTCACCTTTCTCTTGCAGCTGTGACTTTTGGTCTTCAAAAGAGATTGACCATGTGATGACTGTGCTATATAGGATTAGTTGCATGATATATTGCCTCTCTGATAATAAACTATAAATATGCATTACAATTTATCAATAATATCAGAGATTGATAAAATGGGAAAATCTGCAGGAGACTCAGCATCTTCCACTTGTATACCATGTTCCTGATGTAGGACATCTCTCTGTAACTTCCTTTCCAGAGAGTATATCACTTAATTATCTAGATTTTGGGTATGCTATTATTGTTACTCTTACCACTTTAAGTTCAATGTATTTCCTCCTTGAGTGTTAGCTTATTGAAGACTAAAATAGAGTCTTATTAACTTTCATCATCAGTATCTTGATTATAATCAGCCTAAACAGTATACATTTAAAAATAAGTTGTGCTTGTTGAAAGGTGACACTACTGATTTCCTAGAGGTTGTGAACTTAAATTTTGACTTTATTTTTATACATGAAGATCAATGGGTGGATGGATGAAAAAAATAGATTAATTCATGATGTGGTTCATTGTGTGATGTGTACAGCTCAGACAATGTGCTAGGTATGTGAGTCACACCAAACAATTCAATTATTTTCCTTGAGTCCTCTAGCATTCATTCAACATGAGCTCTGAGATATAACCTGCCATTTGGGAAACCAATATCCTCTCAATTAGGTGGAACTAAATATTTTATTAGAGTTTAAATCTCCTGCCTTGGCTGTGAACTCACTAGCAAAATGTACTTGCACAGATATTCACAACGTTGTGTTTTAATGCTTGGGTTTAGTAGAAAATAAAGAATGACATGTGAGTTGATGTTTCAAAAAACATAGTATTAGAAGAAAGTTGATGGTTTTAATAAATTGTGACTAAGGATTGATGTTCAACTTAAGATACATTCAAACTTCTTTCCCTAGAAATCTAGTCACATACCCTAAGCTGATCTGAAAGTTTCTTATTTTTTCATTGTTATTGACATAGAGTGTAAGGATGAGGAGAGTTTAATACATAATAAAAATGCAACTGTGTATGGGGAGAGCTGTTGAAGACAAGTGCCTGGAACAGAGAGGCTGGGGAATGAAATTTTCAGTGTGGTTAATGAATTGTGTTGTCAGCTGAAGTCACTAGTAATTAGCAATGTGGTAATGGGATGAGACTGGGTAAACTTGTCATCTCACACTTCCAAGTGACCAGCAGCACAGGTAAAATATAAAGTGCATGAGTATCACTCTTATCTTTTGGTAGAAAAAAAAATTATTGAAAACGATGAATGGAGAGACTTTGGATCTCAGAATAGTCATCCCTGCCATTTGTGTATTCTTTCCTATGTAACACACCCTTTCAAAGAACTGTCTTCATGAATATAACAATATTACCTTTTTTATATTTATGATTGTTTTACCATTGAGTAAGCAATTTCAGTACATATAGTAAACGTGGGAAAAACAGAAAAGAATTGTCCCTCTACTTAAAGATAGTAATTGTTAATGTTTTGGCATATTTTCTACCAAATGGTTGTTCTGTAAAGGTTTGCTATTAACAGTTATAATCACAATATATGTACAATTTTATCTGATTTTCCATTTAGCATTTGAGCCGTTCTCATGTTAGTAGGATTATAGTAATATAGCTGTTTTTCATGTACTTACTTGAGACAGAGCACAGCACAATCCCTTTATGTATTGCGATGCAATTATTTGAACAACTCTTAGATGCAGATACTATTTTTAACTCCATGTTCTAAGTAAGGAATTTGAGGCAAGAGAGGATAAGTATCTTCCCTAGTGCTACACGAGTAATAATGACAAATGTGGCATTCAAAACCAACCAGGCTAATTCTAGAATCTGTACTCTTTTTCCTAACATTAGACAGGGCTCAGCAGACCTTTTTAGTAAATATCTGAAACCTGTGGGCTTTATGATCTCAACTACTTCACTATGCCATTGTAGCAAGATAGCTATAAACAAGATGCAAATGAATATATAACAGGTATGTAAGTGAGCATTTTTTTTTGTTTCAATAAAGCTTTATGGACACTAAAATTTAAGTTTGCTATAATTTTGACTTCCGATAAAGATGATGGCGTAGGTAGACATGCTTTGTCTCTTTGTGCAACCATAGAAATAACTACAACTAAAACCTCTAAACAAATAACACCTAGAACTATTAGAAAATTGACTTGTGTGGAAGGCTAACAACCAAGGATTTAAAGAAGCCACGTTCACCCAGATGGGTAGGAGGGGCAGAGACATGGAGATGCAAAGAGACATGGTGTGGCGTGGAGAGGCAGTGATGGTGGTGGAAAGGGTTGTCCCACATCCACAAGTGGTGGATAAAAATTGGGAGGGATACCTAAGGAATGAGTAATCACAGCTCCAGGCCAGATTGCACAGCCCAGGATTCCAGTGCCAGGAAGATAAATCCCCATAACTTCTGACTGTAAAAACCAGTGGGGGTTGGGGCAGTGGAAGAAATTGATAGATTTTAAGGACACTCTGCTTAAAGGAAGGAATGAAGATTTCACTAAGTGAAATAAAGAAAAATCTACAGGGAACCAACAGTGGAGGGGTGGAAGCCGAGATTCAAATCAATGATTTGGAACATAAGGAAGAAATAAACATTCAACCAGAACAGCAAGAAGAAACAAGAATTCAAAAAAGTGAGAATAATATAAGAAGCTTCTGGGACATCTCTAAATGTGCCAACATCCAAATCATAGGGATTCCAGAAGGAGTAGAAAGAGCAAGAAATTGAAATCTTATTTGAAAAAACAATGAAATAAAACTTCCCTAATTTGGTGAAGGAAATAGACATACAAGTCCAGGAAGGACAGAGAGTCCCAAGCAAGTTGGACTCAAAGAGGATCATACTGAGACACATAATAATTAAAATTCCAAAGTTTAAAGAGAGAATCTTAAGAGTAGCAAGAGAAAAGCAGAAAGCTATCTACAAAGGAGTTCCCATAAGACTACCAGCTGATTTTTTCAAAAAAAACTTTGAAGGCAAGAAGGGACTGGCAAGAAGTATTCAGAGAGATGAAAAGCAAGGACCTACAACCAAGATTACTCTATCTAGCAAAGCTATCATTTTGAATGGAAGGGCAGATAAAGTACTTCCCAGAAATAGTAAAGCTTAGGAGTTCATCATCACCAAGCCCTTATTATATGAAATGTTAAAGGGATTAATTTAAGAAAAAGAAGAAGATTGAAGCTATGAACAGCAAAATGATAACAAACTCACAACTAACAACAAATAAATCTAAAAATCAAAAATGAACTGAGCAAACAACCAGAACAGGAACAGAATTATAGGTATAGAGATCATTGGGAGGATTATCAGTGGGGAAAGGGTACGGGAAGGAGGATAATGGGGGAAAATGTGCAGGGATCAAGAAGCAAAATTGGTACAAAATAGACACGGGGATATTAAGAATAGTATAGGAAATAGAGAAGCCAAAAAGTTTGTATGCCTGACCCATGGACATGAACTAAGGGTGGGGGGGGATTGCTGGAGGGAAGGGGCATACCAGATGGAGGGGTCAAAGGAGGAAATATTGGGACAACTGTAATAGCACAATCAATAAAATACATAAAAAAATAAATTTGCTATAATTTTCATGGGTCTCAAAATAGTATTCTCTTAAACTTTTTTTTTTTAACCATTTAAAAATATAAAAAGATATTAACCTGAGAGCCAAGCAAAAATAGGCTGGCAGTAGTTTTCAAATCCTTTCATTTGCTTAATCGATGCATTATTTGTTACCTTGTAACATTCTCCAGTGCTTGGATATTTAGGTTGTCTCAAAGATAAAATGTTTGTTTGAAATGAAAATTAGCAATGATTAATGATAGTATAATGAATATCTTTGTATATACAAGTTTAACTGATTTTTATAATATTTACTTAGGTTGTATTTGCAGACTAGGTCTGCGTAAAGGGCATGCGTTTTATTGCATAACAACTAAGGTATCAGAGATGTACCAATACATACTCATACCACTAGTGTAAAGGGACGGCACATTTTGCATTTGCCATTGCTGAGCAAGCACTGAATCAATGTGTTTTAAAATCATGGGCTGCAAAATAATTATAACGACTTAAAACTAGAAGGTAGCCACATTTAAAGCTGAGTTAAGGGAGTCCAGTGTTTTCCTTAAAATACTTGAGAGATTTTCTAAAATTTCTACATGTCTTCTCAGAATGCCATATCAGTTTCGCATTTGAAGACGATAAAACATCTGTGAGGGAAATTTTTTTTAAACAATAAATTTGATACTGTTCCCTAATTTTGTCCATGTTAAACAAACCCCCCATTAGCTTTAATATGATAGTTCTTAAAAAAATGGTCTGATGGAAGGATGTTAGTTTTCCTGGGTATTGCTGTTTTAAAGAAAACATTAAGTGGCATTTTATCACTTTAGTTGTAATGGGATACGCTTGAAGTTAGAGAACTGAATTCCTCTTGCAGTCCTAAAAGTGGAGTGGTTTTTTAGGCGGCAGTTGAGGTGTGTGCCAATAAATGACAACATGCCCAGCAGTCACTGTGCTCCTTCCTCCCTGCTTTAAATTAAAATATGATTGACATATAACATTAAATTAGTTAATATTGTTTTTAAAACCCAGGGACACTAAAAACACAGACTTAGTGCTGCCCAGCTGCATAGTGGTTGTTGCTGTTTGAAAAGGCAGAACTGTGCTTGGTTGGCTGCTATGGAGGCTTGGAATTCAGAGGCCCATGAACCTGTCCTCTTACAAGCCACATGGTGTTTTTGCTCAACATCATGCAGTAAGTGGTTTACCTTAGCCTAGGTAACTGCTTCTAAATGTAAGAAGTCAGGAACCAGGTGGAAAAACCTAGTGAAATTGAACAAACATCCCAAAGTTCCATATACATGTTAGAAGTATTGTCTTCACACAAAGATTCAGATTTTTCAGGTAATGAGGACATTTTGGTTGGTAGAATTCCAGGAGTTGGTCATTTGGCTGTTGGAATTGATGAGTGCAGACACTACATGAAGTGACGAGAGATTTTAATCCATCAAATGCACTTCTCACATTTGTAGGGGGCATTTTAAGCTCAACAGGGATTTCCTTCTACCAACTCTGAAGTCTGTACCTCAGTGGTAAACTTAGTACATGGACATCCTTTGAACTGACTGCTTCACCCTTTAAAGCCCTGTGATTCCAGATAGAAAATTAACCTCTCTTGTACCTCAGAATAACTCTGATTTTCTACTTTTCATAGCACACTTAAAATCTCAGACCTGTAGCTGACTTGTACGCTTTTCAAAACTGCCAGGAGAAGGAGAGGTGCTCCAACTGTCTCAGTCACTTACACTTTACAAATGCTCCAATCTCTTTAAGGTCCACAATCCTCACTGAACATGAGATGCCCTGGGCTGGAAATTTCCTTTTGCATGAGCGCTTGCCCTCCTCTCCATCCACATGTGACACAGATATCCAAACAGTCCTCTGAAAAATTTTTGAGTATCCCACTCCATCTTTATAAAATGATCTAGTCATCCCTTCTTTTTGTGCTCTGCTATACTCTGAAAAAAATTATAACATTTAGATTGTATTGAGCACAGTGTTGTGTGCGTAGTTTTTGTTTTTATTTTCAGCCCAAGCACAATGCCTAAGAGTGAAATGAAAGTTTGTGAGAGTAGTTTAGTGTTTCTGGCCATTCACTAAGCCAGTGGTTCTTGACCAAGTTTTTAAATATAGATGCCCAGGTTTTATCCCAGGTGCATTAAATCAGAAACTTTGGGCACCAGATGTAGGTATTGATGGTTTTAAATCCTCTCCCATATAATTCTGATATTTCATGTAGCAGGTTTCAGAGCCACTGGCCTAAACCATGGTCAGGAGGTCCATTCACAGATCTAGTTGGGAAATTCTTCTCAGATGTAACCATGTCATTCAAGCCAAGTGTCTCATTTCTGAGACTCATCTTCAGGCCTATTTGACATTCTTCCCATTTCTAATGGAAGACTGAGTGAAGTGCAGTCTATTTCCAGAGCTGCCATGAATATTTATACGTTGCCTGCATCTTTACAAATTAGAGAGTAGCAAGATGAATGAGAGTAGTGAATCAGAGAAGACACGCAACGTGATCCGGGCAGAAATTTACTATCTCATTTCTATTTAAAACATGATGACTCAGAGAACGAAGCAGTCCACATCCATTTCAGTAAAGTCCTTAATGCTTTCCAGCATGGCACTGTGAATTTTAGCACTAGTGGGGGTGACTCAGTTTATTCCCAAGAAAAATGTGCGCGCGTGTGTGTGTATGTGTAAGATTATTTTAAAATACAATAGAAAAAAATTACTAGGCTAACTGTTAATTATTTTTGTTAAGCCTCATTTTCTATATTGTTTTGATGATGGTGATGTACCTTCAATGCCTAATGAATAATTCTTAAGTCTAACAAAATGCTATTTGTTTCTAAATTGATTCTTAATGTCTTTAGTTTGCATTTTCTTCACTTAGTTGGCTTTCCAACAATTACTCATTAGATTTCCTTGCCTTTTCATCTTTCTCATTCCCAAGTTCAAAATAGATTTTACAGGAGACAGGTGTCAAGATTTATTGTGGTAATGTTACAACTTGACACTTCTGTACTGGAAGAGCACAGAGAGAACAATAATATGTATCCTTTTATCTTAGCCTTTGATTTTGGCAAATGTGAAACTATTTAAAAATTGCACATTATAGCAAAAAATAAGGAATTTCTTTCCATAGTGCTATCCACAAGCCTGTATCATAAACACAGTGGTGAATGCAATATAATTTCATCAGGCCCAAAGCACAAGCAGGTTGAGCATGACCTGATATAAAGTCATAATTTGATATTATTAATTTGAGGCTTTTACTTATAAACATAAATATGAATCATGAACACAGGGTTCCAAATTAGCTTTGTGGGTAAATAGATATTTAAATCTAAAACTCACGATATCTCCCCTCATTTAACTACTTGACCTGTCAGTAAACTATTCCCTGTAATCTAAGGGCTGGGGGTACCCTATTTGCATTTGTTTGCATTGTTCGTTTTTGCCACATCACTAGATGAAGATGTCTTACTGCCATGGTGAGAACTTGGAAGTCTTTTGTCCTTTCAAATATAGCTATTCCATTGGACACTATTCACCCAATAAATAAGTATTGTGCCCATGCTTTAATTAAACACTATAGTAGGCATTGAAGTTAAGTTATGTCTCCTTCTCTAAAGTTTGCAGTCTAGCAGGGATACAGATAGTAAATTAAAAGACATTATCAAATATTTACTGAAACCATGATATGTACTATGTTATTGAGGTGTAGGGAATTGGAACCTTAAATAGAGAAATCAGCTTTCAACTGAGGGTCAGACCAAAAAGAATCTTTGCTGAGGCTGTAATATTTACATTCAGATTCGAAGGAATCTAATAAATGTGTTTTTGTCAGAATAGATGAGGGAGGTTAAGAAATAAGTATGGCCAGCCACATTTTATATATCAAGGCTTCCTCAGTGTTCTAGAAGAGACATTGCAGTCATTTTATGTTCAAAATTAAAAATATTTATTCTGACTCAGGTGTCCAACAGGACAGGTGGTCATCAATGGAGAGCCAAGCAGCTCTGTGACCGAAAGGGTAATGACTTTGGTCAGTTCCCTAGAAGCAGAGGCTGAGATGAGATTTCTTGTTTGTGTGACTTACTTAGGACCTCCCCTCAGAGGAGGAGGAGTGATGGGGGAAGGAGGAAAAGGGAGTTAAACAAGACAGCAAGCCCAACCAGACCCTAGCTTTGACCATGGGAAGCCTTGAGCATGAATTGGAGCCTCCATGACCCCTGCCCCAACACACACACACACACACACACACACATATACACAACATAAAAAAGATGCCTTCTTGTACTCATCTTAAGCAGTCATTTCCAAACATGAGGCAGATGGTATTCCTGTAGCTTCTTTTGGCCAGGGAATCCTTTGTGAAAAACAAACACACAAGCAAACAAACACAAAACCAATGACAGTTGCAGTGAACTGCTATTAGTCACCACTGACAACAGTTGGTAATGGACATCTGGAGGGGACACAACCAGCCTGTACTTCCCTCGCAATTTCCCTGGACCAGTAGCAACATGACCTGGAGACTGAATAGAAATGCAAGTAACCAGATCCCACCTGAAACTCACTGAATCAGAAACGTAGGGGTGGGACCCAGCAATACCCGTTCTAACAAGCTGGTAGGTGGGGTCATTCTGATGGATGCTCAAGCTTGAGAGCCACCACCCCACAGGAAGCTTGTAAAGAGCTGGTAGAAAGTTCCAGTTCCTCATTAAACCTGCACAAAATCAACAAAGGGAGGCAACAGTAACTCAATCTCCAGTTCCCTAAAGAAGATGATCATAATTTCAGGCAGCATCCTGAACATCACAGTTGAATTTGCAGGTACTAGGTTGTCACCTGTGTTGTTCATTGGTATTTAATTTTCCTCTGGCTCAGTCCCAGCATCTGAGGTTGCACCATAGATCTCACTTGATTACCTTGATCTTGGGGGGAACTGACCTGATAAGCAGCTCGAAGCAGTAGCAAAGATTACTGGTACAGGCTGAAAATGCCAAAGTGATGGGACAATTAATTGCATAGCTTTACTTTTGACAGTCAATATGAAAATCTAGTTCCCAATATTCTTTATAGAAGTTGTAGAAGATTTTTACAAAGAAATAATACCCGACATATATTTTTTCTTAAAGTTGCATGTAAATAATGTTGGGGTGGTTTTAAAAAGGGAGTGTAACTTCAGTTAATATTCAATTTATGTAAGATCAGTTGTGTATTGAAAATTCATATACATGATTTCAGGACTGTGTAGAGGATTATGTTTTTTTTTAATGCTTTATTTGCCACTTTGGTATTTATCTTGTATCTTCTTCAGTTCAGAAAAACTTATAAATTTCCTACTATGTGCAAACCTCCTTACTAGATGCTATCAATATGTAGTGAACAAAATGGATGAGGTTGCTGCTCTCAAGATGTTTACCATCTGGGATAGTTTTCTGTTGCTGCTGAAACTACCATAGACTTAGAGGGTTAAATCCTTGAGCAGCTGAGGCTAAGAGACAGGTCTTATTAATTACAAAATTTACTGTGCCCAGGAATAGAAATTGGTGTGAGAAGTGTGTCCAGGCTCCCACTGCTGTCTTTTTAGAGTGAAATTTGAGCACCACCTGTAGCACATGGGTAGACTATTATGTTGCTTTATATTTTTAGGTTTATTCACAATTTCCCTTTAGACACAAAATCCCCTGCCCCTTTATTCTTTCAGCTCTCTACTTTAAAATTAACATTTTGTCATGGGCCTAATACATTTTTTCTTATAGTTTGTACAGAAATTTTCATAAAAGTTATCCCATCTTCTCCTGCCAAGAATATAGTCACCTGTACGTATGGAGTGTAGACTTGCAGATATTTTTCCTATACACATATGTATTTACAGACCTCTAAATGCCCTTTAGTAACCTGAAATGTTCCTTTCCAAAGTATATGATGACATCTTTGTATATCAACTGCCTGTAATATTAGTATTTTTGATTTCAGAGCAGTGATTCTAATAATGTACAATTACTAATTTGACCATGTTATTGCCAACATTTTTCTATAACAAAGAATATAGCAGTAAGCATCCTTGTATTATCCTTACACAGCACAGTATGTCTTCCCTTGGGATAAATTCCAGACAGTGGGACTGTAGGGCCAACTCACGTCTTTGTTCTTTCTCTAATTTATGCTATCTCGACATGTTTTATACTCTGAGAGCTGCCTCAAGATCATTTTTAGGAAAGAGAGGTAATTAAACAAATAAAAAAAACAACAAAGAATGAAGAAAATATTGTGTCACTCTGTTTAGGTTCTGTACATGAAAGGACCATAATATTTGCAAGGAAACAATCATTTACTGAGTATTCTGGTTTTTTTTTTTTTTTTTTTTTGCTTTATGTTTTAATAGAGTGGCAAATATCTCCGTTTAGATAAATGGCATCACCTGTCACTCAGTTATTCAGACCCCAAATCTGGACCTTATCCTGTATTCTCTCTCTCTCATATTCTACGTGGGTCTGTTAGCACTATCCAGTCTGACTGCTTCTCCCCCAAGCCATTGTCACTGAACCTAACAATGGCCTTTCTGATATTTTGTCTTTGGCTCTTGATCCTTTCCAATATATTTTCAAAACAGAAGCTATAGCTGTGCTTTAAAACTGTTAGATCCTGCCACTCCTCTCTTCAAAACCATCCTTTGGATTTCCTTAGGAGGTGGAATGAAATGCTAGGCCCTTGTTCTGTCCACCCAATACATTGTTTTCTAACCCAGGCTGCCCCTCTAACCTCTCTTCTAACTTCTCGGCCCCTCTCTTGTCTCTCTTTTGCCACCCATGCCTCCCTTCTGTTCGCTGACATGGTAGCCATGGAATGATATTCCCTGTTCCCATCTCGAACTCCCTTCCCCAACTCTCTAAGGCCTTGCTCCCTCGCTTTTCCAGACCTCTATTCAAATCTCCATTGGCACCTTACCATCCCTCTTCATCTCCTTAACTCTTTCTCTCTGTCTTGATAGCGCTAACTACTGCTGGAATTGTGTTTTCTACTTAATTCCTTCACTAGAATGTGAGGTCTAGGAGGGCCGATACTTGGTTTACATTGTTTGGTCAGTCACTGGTTCATAGAGAGTCTTAAGCATTTGTGGAATATATACATTCATGCATAAACTAAGAGTTACAGCTGGCTGGGTTTGACCCTTAAATCCCATATGCAACTGCTCATGGATATGCTAAGGAATTGAATAATAGGCCATGCTACTGATTTTTAAATAATGATCTGAGAAACAAATGCCCTGTAAGTTATTGACATTTCTGATTAATTGTGGCATAAACATTCAAAAATCAGGTAAGAGGAGAGGAGGAAAACTAGAAATAAGCATACATTCTTGAAAGATGAAGATTGGGGAAAGCATCTATTTTCTCAAGAGAGTAGTTTCATTTGAATTCTTTAAAACATTGTTTTAGCATTTAATTTTTTTTTTATTTTTATAAAATGTATGAAGTGTGTGTGTGTGTGTGTGTGTTTCATTAACAAACCAAAGCAGCTAACATGGTTTGAAAAGTCTTTTTTAAGCATACTGTAATCCTGTGTACCAAGAGGTGACAGTTTTGTAACTGCTGATTACAGAGTTGAGAAAATACTTAATTCAATTGATTTTGAGTTTAATTTTGTTTCTGTACTGGTTCAAAATCCTCCTGACTGAGGCACCTGAGATTCTGTTACCCTACAGTTTTGATGGAGATCAGAAGCATGTTTTAAGAAATGCTAAATGTAGCCCTGGATAATTGCATACAGCAGCCATAGGAGGTCTGCATCAGTTCGTAGCCGCCCACAAAGCTAATTAAATTTACCCACGTGAAAAGCAAATGCCCACCCTCGTTATTTTGAGCTCCCTTGGTGAAACACTGGTTAGATCTTGAGCATCCCAGCACCGCCCCCCAAGCCAAATCCACAGTGTCTACCAAGAGGTCAGTGCAAACCTTTGTCCGTTTTGGAAACACTTGAGAGAAATTCTGTTAAAAAACGACATTCCTAGCACCAGTCACCTTCTATAGCACGTTCCCATGCTGCCTGAAAGCTTCCTTTCCTTCGATCTTTCCTCTGTGGGGTAGTCAGTTGAAAGAACATGGGTCTTGGAATCAGGTAAGTTTGGGTTGGGTAAAAGCTTTAGTTTTCTACTTATATGATTTTGGAAAAGTCATCTAGTTTGTCTGCCTGACATGCAAGAGAAATAATAGTACCTGCATCACAGGATCAGTGTGAAAACTAAAAGAGCTAGCATGTGTAAGAAAAATAATTAAGCATATGGTAGCTGCTTAACGATTATCATTACTTTCTCTCGGTCCTCTTTTTTTCTTTGAGATATGATGATGTCATTCTTTTATTTATTAAACAATGTCTTTTCTTTCTTTTCCTTTTTTTAAATAACTATTTTTAGTGTTTCAAACACCCGTGTTATGGTGCAGAAACAGAGATAAATAAAAAAGTCTCAGCTCTTATATGCTAGGTGGGGAGAGGACAATGAACATAGAAACTAATAGATAGAGTTATTTTAGATGGTGATACAGTCTTGAAGAATATAAATCAGGTTCTTAAACAAAGAATGACCAGGAAGAGTGGGAGCAAGACATTTTCGTTATGGAAGAGACACTTGAACTAAAACATGAACGGGGCAAGCCAGCCTCGTATTAAGCAAGAACGAGCTGTTACCAATTTGAGGGAAGAGCGATCCAAGAACAGAAAGTATAAAAATCTTTTGATGCATGTGTGGAATGGAGAGAATGTGACAGAGAAGGAAAGAACAGCTGTGGAAGGAGCTGGGGAAGAAAACGTCAAGTTTAGGTTCTATAGACCCTAAACTACAAAACAGGACTTTCGGCTTTATTTTGATCTGCAGTGGATAGTTTTAGGGTGGATCGAACAGGAGGGTGATAGGACTAAATATATATATTTAAAGATCCTTAATTTAGACTTTCAGACAATGGCCTGTGGAATGTAGAGACTTAAGGAGTCTAGTGTGACCTTTATTGTTAGTATATGAGGCATCTGAAGAGTGTTCCCCTACAGAATATGTTCTAGTCCTAATTTCGGGTTCCTATAAAAGTGACCGTATTTGGTAATAGGGTTTTTTCAAATGTAATTAACATAGGATCTCAGAATTAAATCCTCTTAGATTTCATGTGGACCCTAAATTCGATGATGGGATTTATAGGCGAAAGGAGAGGGATGTTCATAGCACAGACATACATTGAGGGGAAGGTCATGGGATAATGGTAGTGGAGATAAAGCAATACATTTACACGCCAAGGAACACCAAACATTTCAGGCAGGCACCAGAAGTCAGGAGAGAGCCATGGAACAATGCCTCTAGAAAGAACTAATCCTGCCCACACCATGATTTTGAACCCCTGGCCTCCCAAATTGTGATCAAATAAGTTTATAATTTTTAAGTCACCGAATGTGTTTGAGCATATCTAAAAAATTTAATAAAACAGCAAAGAGATCATTGATAGAAAGAAAAATGCAAAATGCTTATTTGATGGTCACAGAGCAGTATACTTTAGGATTTAAGAAGAGAAAAAAAAGAATTGCTTCTGAAAGTCACATTGGAAAGGTGTGCTTTTATTTGTCAGGAATGTCAGTTTCTCAATCTTTGACTGAAAATCCCTTCCGTGGGCTAGGTGGAGGGGCATCTGAGACACAGACCCCAAGAATAGACTCTGTTTACTTAGATGGACCTGCCCCATGCTCAAAGGAAACCCCCCTCATTCTGTGAGATCCGACCAGAAGCTGAAGCCAGTGATTTCATTTTTGTGACCTTGTTATTTCTAATCCTACTTTATCATTTGTTTATAGTGTAATATTGCTATCACAGCAATAATGAGTACCGCAGGTCCTTGAATAACACTGTTTTGTTCAATATCATTTTGTTATAACATTGATGAGATGCTGTAGGAACTTAACTTTTGTTTATATCAATTAGCTTCAGTAAATTGGTTTTGTTATACCTCATTTCACTTAAAGTCACACAACCTATTGAGGATAGTTAGTGAGGACTTTCTGTATCCTGAAGCAGGACCACTTCTTTAATACAAAAACCCTACTCTAGTTATCTGCAAAACTGCTGAAGGCAAGGGGACACTTATCAATGGGATATGTCCAGAGTGATATTTGGAACCTAGATAGAGGGACAGAAATTTGAGGATGCAGTATTTATTAGCCTTTGACATTTCTCAAATATGATAGAGTTAACATTCATTGAGTTTCTAATATGTGCTAAGGTTCTATAGTATCGTTTTTTCATTGAATTCTTACAATATTCTCCGAAGAGCAACATTAATTCCATTTTAATGATAAAATAGATGAGGCTTAGAGAGACCCAGCCAATCACCTACCAAATGTTTGTTATTACTTAAAAACAGTGTTATATATTTAACCATCCAGTTCATTGCTGGTAAAGCTAGGGTTTTAACTCAGTTCTGTCTGAATCAAAGAATCCTTACCCCTTTGAGTTATCTTAGCTTTGCCAAAGTTATTCTGCCATAGTCCTCCTTAATGAACACAGAGCTGTTGCTTTAATTGGGGGCGGTAATGGTCATATTGGTCATAGAGACTGATGCTGAGGACACCTGAGAGCCCACCTTGATTTCCTCAGTGAAATCAGCATTTGTTGGGAACTCCTACAGTTGGCATGAGAGAGAAAGAGAGAGAGAGAGAGAGTGAGAGAGAGAGAGAGAGAGAGAGAGAGAGAGAGAGAGAAACTCTATCATTACCCTTCCTCATGTTCTCTCTCTAAGCCAGCAGTCCAGAGTGGTCATTAAACACTAATTACCTTGACACTCTGCTCTCCTCCTTCTTGTTCTAGTTGTAACAAACTGGTGCCTCCTCCTTCAGTGTCTTTTTCTTGAAATCCCAGGCAGGGTCACCGCCTTCCTTCCCTGTGGCTCAGACTCTCAGTCCGGTGTGTTTTGGTGGAGGGCGAGACAATTTAGATAAAGGGTGAGGAGAGCCAAAGTACCTGGGCTGATGAACACATTTCTCAAGGGAAAATATGTATGTTAAACATGAAAAGAGCCAGGTCCACTTCCCTGTCACTGCCCACTTGTTTCTCCAAGAACGATTTGGATCGTTCACATTGTAATTTGCCCATTAAGAAATCAGTAGCCTCGTCTCTGGCTCAATTAATTTGAAAGTACTTCTGGATGAATCACTTAGATATTGTTTTATCTTTTGCCTCTAAGATACCATCTGGCTTCAGTCTCCACTGCCTGCCAGGACTGTTGCCTACTTTACTAATTTGGTCCCAACATTTGTTCCCTTTAAATTAAAAGAGAGCAAATTTATGATCCACGCCTTAGCCATGATTAACCCTGCCCAGACTATAATACGTAGAGAGAAGATAATAATTTTCTGTATAAGACTAGATACTTTTGCATGAGTGGCCATGACTATTTTGCCTTTTTTTCCCTTTATATTTTTAGATATCTGTGATTATATCAAAACAAGTGTCAGAAGATGAGCATTGTAATATTCTGTCAAAGTACAAATAAATATTATTTTTATTATTATCAGTATCAAACACTGAGGAATTAGAGATACTCAGGTTCCATTTGTATATTATTAATTGCACCAGTAACCTAAATTCTGAATTATTATTATTAACCAGGTATTATTTGCTGATGTATTTTAGAAGTAGTATTTATATTTGTACCCTACTATTATATATTACTGGTAGCTTTGTGGATAAAGAACTTATGAGAGTCAAAGACCATTTTTAGGCCAGAAAAGAAAGTACTACTATGCCTTAAGTACTATATAAAGTGATATGTGAAATTTAAAACATAGAAATTATTTTCTATGCAGAGTCAGATTGCTCTAAACAAGCATGCAAGTATTATTGCAGGTGCATTCTGCTGTAATTTATTAGTGAGCTATTGCTTTATAACAACATTACTATACATCTAGTGGCTTAAAATAACAGCCACGTCATATCTCAGTTTCAGTAGGACAGAACTTAGCTGGATTCACCGCTTTGGGGCCTCCCAGAAGGCTGCAAGTTAAGGTGACTGCCAGGACTGAGGTCTGATGTAAGGTTCCAAGTAGGACCAAGATCAATGCATATTGTGGGGAAGGCTGAAATCCTGACTGCAAAGCATGGCAGGCCCCAAGCAAGCCTGGGGTTCTTTAATAAGAGAATTGCATTAACCTCACCTTATATGAAATCACAATATAGACCTAAGAAATTTGGCATCATGTAGTGCAGCGAGGCATTCAGCATTAGCATAGTACAAGTTTTAAAAATAAACCTATGCCTGTGCAATGACACAGTAAAAGAAGCTTGAAGCAGTCTTAGAATGATATAGTAGCAGCCAGCAGTGTGGGTGAAATATTTAAGAAAACAATTTGTGGTAGAGAATATTTGAATATTATTTATATTGCTACTCCTCCTCATGCTAATGAAAATAACTGCAATTGTGAAGTTCTCATACTATTCCAGCATTTAATTGTTATCTTATTTTGTCCTGACAAGGCCCAATTATGAGTGCATTCGTATTATTCTTTTATAGCTAAAGAAACTGAGAGGTGGTTATGCAACTTACCTAGTATGAACCTTACCAGTGAACAAAGATAGAGCTGGGATTCTAAGTTCCCTATTTTTAACAAATATAATACATATATTGAAAAGCTGCACCTGTAGCATGCCACAAAGAAAAATAAACCTGATGTTTATTATTATTATTATTATTATACAAGAAGATTTTTTGGCAGACTCAAAAGCAGAGGTGTTGGGTAGCAATAGGTCACGCACAGCAGTTTGTTATTTATTGCTGCATGCTTTACCTCCATTGGTGGTATTTGCAACAAGCCTGAAATGAAGATATTATTGGGATTCCTTTTTTTAAAATTATTATTATTAGCAGGAAGAGAAAAAAGTCTCAACAAACTTGTGGGCATAGTGGCTTCTAGTAACAGGTCCCTTTCTGGGTTCACATGCAGAACAGATATTCACGTCATTTGAGAGACTGTCAGTATATGCACTGGGAAATGACAGCGATTTTAATGCAAGTCACTCCTCTTCTCTTTTACACTGCTCCATGAAAAGTCCTCTCTGCTAACAGCTAGGTACTGTGATCTGGAGTGCTAAAGGAAATGCAGAATAAAAGCTGTAAACAAATGGAATTTTAGGCCCAGCTCAGTTCCTGCTGGGTGGATTAGCCTTTTTGAATTCTTTACTGCATTATTTTATATACTGCTTCGTACAGTACTGACAGTGTAGAGCAGAAATGGTAATCCACTTTCTTTCCTAAAAGGTGAAATTCTTCTTGAGCCAACACAACAGCATGCATATATTTCATATCAATCGTTTTTCATTTGGTCATGCATTTGCTTAAATTAGATGATTACCAAACACAGGGAGAACAAGAGAAAGGAGACTTGTTCCTGCGAGCCACTGATAGACTAATTTTGGCACCAAAAAAGCCAGTCATTTGCATTTTGCTGTGCTGGGAGGTCGGGGAGTGGGGGTGGGATGGGGGGAGGGTTAGGGCAAGAGATTATATTACCTTAAGAGGATTTAAAAATCTAGATAAAACTTTTTCTTATACCTTTCCTTCTTTAGCAATGGATCATGAGAGGACCCATAGAGTTTTAAAAGTACACCTAATCACATTTCCTTTCTGTGAATTGTGCCTCTTTTTCTTCCATTCCAAATGTTCTGTTACATTTATTTTCTGTGAATAATTAAAATAATAGAAGTTTCAAATGTTTATATTCCTTTACTTGCTTTGAACAAATTAGTTTTCCTCCAAGAGTGAGTGGGAAGGTCAGAATTATATACTTTGTTGGGTTTATGTTTAGCTGCAGTCATAAAACTCTATCAAATTGAAAGGGAAAAAGGTGGTGGTGGTGGGGGAGATAAGCCTTTTTCTGTCCTCAAGAAATGCAGATATTAAGCCCTGTCTGCTGTGGCTCAGTGGATTGAGCGCCAGCCTACAAACCAAGTGTTGCTGGTTCAATTCCCAGTCAGGGCACATGACTAGGTGGCACATCAGGTCCCCAGTTGAGAGCGCAAGTGAGAGGCAACCACACAGTGATGTTTCTCCCCCTCTCTTTCTCCGTTCCCCTCTCTCTAAAAAAATAAAATAAACAAATAAATAAATAATTAATTTAAAAAAAAAGAAATGCAGATATTGATAAGCTTTGTAATGGGGTCTTATAAAGTACCGTATCTCAGCAAAGTTACAAAGTGTTGGGCCTCCAAACACTATGTCGGAGGTTATTTCTTGTTTACTAATTAAAATAAGCATTGCATTTGAAAATTATCACATTAGTCTATTTATATAATTTCACTCTTCATTGTCAATGATGGTGGTATAAAATCATGATAATATGGAGGGAATTACTTAAAGAAAAACTGGACAAGCTCTATCCCAATAAAATAGTACTTGTTTATCTTATAGTTCATGAGTAATGTTTTTTCCCCCTTAACCCTTTCCCCCAGCCATTCCGAGATGTAACTGAGCAAAGCAATAGCGAAGTAATTGGTTTTCTGAGATGTTGCATCTCATACATCAAGTCTTGGGGGTCATGGAGAAAAAACACCCAATCAACTAGTGAAGAACTATATAAAACGCCTGCTACATCACTGCTTCCAGAAACAGAGGAAATCATATTTTCAGGAAGTTCGGTGATGCTAGATACCAACGGGGAATTTTGGCGGAGTCTCGACTTGTAACTGCAGCGCAGTTGGGGATGTATAAGAGGGTTGTCCCTCTTCCTGAGCCAGGACAGACCTAGTCTAGATTCCAGGACTTTACTCAGAGAATGAATGCCCTAATGCAGACTATTAGGCTGGTAAAAAAAATATATATATATATATGGTTATTATTTATTTCCTGACAGCTGGGTTTTTCCTCTTTCTCCTCTTTCTGTTTCTACCCCTTTGCTTCTCCTCCTCTCAATAAAGCTAGTTAGTAGTGTTTAAGTTGAACTAGATGTCAGTTAGTGGTAGGGGGTGGGGAGGAGTTCAGGGGGTGGGGGGATTGAGCAAAAAGGAAAAAGGACTCATGGGCATGGACAACAGTGAGGGGATTGCTGAGGGGGTGGTATAAAGGGGTTAAATGGTAATGGGAAAAAATGCAATGAAGGTTAAATCAAAAAAATAAAAATAAATAAATTGAACTAGAAAATTGGAAAGAAAAAGAACGACTTCATGTGTTTGTTTCATGAATTCAGATGGAATACCTGCTTTATTCTTCTCTGAGGGCAAAATTCTTGACTTGATTTGCAGGTTTTCTTTTATTAATCTTAGCCTTCTTACCTGATCATGCTTCAAACCACCGATCAGCCGCTGTTTTAACCAGCCCAGTATTATTTGCCGCACATGTGGCTCTAAGTATTTGCCATGTGGTTCATTGAGACATGTCTTTAATTTTCTTAAACATTAGTTTTCTCAATTGTAAAATGGACAGGATAATATTCTTGAACTCAGAATGTTATTATGGGGGCTGGGTAA